>NW_015176453.1:1591679-1632280 GCF_001447785.1 Gekko japonicus | reverse complement strand
CATTCCTGGCTCCCATTACTTTTAATGGGCCTTCAAGTCTCTCCCATTGTTTCCAATGGACAATCCTGTCCTTCCTTTTAGTACATCCCTAGTGAAGGACAGGGTATACATCCAACCTCTTCCAACCTCTTCTTCTACAGTGGACAACATTTATGTTGGAATAAAATTCTGCAAGCCTTTGAGGTACTGCAACGTTTGTTGCCTTTGCTCTCATCAGATCACCAAAAGAAGTCAAAACAGAAAGCAGCACCCAAGTACCTTCCATGATACCTTCTTTTTCTGGTGCCCTCATTTATACCCGAGAGCTCCTAAATCTTCCGCATTCCAACCGTTGCTACGGCCTGTTTGCCATTGCTAAGAGTCAGGTCCTAAACAGGTCAAAATTTCCCAGCTACAAAAAAGCAACTGTGGGGGGAAATACTAGCAAGAAGAGAAGGGGGAGAAAAATAAATTCATCACGGAGAGAATTTGCTGTGAAAAGTGCCCGCCGGCTGGAAGAATTTGGGTCATGGCGAGACGTTTTGCAACAGCCCTGGCAGGACCTTGGAAGTGTAGGCTGGACAAGTACCACAGAAGCGGCAGCCCGAGGGTCCATAGAGATGAGAACAGGCTGGATTCTTACACTGCCTTTAAAAACTCAACACCATGATTCCCTCTTTAGAATAAGCGACTAAAAATACATGCCTGTATTTTGCACTTTGCAGAACTTTCTGCCTTTGGAGAAGTATTCTTGGCATCTTTTGTGGCTTGGCAAAATTTGCATTTGACTGGGCTCGATTCCTTTTTGTTTATCTCTTTTTTTGCTAATCGTCAGAGCTCTTTTTGTAGAAAAAGCCCAGCCGGAACTCATTAGCATAATAGGCCACACCCAACAGCAGAAACTCATTAGCATATTAGGCCACACACCCCATGTTACCAGAAGTCTGGTCATCCAGCCACACCCACCTTTTGCTTCTTATTCTGTTTACCTTGTTTGTTGTCAAAACCCAGGGCTTTTTTTGTAGCAGGAACTCCTTTGCATGTTAGGCCACACATCCCTAATGTAGCCAAACCTAATGAGTTTCTGCTGTTGGGTGTGGCCTGTTATGCTAATGAGTTTCTGTCGGGTGTGGCCAACTCGGGAGCCAGCTGGAACTCCGTTCCTGTGCGTTCCTGCCCAAAAATAGCCCTGCTAATCGTGATGATGGGGAATCACGAGCCATGTCCGTCAGACAGGAGGTGCGCAACTAGGAGGAGGAATTGTAGATTGTTGATTCTTGCACAGGCTTTTTGCTTCAGAAGAAACTGGCATATTCAGTGTGGCATTCTCTGTACATGACAGAGAGTTTAATACCACCTTGACTTTGACAAGCCTTTATTGGCATACGTATATACATACGAGATCAGATTAAATATAGATCAGAAAATACAAATCCATATAGGGTAAAATTGGAGCTGCGGCGCAGAAAAACAGCATGAAAGCAGAAAAACCAGTGGTTACTTATCAGAACGTATAGCCATAGCACTAAGAAGAAACCTTGTACTATTTCGGTTATTTCCGTATCTTTACCAAGCAAAAACAGAACCTTAAAATTGTCAGGAATTTCTGAGAATTGAGCTAATATAGGCTACAGAAGATCCTGGCGGGGCACCAGATAAAAGGTTTAATACCACCAAAAAGTTTCAAAGGCAACTTCCAGGCACGGCTGCTTGTGACCATTCCAACCTCGAGCACTCGTGGGATGAAGGGTGCGGAGGGGACGGCAGGACGTGCCATCCATGTAATTGTTTCCCGACCCCTGCATAGAGACTGCAGTCAGCCTGGCTCATCTGGTGGGTTTTTCCGGCAGGCTGAGGGCTGCTTTCAGGCAAATTCGCACCATGGCAATCACCCACCCAACCTCCTTGCATTTTTCTCGGAACAACAGACATCCAAGGCTCCCCCCCATCCCCAGGCACCAGCAGAAACCTCCTCAGCAGGAGTCCAACTCTCCCCCCAAGAGCAGAGCGGGGCGGCTGGGTAGTGCGGCTGAAAGTGAGGCCTGGCAAAGGAGCTCATTTTGGGAGCTCATCCAAATAGTAGAACAGCTGACGAGGTGCGCTTCGTGAAAGCTTGGGGCTACTCACAGAGTCCTTGATGGTGGAGTCCCCAGATTCACTCTCGCCCAGGCCGGCCTCCTCTTCCAGCTGTTCAATGTGGGCAGCCCCGACTCCCGGGGCTGGTGGGAGGCCACAGAGGCTGCCCCTCCACCACCGCCCTGCTGGCAGCACGCCCTCATTCTCTTCATGCAGCCCCCACCCTGCTCAATGCCAGGGCCCCCACCACCACCACCCGGCCTCCCGTCACCCCCCAACGTCCACAATCACCCCTTGCCACTGCTCGTGCCCACCGAGCCGCCATTGACCTGGCCGCCACCGCTGCCTGCCGCACTAGCCACCTGCTTCTGTGCTCCGACTGGCTACCTTGGGGCTCACATTCCCATTGCTGCCGCCGCCATTTCCCCCACTCCTGGGCTGCCGGAGCGCCACTGTGGCCTGCTCCAGCCCCAAATGACCTCTGGATTAACTTAATATTTTGTTTGTAGTAGAATACACCGCACAGCAACGCGAATCTAAAACAGCATGTAATTGACAGGTTAATAGTGCTAATATTTACAAATCCAAACCTAGCTAAAGGAGATTGATATGTAAACCAAAGTTATAAAATCATTTGTGCAGCCAAGGGGGAAGGGCCCAAGTAAAATAGTCCACATGATGCTTGTGTGAATCAAAAAGGTACCAAAAGTTAATCCTATTCTCAGTCACCTGGAGCTCAGTTGTAACTCCAGGAGATCTCCAGCCACCACCTAGAGGTTCGCAACTGTATTCTAAGTGGACAGGTTGTACTACTACTATTATTATTATTTTGGGGGGTGAGTACTTTGTGTGTGTGTGTGTGTGCTTGCAAGCCTGGAAGTCATGGTGACTTCTGGTGACCCCTAGTGGGGCTTGGACATTTCAGAGAGGTGGATTTGACATTACCTGCCACTGCATCCTGGCCCTGGTATTCCTTGGAGGTCGCCTTTCCAAATACTTACCAGGGCCTGCTTAGCTTCCGAGATTGGACAGCTTGCACTATTGATTCTGTTGAATGGAGGCTACAGTGTGATTTGTGCCCACAGTCTAAATGGAAAACAGCCCAGTTCATCATATTGTTTCTGGTTCAAAATCTGGATTACTGTTTTCTTTCTCCATTAGGCACTCAGCAGATATTGGACATATTTACTGTTAGTATCTGGCTTTTCCATATTACTTTTCCAGAGAAGCAACCTGTAGTCCTTGAAATCTGCTGCCCACCAAACATTTTTACTTAATTCCTTTCTGATTTGTTTCTGTTGTCACAGCATTGAATGTAAAATATTTGGCACAATATCCAATATAGGAATACAAAACGATCTTCCTCAGTCAACACAGCCAAAAAAAATTCCTCACAGACTTTAAAAGGCACTAATATTTTGATTTTAGTCTATATTTATAACTGGAAAGCCAGTTTAGTCCGGTCCAACAGAATCTGGACAGGGATGTGGGGCTCAGCTTGGATAGAAGGAATGTCTCTTAATAGATTGGCCTCCTGGAACTTGGAGTGAATTGCTTGGAGGTAGGCCCATTTCTCCAGTGCTAGGCCTTTGCCAGGGTGTACAGAATTGCTTCTAGGAACCAGTTCCCTTCACTTAATTGCTGTGCTTTTCCCATTTTCCCCTCTCCCCTAGACTTCCAAGCACCACAAGGAGTGGAGTAGGAGATGCACAAAGTTTGGAACCAAGCTTGGTTATACCTTTAAATATTCCTGGGTCCCAAGCAGCTGCTTTCACTGGCCAAACTGCTCAAAGTGGGAGTTTTAGAATGCAAGAATTGATATCTTGCAATAATGCCACTGTGAACAATGTGGAGGGAGTCTTCAACTTGCTGTAGTGTGGAACCTGAATAAAACTGGTCTGGATACCTCTTACCTAGTGCTTCAGCTGCTGCCAGCATAATATAATCTTTGCAGTTTCACACAGTACCTATCCTACCAACTAAATATGAGCATAGTGCTTAATAAGATTTTGCGGATGATACAAAGTTGTTCAGGGTGGTGAAAACCAGTGAGGATTGTGAGGCACTCCAAGGGGATCTGTCAAGGATGGGCGAGTGGGCGTCAACATGGCAAATGGGGTTCAATGTGGCCAACATGGCAAATGGGGTTCAATGTGGCCAAGTGCAAGGTGATGCACATTGGAGCCAAAAATCCTAAATATAAATACACATTGATGGGGTCTGAACTGGCAGAGACTGAGCAAGAGAGAGATCTTGGAGTTGTAGTGGATAACTCACTGAAAATGTCGAGACAGTGTGTGACTGCAATAAAGAAGGCCAATGCTATGCTGGGGATTATTAGAAAGGGTATTGAAAACAGATCAGCCAGATCAGCCAATATAATAATGCCCCTATATAAATCAATGGTGAGACCTCATTTGGAATACTGTGTGCAGTTCTGGGCACCACATCTTAAAAGGGATATTATAGCTTTGGAAAAAGTGCAGAAAAGGGCAACCCGAATGATAAAAGGGTTGGAACACTTTCCCTATGAGGAAAGGTTAAAGCGCTTAGGGCTCTTTAGCTTGGAGAAAAGACGCCTGAGGGGTGACATGATCGAGGTTTATAAGATTATGCATGGGAAAGAGCAGGTAAAGAAAGAGGTACTTTTCTCCCTTTCTCACAATACAAGAACTCGTGGGCACTCCATGAAACTGCAGAGCGGTCGGGTTAGAACGGATAAAAGGAAGTACTTCTTCACCCAAAGAGTGATTAACACATGGAATTCACTGCCACAGGAAGTGGTGGGTGCTACAAGCATGGACGGCTTCAAAAGGGAAGATTTTCCTATCCACATTCCACATCACTGTTTTCCACTGGCAGGGGTGTGCAAATGCTCATCATGGTACTGAGACCTTACGTAAGCTTCATTGTTCTTTACAGAAAGAAAACAGAGACTGGATGTTTTGGTTAGTTTTCAGTGGCAGCCTTCCACTTCTTATAACTTGTAGTTCAGCCCTCAGACTCTTCTGAATGAGAAGTGACATTTTCCCATCTGGAAAACCTAGCCAGTTTAGTTCTATTGTACATAAATGAACAGAAAACACAGTCCAGTCCATTTACACTGAAGACTACTGAGCATAAAAGTATGGTTTGGGAATTTAAGGGTTAGTTCAGCTACACAGTATAACCTAAACCACAGCATCCATTTCCCTAGGACATTCAAATGAACGTTTGCCTCTTTGCTTTTCATTTATTTTAGTTCCAAATTGACATCACAGTTTTTGTGCAGCTTTCATTTTCCTTGTGTTTATTGGTCTTAAAGAGTGTCCAGAATCCCTATTCCTATACACATTTCAGGGCTTCCATTACATATTTGTTTGAGCATTTCAAATAAACTACAATGAGGGTTTTGAACAAAATGGGAAGGGGAACTAAAGAACTACTCACAGTCTCTCCAGGGATCTCAGTCCAATGAAAGAGTTGTTCTTTAACCATAAGATCTTGTTATTACTCAAAATGCTGAAAAAGAGTCAAGAAAGATTTTAGTCAATATAGCATGGTAACAATTTTGCTGATTAAAAACATGTAATTACAGTAAGTGACAGTTCTGTAAAACACTAATCACAGAATTCTCTGCTCCATTTGCATTTCCCCTTAAGGCAGCAAATAAAATGAAGTGGATTACTTACTAGGAAACAATTACATGTTCAACAAACTCCTGTTTATTAAGCAAGTAGCCAAACATGATGAAAACTCAATATAAATTTTAAAAATTGTGAATAATTTTGTATTTTCTTGTGTTCACAAGCTGAATGCATGTCATCAGCAGCATAATGAGAAATCATTGCCCATCCCAATAAGTTGGAGCAAAATTAATAAATATAAATAAATTAACACATTTATATCCCATCTTTCCTCATGATTCAAGGCAACTTACAATAAGAGTTAAAAACATTCTCAGAACCAAAAATAAAATACCGAACCCCAAATGTCTCCCCACTCCCCTTTTAAAAGATGCCTGCCATTCAAACCCTTTCAAAAGCCTGGCAAACAGGCAGGCCTTGCAAGCACCACCTGAATATCTCCAAGGAGCGGACTCCCATCACCTCTTCAGGGAGCCCATACCACGCACCTACAACTACAATGGAAAAGGCCCAGGCTCTGGTCAATGTCAGACAGGCTACTCTAAATGGTGGGATCGCCAATAGATGGTTGCCTGATGACTGTCCTTGGCTCAGAGGAACATATGAAAGGTCACAGTTCTTCAAATATGTCAGTCCCAGGTTATGAAGGGCTTTAAAGATCATAACCAGAACCTTGATTTAAACTCAGAAACATACTGACAGCCAGTGTAGCTGTTTCAGTATGTGAAACGTACATTCCCAGCAGCTAGCCCCTGACAAGTTGTGGTTTCCAGATTATCTTCAAGAGAAGCCCCATGTAGAGCATGTTGCAGTAATCCAGCTGTGAGGTCACTAGGGTTGCCAATCCCCAGTTGGGGTCAGGGGATACCATGGTTTGAAGCCCCCCCGCTTAAGGGTTGTCAGAAAGCGGGGGGGGGTGGCCTCTAGGTACTCCAATATACCCTATGGAGGCTGGTCCCCATAGGGTATAATGGAGAATCGATCCCTGGTTATCTGGGGCTCGGAGGGGCTGTTTTTCAGGTAGAGGCACCAAATTTTTAGCATAGCTGTTGGTGCATCTCCTGAAAAAAACCCCAAGTTTCAAAAAGATTGGACCAGGGGGTCCAATTCTATGGTTCCCAAAAGAAGGTGGCCCCATCCTCCATTATTTCCAATGGAGGGAAAGCATTTAAAAGGAATGCAGTCCCTTTAAATGTAATGGCCAGAACTCCCTTTGGAATTCAATCACCTAGTGACATCACAAAAATGATGTCACATTCTTGCTCCTGGCTCCACCACCAAAGTCTCCTAGCTCCACCCCCAAAGTAATCAGATATTTCCTGAGTCGGACCTGACAACCCTAGTGATCACAGGAGCATATATCAGCATGGCCAGATCAGCTGAGTCGAGGTAACCAGAAAGTCAGTGAATCAGATGCAACTGGTAGAAGGCGCTCCTGTCCACCATGCCAACCTGCTTTTCAAACAACAAGGCAGGGTCCATGAACACTGCTAAGCTCTTAACTCACTCTGAAAAAGCCAAGTTCACGCCACCTGGGACAAGTGGATTCAGTCCCTCTAAAATATCAGCCTTCTCAACTAGCATTCCTCACAGGCTTTCGTATTATAATCCTACTCCACCGTAAGAAACTATTACCCATCCAGGAGTAAAATAGTTAACCCCCCTCTCTCTCTCTCTCACACACACACACACACAGAGACAGAGAGCTCTATGACAAACAATCTCCTCTGTAGTAACTGGAAAACAGACATGCATAATATCAGCTCTACCACCCTTAGTTCAATTTTCCAGTGCTTGGTAGGAATTGAGAGCCCTTCCCAAGGGAATGCTTGTAGTAAATGCTTACAAATCATCTGAAAATACTCCTTCAATGTCTTCTGAGTTACATTTCTCTTTTGTGACCTACTAACAATCCTTAAGCTAAAACATCAAGTTGTATCTGTAGGCTTGACTTCTCATGACTCTGAGATGATACTTATTGCTCAAACAGCTACAGAGAGACAGGGTTGCCAGGTCCTTCCAAGTCCCCACTGGGGGACTTTGGGGGGAGCATTACTGGAGGGGGAGGGGACGTTCCCCAAACAGGGTCCCTTTAAATGCTGTTAAGAAGAAGCGGGGGCAGGCTGCACGCCAAGCCGCGAATTTGCAGCTTGGAGTGCATGCACACATGGCCACCCCACTTTCTCCCTCCCTCCTGCAAGATTTAAAGGGCCAGCTGGAGGCTGGAGCTTTAAATCTTGCAGTAGGGGTGGCCAGGTGGTCGCTCTTGGGGGCAGAGTTTCCCCCTGCTGGCCAGCTGGCTGGTGGCAGGAAGGAGTCCCCCAAATCAGGGGAACCCCCACTGGGACCAGGCATCTGGAAGCCCTACAGAGAGATGTTATCCCAAAATGGTTATTCCTGCTTTGGTGCCACAGCAACAGATTCTCTTGCCTACCTCACATGTAGAACAGGCCAGTCCCTTTGACAAAGGATTAATGGGCATAAGTCTGACATCAGAAACCACAACATTCAAAAACCAGCGGGGGAGCATTTTAACCTTCCAGGACATTCAGTTGCTTACCTAAAAGTAGCAGTTATCTTACAAAGGAATTTCAAAGGGAGATTTGAAAGAGAGGCTGCTGAATTGCAACTGATAACAAAGATCAAGGCAATGCATCCACCCGGATTGAATCGAGACCTGGGTTTCCTGTCCCATTACCAATCCTGATTTCTCCACAGGAAAAGTACTGGGTCCAGGTGTGTTGATAAGTGAAACAGCTCATAGTTTATTTCAGCTCAGGAAAACAAGACAAGGAAAGCAGGACCGGAGGCCTGCTTATATTCCCATAGTGAACCACACCCAAACACACACCCATACCCGTGATAGGATTATTTACAGTGCACATGCATTCAATAGGTCACTCTAGGATCCTGACCACCCGATTGGGAGCATTCTAGGATCCATGCTGGCTATTGTCTTAGAGAGAGAAGCTTAAGCCATTCGCATGGCTGCGTGAGGACCCGACCACGTGTGCGGTCTGTGTAAGAACACAACACCACACCTACTACCTCTTTGCATATTACACATAATCCAATCATACCTGCTATTGTCATTTGCCTGCTAATGTCATTTGGCATTTAAATCACTCCACTTTCCAATATATAGGACAGATGGACTCACATTCTAGCTGTATCTGAAGAAGGTGAGCAGTGACTCACGAAAGACTCATACCCTACCACAACTTTTGTTAATCTTTAAGATGCTACTGGACTCTTACACTTTTCACATGTAGAATTGCGCTCATTTCTTTGAATAATATAGCAGTGTCTTTGAACTCATATAATTTCCAAGCCACAAGATGACAGCCTTAGATTTGGACTTCCTTTCAAAAAAATCATAAGGTGCACTTTTGTCAGTAAAATATACAAGCCCAAGCTACAAAAATGGGAAACTTGCCTAAGTAAATAGGAAGGAAATGGTCATACTTCTGCATAAAACTATGCGGATGGAGGAAATATATATAGGAATAAGTAACACATACATACAGAGTTTTAGTATTGTCTGGCCCCTTCAACAATCCCCACTACTCCAAGATTGATGCCAAACAGAGGATCCAGGTAAAGAGAGCAAGAGGGGGATTAGGAGTTCCTTAGTTTCAGAGTTTAGGAGCATAAACTGACCTTTTGGTCTCTGGGCAAGCACTCTGTTCATTCAAAGGTAAAAGGTTCCCTTGCTCGAAAGCCAGTCGAGTCCGACTCTAGGGTTGCGGTGCTCATCTCCGTTTCAAAGCCGAAGAGCCAGCGCTGTCTGAAGACGTTTCCGTGGTCATGTGGCCGGCATGACTAAACACTAAGGCGCACGGAACACTGTTACCTTCCCACCGAAGTGGTACCTATTTATCTACTTGCAATTTCTTGCTTTCATTCAAAAGCACCATCCAAAAAAACCCTTTAAAAAACCCCAACAACCACCAAGCTAGGAAAAGGCCCTATAACACTTTAGGAGAAAGCTGTTTGTGGGCTCTGTGCAATATTTTATTTTATTTATTAAAATATTTACCTTCCATCGTTTGCAATAGACGTCCAAACACCTTTCAGGTATATAAACTACAACAGCTTCAAGATGCAATGGACTAAAAAAGAGAAAAAAATAGAGCAAAAGGGGGGGGAATAATTGCTCGATCCAGCAACAGATAGCAAATGCTAAATGCACTCTGGAAGGAAAATGCACTCCGGAAGGAATATGGCCCTAGGCAATTGTTTAGAGTGCCAGAGGAGCAGGGGGAGCTAAGGCTGGAAAGTGCCGCCTTGGGGGGCCTGCATGCCCAGTCTGCCTTCCCTGCCATCTCCCACCTCCATGAAGGAAGAAGAGGATACCGGCTCTGCCACCACCAGGCTCCCCAACCCCCAGGCTCACAGGACAGCAGCGCCTTATTCTCCTGCCCAAGTCCGTGCATACGCTCTTCAAATACTACAGCTTCAGGTAAGCCCAAATGGGGAGAGAGTAGGATTGCCAACTCCAGATTGGGAAATATTTCGGTGTAAAGCCTGGAGATTCCCTGTCTCTCAGGAGGGGTCATTTCAGTCAGCAATGGACCCCATTGGGGTGTCTGAGGAATCTATATACCAGGCATCTTGACATAAATGTACACAAAGAAGGACACCAGAACTGGCAGGCCCTATACTCATGCCTAGGCAGTGACCCTGGGAAGCACATGAGATCTTGTTCTGAAAGCTACACCTCCCCCACCCTGCTGACATCTGCAGACTCCAGACAATGGACTTGCTTCAACCCAGAGCTACTTCTTTTCAGCCTCAGCTCCTAATCCTATTAATCTTGGCTCATTCTTCCTTCCCATATTTCCTTTAGAACAAAAACTCCTGACTTCTACTCCTTTTCCACACCCCAAACCCAGGTGGCTCATCAAGCAGTATTTTTCCATTTTGATAAATTTAAATTAGCAATCCATTAGATCTTCATCCACTGGCAGAAGCTATCAGGAACGCAACCCAAATTGTACTTTACATCCAGAAGAGAACCTCCGGTCTTTTTTCTCAACTCCTGGGAACTCTATACAGCGTTTCCAAACTACATTGTTTTATCCCTGATTAATCTCATCAATGTTTTGTTCTGAGGGCCCCTTTATCCATGAAATGCCTAGTAAACTGGTCACAGTGAACTACCAAAGGTTCCTTGACTTCTCCTTGAGGGCCATTATATAAGATCCTAACCACTCACAATGGCTCCGGTGGATGAACTGCATAGATGTGATAACATTAGGAAGGCAAACTTTTGTTGCCACCACCATGGACTAGGCTCTACAATACTTTTTAGCACATATTTGGTCTCGTGTCACCATTGCTTCACCCATAATTCTTGATATTTCATTGTTGAAGCTCCTCAGAAAGCCAACTAGGTTCTTGAGAGCAAAGAGGGTGCCTAGGTTTTATAAATACTTAAGAGCCTCTCTTCTTCAGCCTACTGAGCTGGGTCCCTGTTCAAAACTGTAACACTTATTCACATTGATTCCAGATACTGGATGTCTACATCGCAGATTTCTGTTAGTAGACTGGTCTTGCATATATCTTCTCTGGAAACAGCTGTGAGCTCTCTATTGTGTTCTAGAACATTCACTATACTAAGCTGCACCATCTAAATATGCATTGCGTGGGTCTTGTATGCAAGCTGAAGACATTATTGGCTTGCATCACGATGACTTGTTGGAGCTGTGGATCAGGCCAGTAGCCTCACTTGTTCAAAAAACTAAGGCCTGTATACAACAAGATCAGATTTGAGGGTACTGTAGCACATGCACTCTATAGCATACCCAGTTCAGTGTAACCTTGTAGTTCGCGGAGCTTCTAGATAATGTAACCCGTAACTGTTAGCTTGCAGGTGCTGGGGCAGTTGTAGGGGCAGAGACAGATGTGTGGTGGGCTGATTGAGAGAAGTGACTGGTCATTTGGCATATATGGAGTTTCCTGCTTTTACTATATTGGGGGGACTGGCATCTGGAACCCAGTTCCAACACAGAACTTTGAACCTCTTTGTCTCCTAATAAACAAATCTTGCTGCTACAAGAGTGTTTGTGGGAGTAATTGTATCCAGGACTTGACACTTGGGAAGCTGGGGAAAGTCCAGACACCTGGCTGGCCCACCATCATGGCTCCGGTTCTTCACTGTCAAGGAAGACAGTTGTATACTAGGGCTCACTCCCACTTTCTTGCCCTATCATCATCAGCCTTTGCTTCACCATAATATACTGAAAGAGTTCATAAAGGACTATCATGAAGACTTCATGAATAGGTTTCCAACATAAGCATGGCCTTGCAGGCAAGTCAAAGATTAAAAGCTTCCTTTTGTTGGCACAATCAGCATAACATGAAACATTATCAGCATTTGCCCAGCTTGTTAATCACTCACCTGTTAGACTCCTAATCACAATCTGTTAGCATTCTAAAATGCTAATTTAATTTTTAGCTGGAACCAGTAGTATGCGGCACAGCTTGACCTTATCCACAGGGTGGACAGTAGTGATACAATAAATGATTTATTCTGTTTGCAGTCCTTGCATGCACAATAATTGGGTGACTAGTAGTGCCATTCGAGAATACTTTGCTGGGGAAAATAGACCTGAATAGACCTGCTTAGGATAGAACTACAGGGCTGTATAGACTATACCCAAAACTATCATAGGAGACTAGATTTCATCTCAGAAATGAAGAGAATTGTTTCTTCATGTGTCAAGACAAATTGCTCTGCAAATAGAAAGTAAAATGTATCTTGGAAGTATCTTGATATTTTCAAGGTGAATGGGCTGCTTGGGGGGGGAGAGTAAAATCAGCCCTCCCTCAAGGGGTGTGGTCAGATGGCGTGCTGAGAGCGGGTTAAACTCCTCCGGTTCTAACCGGATTATATTTGATCTGGATAATTACGATCACACTTACCTCCCTTATCCCGCCTCACCGCGCAGTCACGTCGCTCCCCGGTATCTACGGTACCGACACATGGGAGTGTGTGTCGGCAGTTTTTTAAAAAAATTCTCAGTTTGCGCATGTGCATAGGCACTCATCCGTAGAATGGGGGGGGGAGAGAAACTACCATGGCACATGCACAAAACCACCAGGGCGAATCAATCCAACTGCTCCAACAAAAGACTTCCCTTTAAGCGTTTGACCCGAAACTGGCCTCTGTGAGATCCCGAACTTATTTAAACTCAAAAACAAGTGACCGTTTAAATGTTGGTTTTCTAAACATGGTAGTGGAGCTCCACCTATGCGTGCACCACCGATGTTAAAAAAAATGGTGGTCGAAAGGCAGAAGCCTCGGGCAGCTTTCGAGCGGGGAGGAGGTTTAAACACCACTTTGGAACCTGGAAACAAAACACTCCGGGTTAAAGGGGGTTTGAGTCAGAAACCAATGGCTGGGGACGGGAGGCAGACGTTGACTGTGTGATTGTGCATATAAAATCCGTTGCTGAACTGTCATGACACCAGATCAAATGGCGCGTCTGAACGCACCCACTGTGTATCTTTCATCAATGCTGTATGTGACAATTTGGAGCCTCATGTCTCCTGATTGCCTAGTGCTGCTTTGGCACTAGGGCTGCCAGTTCCGGGCCAGGAAATACCTGGAGATTTTGGGGGTGGAGCCCGAGGAGGGTGGGGTTTGGGGAGGGGAGGGATTTTAATGGGGAATACCATAGAATCCACCTTTCAAAACAGCCATTTTCTCCAAGTGAACTGATCTTTGTTGCCTGGAGATCAGTTGTAATTCCAGGAGATTTCCAGCCACCACCTGGAAGCTGGCAACCAATACCATCTCAAAACATTGTTAGTTTGTATTGGGTTGGATTCTCCCTTCTGTTAAGTCTTCCTCCAGGAGAGAAAGACTTTCTCCAACAGTGAATGACCTCTTCTGACGGAGCAAGGCTTCCTATGATAGAGAAAAGTATGTTTTTTGAAAGAAATCTCTCTCCATTGGAGGAAAGTTTGGTGGAAGAGCATCATAGGATGCATAGGATGCAACACAGTAGAAGGGAATAATAGAATTTAAACCCCTTTCACCTTTTTTGCTGCTGTTGTGAGCGCTTTTGGGTTGCTCTGGGCAGGGGTCATTTTGTAGAAAAAGAGGTGCAGGAGCTCATTAGCATAACTCATTTGTATAACTCATTTGCATATGTCACACTCCCTGGCATCACCGGAAGTGTGTCAGAAGGCAACGCCCACCGCTCAGGCTCCACTGGACTGTTTTGGATTGCTAGCTATTCGGGGGGGGGGAACGTGCAGATCTGTCCTCGCAGAGGAGGGAGAGCTTCTACCTGAATAGAACTTGGTCTTAAAGGTGCCACTGAACTGTTTTGGATGGAGGGACCGGGGGAGGGGGCTCTGCAGCTTACCTGGCTATTTCTTGCTCTGACTGAGGGCTGCTGGGAGCAGGGGGGGGGTTGTTGCATGTGCCCGCCCCCTGGGCTCTTTACTGCCGGAGCTCCGCTCCTGTGCGCTCCTGCAGGAAATGACCCCTGGCTCTGGGGGAAAAGCAAGATACAGCTATAACTAAATCCTAGAAGACAGACTACACTGTCCAATTCTGTGGGTGAACAGCTAACCAGCAGTGGAAGTGAATGCAACCCACTCTCATACACTGTCAGTCAGTCAGATCACTGCAAACAGACTTAACAGGCATAGCTAATGAATTGAGCAAACAATGTTCACTGCCCAAAAGTACAGGTGACCCGTCCTAGCAAAGCCTGACCTGTGAGTCGTGACCAGTTTATAACTTCGATTATTGGAATAATGGCTCTTGTACATCGCTAATAGTACATTCCTAAACAGTTACACCCTTCTAATCTTATTGACCTCAATGGGTTTACAAGGCTGTAACTTTACTTACGATTGCCCTGACAGATATATTGATTTGTGACATGATATAAAATCTTTCCCCCTATATGTATGACAAATCCACTGGCAAGAGAATGGGGATGCAGGACAGTAAATAAATGCAAAGGAAGGAAGGTTTTGCCCACATATGCTTATTATGTGGCTACCAGAATAAACTTTCACCAAAGGCAAAAGTCAAGATATATAACAGATGTCTGATCACAGGTTAGGCCTCCTCAAATTAAACTGAATCTATTAACCTTACTGGCGGGAGCTGCGGTGGCTCAAGTGGTTAAGATGCAGAATTGCAGGCTGTGGAAGGTCGGTAGTTCAGCAGTTCGAGACCCGAGTTGCCGCATGACGGAGTGAGCTCCCGTCTCTAGTTCCAGCTCCTGCCAACCTAGCAGTTCGAAAGCAAGAAATTGCAAGTAGATAAATAGTTACCACTTCGGTGGGAAGGTAACAGCGTTCTGTGAGCCTTGGTGCTTAGTCATGCTGGCCACATGACCACGGAAATGTCTTCGGACAGCGCTGAGTCTTCAGCTTTGAAACGGAGATGAGCACCACAACCCTAGAGTCGGATTCGACTGGCTTTCGAGCAAGGGAACCTTTACCTTTACCTTTAAGTATCTAAAAGAGATCGGTTAAGCAATTTGAGGTTAAACTGCAGAAAGAGAGTGCAGAAAGGGCCAAAGTCTGCAACAAAAGTGGGAGTGCCTAATGTTATGGCTGTACACAAACAGAGGTGATGGAAAGGAAGGGGTGTGTGAGCCAGAGTATCTCCCAGATTCATTCACTTATATCTGGAAGATAAATTAATGTCAGAGGTAGCTGTCCAAACAAATATGCATTAACTAAAATAGCAGCATTTTTAAACTACAAGAATGTTTACAAAGACACAAAACATCCTTTAAAACGAATGTATCAAGGATATCATTATCTACACTAATTAAAATGGGGAGATGGTGTTGATCCCCAAGAAGAAATATTCAGAATGGTTGAGTTACAAATTCAGAATCAAAGCAATTATATACCAATTATCATAATAGTAATTTCACCATTTGATATTTACTTGTTTCTTGCTTAAGTTATTTCTTATCTTGACAGCTTTTCCTTTCCTTCCATTGAGGTCATTTTATATAGCACATACTTTCCTACCTTTACTCTAAGCAGCTCAAGGTGGAGTATATAGTTCTTCCCTCCTCTGGTTAATCTTTAAGACTCCATGAAAACATCAGAGCTGATAGATGCACATGGTCATCACCCAGTGAGAAATCATGGCAGAATTTGAACCCCGACCTCCCTGACTCAAAACTGCAAACCACTCTGAGTGTACCACCCAGGCACTCAAACGGTGTTGCAGCTTTTAAGACCTTTGCGATGGAGTTTAATTTCTTTGTAACTTGAATTGCCCAGCATTCTCTCTCTCTCTCTCTCTCTCTCTCTCTCTCTGGCTGTGGTCACATGGCAGGGTTAGCATGGTCTGGCTTATTATTTTTTATAACTGAGAAATTTGATCAGACATCCCATCCTTAACCTGTTTCACCCCGAACTCACTCCATGGAGGACTGATCAGACAGCAGCCACAGAGTGGGAGCTTTTATTATTTGTCCTTTGAGCATGCGCATAAACGCTTATGAGAAGTTTCGCTTCAAACTCCTGGCAGCTGGTGGCCAATGGGATTGCAGGAGGAGGCTGCTGGGATTGGTAGTGCGGCTGTGAGAGCAGTGTTTTTTAAACTGCTTTTAAAAAATTAAATGTTTCAGAAACATCCTGTGTGCTGACATTTTTATTTAAAAGCTTGAAGCAAAGCTGGAGTCATAGCATCATTCTCAGACTGCTTCCTTCCCCCCTCCCTCTCTGAAAAAACTCAACTTTTCAATTAACCCCTTTCCTAAGCACATGTGCCACAAAGTTGTAGGCAGAAAACAGCTGAAACACATAGGCATCTTTCTTTGGAAGGTTTTAAAGGGTTTTTAAAAGAAAAACACATGGGGCGAAGATCTGCTTAAGCCCACACGACTAAATGAATAAAATGGCACCAATGAAAGTGTGCGCTCTAGCTTCCCCAATGGCTTGATTTCGCAAGAAAAAGTCCAGACATCAGGAATTGTGCAGTGAGACCAGTTCAGTCTGTAAAGGTCTGCTTTTTTCCAGTGTCGGGAAAGTCAGCTGTGAGTACGGTCCACCAACGACTGCAGAACAGGAGATAGATGTCACTGTCAGAATGATAATTTTTAATCTGTACGGGAGAAGTGACAAAATCGGGTCACCTACTCAATGTGATCACAGCCTCTGTCTTATCCCTTCACTGTCTATATAACTGATGGGCCAAGTTCTCACCAACATCCTCAACTAGTTGCAGGATTTTAGAAAGATAATTGTTCACTCCACAATATTTGGAAATGTAGTATTATTCGCTGATTTAAGTTTTATGGTATAAACCCTCTTCCATGGGCAGCTTTTCCAAGTAAGCCCTAAGGTTTGCTTTCTTTCTGTCACCCCTGGAAACCAGATGAGTAGACTTTGTGGGATCTAAAGCTTTAAGTTGGTAGCAATATCCAAAGCCTTGCCTTTAGAGAGTGTAAAACTGCTTAACTTTAAGAGCTTCATGTATATTCGTGCACTGCACCTGTAATTTTTGGCTCTGTGAACAAGGCAAGCAGCAGTACCTTGGCAGTATTTTTCCATTTTTCTCACTATTCTTGCTTTGAAGCAGTGGAGAGAGAAAAAGTGTTCATTCCAAATTTTAAAAAGGATGGCAGTAATAAAAGGTAGCATAGATTGTTTTCAACTGTACCTGATGCTAGGTCATCAAAACTCCCCATGTTCTTGCAACGTGTTTTGTCCCACTTTTTGCTTAAAATATGGAGAGTGGGGCAGTATTTACACTATAAATTGTAGGGCACAAAGCAAAGAGGCATGGGACAGTTTGAAGCTCTGTGCTGGATACAGACTAACTACAAGATTTTGGGTTTAATTTAGTTTCTCTGTGGCTCTGATCACTTCCAAAACTAACACTGAGAGCATCTGTATAATTTATGCAGTAAAGACTGCTTTTTAAATTAACTCTGACTAAACACAGTTGGGCAATAGTTGAAGCCTACGCTATCATAATCAAATAGGTAAGCAACACAGGATTTCTGGCATAACTGAGTTAAACACATCCTAGTATCATTTATTCACTCTACTTGTTATTTTGAAAAAAACGTGTCCCATGCCTAAAAGACCTCCAGGCACATCTACATAATTTAAATACTTAAGATGAATAATTAACATGCAAAATATAGGATGCAAGATTCAAGCCATAACATGTTAAAACCACAGAGATCCATCCTCTGTACATCTGCCTACCAAGAGAGATTTTCCAGGAAGTCAGAAATTCACACTTAAATGTGGGACGGATACTAAATTTAAGAGACAAAGACCCAGTTCACCCATTCAGCAGTAGAATGGCACTCCATATATCGTGTATTAGAAGTAGTTTTTAGATTGCCTTTAGACTGCCAGGTCCCTTAGGGACTGGGATCTCTCTTTACTTTGCTTACAGAACTCTGTAAATTGTAATCTACTAAACCACTGTAAAATGGCAATACCCCACTGCACCTCCTGCAAAATTGAAGCTTCATTGGGCAAAGTTATTGGAATGGCGTGGTAGGTCACTTTACATGGACAGCTTGGCACGCAGAGCAATCTTTATGTAATATTCAAGAAACCATTTCCTTTCTACATTATCAGATGCTTGACTCTCTGGGGACCACACTCTGCATCCTTCCTCCAAAACCTATAATTTCAGGAGTACCAATTTGCTACATATGCTATCTGTGTAACAAACTGATATATACTGGTTGATTATGACAAGAAGAAGTTTTTGTTCTCACTATATGGAACTAACTCACTCTCTCAGACACATCCATATCATTCTACAGGATGACATAATTTGAATCGCCCAAACCGCACAAGAATCAAAGTAATGCAAATGAACGGCTTCAGAAAAGCAATATGATTGTCCGTTCTACGTTTCTGAAGCGCTAGCAAACCTTTGAACCACAGATCCAACTCAAGTAAAACATATCGTTTTTGTTTGTTTTCCCAAAGATGAATTTGGCTGCACAAATACTCTCAGCCCTAAAGGTCAGGTTTATAGATCAGTCACGACAGGAAAACATTGCCGTTTCGAGGTTCTCTGCAATCAACTGTATCCATGAAATTCAACACCTAGAAAATCTATTGCCTTGGCATATGGCTGTGGAAACACTCTAACAGTATAAACAGTAGGCTGAGCTAGAGAGCACTAAAGCTTCAAAATCTTATTACACTGGTTTAAATAATATTACAGTCATTTTAAAATAATACACTGCATTCCTTATTAAGTCCATACATTTGTTTATTCAGTTTTCTGGTTCACTGTACCCCAAAGGATTGGGAAAGACAAGATTATTAAACAAACAAAAACCCCTACTTTTTTACTTTACTTAGATTTCACTTTTCTCTCCAAGGGGGACACAAAGCAGTGTACAACTCTCTAACCACTACACCGCACTGGCACTCTAAATTTTATTTATATTTTTATGTTATTTTTATTGAATTCACTGTTATTTTATGTTACTTTATTTAAACCTTCCTTTGATCACTTCTGACCAGCGAAGATGACAATATTGCCCTATTATTCCTTCTAGTCAGTGCTGGTTCCAGGTTGTGGGGGGTCGGTGGGCAGAAAGTGCCCAGGGGCTGCCTTTCTGCCAGGCTCTTCTCATGCTTCCCTTTCCACCCACCCAACTACATATCTCCCCACCTGACTGTTCATCGTTCCCCTGCGCCTAAGCCCTTCCGCTGCCTGTACTCACAGCCACATTCATGCCCTTTCCCCAAGGGCTGGTGTGCTGCTGCTGTGGCCACCAGGAGAGCCATCACTCTGCACTATTTATTTATTTATTTATTTATTTATTAGATTTCTATCCCGCCCTCCCAGCCTATGCCGGCTCAGAGCGGCTCACAACAGAATAAAATTTCAACAATAAAACCATAATTTCATAAATACAGTATTAAAACTCAAACATAATAACATAATAAAGTGCTAGTACATTCCTCGTTCCCAGTTAACTCTTTGGCCTTCTGCGGCTATCTAGGGTGATTGGCTCGGGCAGTGTTAAGGGGACCAGCAGGCCACGGTTCTGCCAGCATAGATATTAGTTGCTGGAGGTACAGGTGTTAGTGATGGTGGCTGCAAAGGCCTGGTGGAAGAGCTCCGTTTTACAGGCCCTGCGGAACTGTGAGAGGTCCTGCAGGGCCCTAATCAATTCTGGGAGCTCATTCCAGCAGACTGGAGCCGCCACCAAAAAAGCCCTGGCCCTGGTCACCACCAGTCTGGCCTCCTTGACAGCCGATTCTGGGTCCCTGATCGCAGCGTCCTCTGGGGTACATATAGGGAAAGGCAGTCCCTCGGGTATGCAGGTCCCTGGCCATAAAGGGCTTTAAAGGTAAGAACCAACACCTTGAAGCGAACCCGGTATGCTATAGGCAGCCAGTACAGTGTCTTTAGCACAGGTCAAAAGTGCTCCCGAATCGGGATTCCCATCAACAACCTGGCCGCAGCGTTTTGCACCAGCTGAAGCTTCCGGATTTGCAACAGGGGGAGCCCCATGTAGAGGGCATTACAGTAATCCAGTCTCGAGGTGACCATCGCATGGATCACTGTTGCCAGGTCATTGCATTCAAGGAAGGGAACCAACTGCCTGATCAGCCGAAGGTGGTAAAAGGCTGACTTGGCAGTGGCTGCTACCTGGGTCTCCATTGTTAAGGAGGCACCCAGGAGAACTCCCAAACTCCTAACCTCCAGTGCTGGCACGAGTGGTGCCCCATCGAAGGTCAGGAGTGGGATCCCTACCCTCAGTCTGCTCCGACTCAGGCACAGGACTTCCGTCTTTGTTGGATTCAATTTCACCCGGTTCAACCTAAGCCAACCAGCCACGGCTTGTAGTGCCCGATCTAGGTCATCCGGCTTGGAGTCAGACTGGCCGTCCAACAACAGATAGAGCTGGATGTCATCTGCATATTGGTGACAACCCAGCCCATGCCTCTGGGCAATCTGGACACGAGGGCACATATAGATGTTAAAAAGCAAATTCCAATGGGTGCCTTCGGGATAGCTGATCCCCCAGTGCCACTCTTTGTCCCTGGTCTTGGAGAAAGGAAACAAGCCACTGCAAGGCTAGTCCCTGAACTCCAATGTCGGCGAGGCGGTGGGTCAGTAGCTGATGGTCGACCATGTCGAATGCAGCCAACAGGTCTAACAACAGCAGCACTGCCGAGCCACCCCGATGCCTCCAGAGGTCATCTGTGAGGGCGACCAGTGCCATCTCCGTCCCGTGACCCGGATGAAAGCCGGACTGGAAGGGATCTAAGATGGAAGTGTCATACAAAAAGCCCTGTAATTGCATTGCCACTGCCCTCTCTATTAACTTGCCTAAATAATGCGACAAGAAGACATGCTTGGAGCCTCGAGTTCGTTCACTGTTTCAACTGTAGCAGGGAGATCATGGTGGAGCAACAAAACTTTATCCACAAAATAGCAAAATGCATGCACGTTGCCTTCAATGCTGGGAAGCTGGGAGCATGGCTGTTGGAATGCTTGCAAATGAATGGGCAGGGAAGGGCACACAAGCAGGGGAGAAGCATTGGTGGAGGGGATCAGTGACAGTGGGCCCTGCCAGAAGCCCTGGACAGCTGCCTCACTTCAGGATATACTGACACCAGCTCTGCTTCCAGTTTGCCTATTAATCTACCCTGAAAAAGGACACCAATTCAGGAGGGAAACACAAGTGGCAAGCAGGCTGGTAAGTGGAGCAGAATTAGTCAGCCAATAGTGGAAGAGAGTCATAGGATCCCAACCTCTGTTCTTAGGGTTTGTATATATCATTTTGTTTATTTATTTACTTATTGTTTGATTTATATCCCACCCTCCCTGCCAGGCAGGCTCAGGGTGGCTTACAATATATATATAAATATATTAAAACACCGAGATACATTAAAACAGTAATCAAGTTAAAACAACCCATGTGCAAACAAGTGCTAGCAAACATAATACTAATAAATGGTGGTGGCGTTGTCTCAGCATCTAAATAGTCAGATTACCACCCCAGTCTGAGCTCTTGCCAGGCTATGAGGTATTGAGTTGGTGCTGATGTTAGGGAGCTGATGTTAGGGGGCCAGGGCCTCGATATTAAGAGGCGGCCCCTAATCAAAGGCCTGGTGAACGAGCTCCGTTTTACAGGCCCTGTGGAACTGTAAGAGGTCCCACAGGGCCCTGATGTCATCTGAGAGCTCATTCCACCAGTAAGGGGCCGCCACAGAAAAGGCCCTGGCCCTCATCACTGCTAGCCTGGCTTCTTTAGGCCCTGGGAGGGCCAGACGATTTTGGGACCCTGATCTTAGTGCTCTCTGGGGAGCATGTGGGGAAAGCGGTCCCTTAGGTAAGTATAGGGTTGCCAAATCTAAATCTCTTACCGGCGGGGGAGCGTCTTCTTTGTCCGGGAGCTGGCCGGGGATGCGCGTGCCGCTGGAATGTCACCGGAAGCGACACACGATGTAGCACGTTGGGGCGTGGCCAAGATCGTCATATGGTTCCCCCCCCCGACGATCTGGGCCACGCCCCCAACGTGCCCTACGTTCCCCCCGGGGCCGATTTCCATCGCGTTGGAAATCCGCCCTCCAAAGCGGGGGATTCCCCGCCCCCCGGGCCCATTTGGCAACCCTAGATAAGTAGGTCCCTTAGGTAAGTAGGTCATCATCACAGTTATTTCTTACATTTGTATCCTACCCTTCAACCCAAGACCACAGAATTTTACTCCATTTCGCCCCTCACAACAATCAGTGAAATAAGTTAGCCTGGAAAATTGTGACTCGTTCCATGTGATCATACGACCTTCATTACTGTGTGAATACCTGAACCTGGATCATGTCAGGCGCTAAGGCAGATCCCATCCCATCCCTATCATACTCCACTAAGAAAAGTTTGAAGTCTTCCTTCAGCCTAAGGACCCTTCCCTCTTACTTAAGTGGCTCTTCCTTTAGAACATAAGAACATAAGAGAAGGCAATGTTGGGTCAGGCCAATGAAGCCACTTAAACTGGAGAAAGTCACTTAGGCTCCTTAAGTGATGGCTGGATCCCACACCAGTATGTCTACTTCATCATACTGGTTCTCAAACACACAGCAGGTTTTGTTTTTGCTGATTTTTAAAAACCTCATGCTCTTAATGCAATCAAAACTCTGAAACGTCCTACTGCCCTGAAATTCTAATTCAGAAATTTATGTTATCGGTAGTTTTAATTGCACTATTCAGTACTTAAATAGACACAACCACTTTCTTAGCCACAGTGTTAAATTGCTGAAGATAATTAGATAGCCTCTGTTATCACTAATTATAGTGGTTGTTAAAAGGTTGGAATGGTTAGAGAAATTAAATGACATGTTTTATATGATGAAACCAAAGGCCTATTTAAAAAGAAAACCTCTACAAATATTGATATTTGGAGACAAATGGTGAATCAAATAGACAATTAATTTTTATATGTATTATGTGCATATGTATTAAATATTTTATCTATATAGCTTGTAATTTTTCACAAACAAATTATTAAAAAGATCATTTTGCTTATCTGATACACTGTTGAGTCTGCACAGAAGGGCCACAGATTATACTTCTTGTATTGTAATCTCACAGTTCACAATTTTTTTCTTCCCTATATGAAGAAATATGTATCAGTGTATTGTAGTTTCTCTTCACGCATCTGATGAAGCTTGGACTCTACCCCCTGAAAGCTTATGCCATAATAAATCTGTCCTTAAAGGTGTTATAACAGGTCTTTATGTAGCTTTGGGTGAGACTGTGCATTCTTCAACAACAGGTAGCCTGTTTTTTCAAGGACAGAAGGTCTGCCAGCCACAACTTTGTCAAAGCTTCTTGTTACACTGTTGGTCACTACACATACCCTCCCATCCTCCCCCCCCCCATCACTTGGACTACAAGTAAATCAAACACTTTTTTATTATTTATATGTTCCATCCAGGTACATGGATGCTACAGCATATCAAAAGATAGATCCTGCTCTTCAATCAGACATAATTTGCCATTTCCATTCAACATACTTAAACCCTTTATATCTTCAATTAGACAGGAGACAGACAGACAGAAGACAGAGGGAACACAGACAGATAGAAGGTAGATATCTTTAAATAATTAATTGGCAGATTTTCCTGAGGTTACTAGAACAGTAAATATATTCTTATTTTTAAAAAATCACAGATTTTGAAATGCTTTAAAATAAACTGTAACAGATTATAACAGATTTTATAGCAAAAGGGATTCTGCAGTGCTATGACATGTATGCTGGCACAGAAAGAGAAGAATTGCAGATTCTTGTAAAAAGGTAGACTTTTAAAAAACTGAAACATAACAGAATATAAACTGTACTTTTAAAACTTGGGTTGCTAACACTACGAAAAATAAACTTCCTGCCCCTTGGTTATAATAGCAAAAGAGAACATTCAGGAGTAGCGGGTTCTATTTCTAGCAAGTACAATGATCAGACCAGCGCCTCTCCCAGCACACTGGTTTACCTATTTGTAAGGTGGATGTAGCAGCACATAATTCATATGGGAATCAGATATATCAGCCAGATATTTCAAAAGTTCTCTAAGAGGAAAGAAAGGGGCTATAAGTTTAAGAGGATAGAGTCTTTGAATGGATATAACTTGCAGGCACAAAAGTACAAGAAGGGTGTGTTTTAATTCACCACAAAAAGTATTTGAAAGCCTATTAGGCTTAAAAAAGAGAGTGTAGTCATAGTTTATTGACTACTAGTATGAAAGTATGGATGGAGATGTGGGAAGACAAAGTGGAAGTTCTATGAACAGAGATCTATAACATTTTGGCTCTCTGTTCATCAAATATTCTCACCTTTACATGAAAGGTGAGCCCACTATAAAGGAAGGGCTATTTTCTGGTGCACAAGATGCAAAAAGAGGAACATAATCCCTAGTGAAAAGATGGAACAGTAGCTGTCTGAAAACAGAATTGTGATTATATTTCAGTGATACAGCTGATATTCTTATTGCAACTCTAAACATACAAAGGGTCAAATTAAACATTTGAGCATTTTTACACCGTTATTCTCCTTAATGAGGACCCAAAGCATCTTATAAAATTTGATTTAAATGAACACAGGGAAACAAATAAACAGGAATACTCCAACTCATAGGCAGGTCCCAGATGCACTGGCTCAGAATCACTAATCAGGGCTCTGGTTGCAAACCTGGTTGCAAATACTTGCAAAGAGAGGAAGAATAGAAGCTCAGTCCAAATATTATTCACCTGCTAGAAAAATGTTCCCCATCTTCTTCCTATGTGATAGTGCTCAGTCAAGTATAATTTTGCCCGTGCCCCAACATTTTAAATAGAGACTCACATGGTGTAGTGGTTAGGAACAGCAAACTCTAACCTGGAGAACTGGGTTTGATTCCCCACCCCTCCTCCACATGAAGCCTTCTGGGTGACCTTGAGCCAGTTAAAGTTCTCTCAGAACTCTCTCAGCCCCAACTACCTCGCAAGGTGCCTGTTTTGGGAACATGTTATGTACTGAGCCTGAACAGTACCTGGAAACTGGCTAAGCTTGTTCCACCAGAACAACAGATAGCCAGGATCCTGGAATGGACCTATAGAGTTGTAGTTGTAATGTAAATAGCCAATCATTGGTGGTGGGGTGTGCTGGGGTGTGGTCTTTACAGGCTTTATAAACAGGGCTGCAAGGCCAGTTTTTCAGTCTTAGAGTTGAGCTGAAATCACTAATAAACTATGAGCTGATCACTATACATGTCTCGAACCCAGTACATTTCAGAACAGGAAGGGAAGGAGATTGTAAGCTGCTTTGAGACTCTTTTGGGTAGAGAAAACCTGGGTTTAAAAACCAACTTTTCTTCTTAAACAAAATGCAGCCATCAAGGCTACAAATGAAAACCTTTTCCCTTGTGGCATTTACCAACAGAAAATATTCCAATCTGTTCCTTTTCTTGAAAGAGAAAAGATACAGGAACATACGAACATAAAAAGAGCCCTGCTGGATCAGACCAGTAGCCCATCTAGTCCAGCATCCTGTCTCACACTGTGGCTAATCAGTTCTTCTGGGGCATAGAGGCTGAGACCTTCCCCTAATGTAGACTCCAGGCTCTGAGATTCAGTGGTCTAGTACCTCTGGATGTGGAGGTTCCCCTCAATCATCATGGCTAGTAGCCACTGATAGACTTATCCTCCATGAATCTACCTAATCCCCTTTTAAAGCTGTTTATTCCTGTGGCCATCACTACATCCTCTGGCAGCAAATTCCACATTTTACTCACTCTCCATGTAAAGAAGTATTTTCTTTTGTCTATCCTGAACTTACTGCCCATCAGCTTCATCAGATTCCCTTGAGTTCTAGTATTTTGAGAAAGGGATAAAAAGCTCTCTTTGTCAACTCTCTCCACCCTATGCATAATTTTATAAAACTCTATTTATATTATAAACCCTTAGTCATCTCTTAGTCATCTAAACTGAAAAGTCCCAGGCTCTTTAGCCTTTACTCAAAGGGAAGGTGCTCCAACCCCCTAACCATCTTGGTCGCCCTCCTCTGTACTTTTTCCATCTCTGCAATGTCTTCCACCTCATCTCAGTACATGCTACGGCTATATATTTTTTTAAAAAACAACCAACGTACATGCAAATGAGAGTCACATGTTGTTTCTTTGGCCCTAAGGCCCAGTAAGGATGAGATGCTCCCAATTATCAGTCCATGTTTAAAAGACCAGGAATATGGCAGGAGCTTTCCAGTCTTGGTGGTTTCCACTCACATGTTTTACTTACAACATTGTTTGGAGAGTGTCCACATGACACTGCCCAGCTTCTGTGTTTCTCCCCAATTTGCTGCAATTTCCCCTAAAAAGTGTTTTTCTAACTGTCCTGCTACAGGGTTTTTTGGAAAGATAGCAATCCAAGTGGAGACTGTGTGGATGGGACAAAGTGTACATTTTTGCAGGTCCTGCTCAGGCAAGTGAGAAGCCGAGGTGGTTTTGCCATTGCCTTCACTGGCAGAGCCTTCCTTGGTGGTCCCCCATCCAAGTATCAACCTTGCTTAGCTTCCAAGATTGGACAAGATCAGGCTATACTATGCTGCTGTCCCTCCTGAAGGATCACTACAGTGTCTTGTAACCACCTGTTGCCAACAACATACTAGTTCCCAGCTTTCATTAAAAAGTAGCTCTCTAGCCCTCTACCTTGTTTTGCAACAGAGAAAGCTACAGAGGGTTTTTTTTTAAGTTAAGAATTATTTATTTTGTGGATATAGATATTTATAATGATAAAGCAATCTGTCAATTACCATTTTTAAAAGGGGGGGAAGCTCCCTGGGAGAGGTGGAAATGGGAGCTCCAGGGGCTGAGACAAGGATGCTCTATTGCCATTATAAAAGCTTTTGCATTCATAGCAGCAGTAAGAACTACACAGCAGAAACTCATGATTTGTTTTACCCAGCATTATATCATCGGTAATGGTAGTTAATGCTAACCAGATCCCTTTCATTGACACAGTGTGAAGTAGGTTTGGAAACTGTTTGAGGGTAATCTGTATAAACCACCACACTCTAAGGTCTGCCAATGAGGCCCTAATGAGGATATTATCACATTAAAATGTATAATTGCAAGGCACAATCCAGACAATTTGTCTAGGAACATGCATAAGCAAGGAATGGGAGTATTGGCTAAATAAATTCAGAAGCAGCAGTTCAAAAGCAATCATCTCTGAAGACATCCCTTTTCTTCCTGATGGAATAATCATAGCATTGGGCTGAAGCAACTATTGAGAGAACGAAGAGAGAGACAGTTTGGTCAGGAACAGTACTGTGAGACCCAAGAGGACTGGAGCCCACTGGGGGACTGAGGGTCCAGACCCAGACAGCTGGATGATACGGATGCGAGGAGAAAACTAATGACACAGCAGGCAAGCACCCTGGAGGCAGAATGTAGCTGGGAATGTGCATGGCTGGCACAGGAGTCCCATTAGGACTGAAGGCTAATTGGAACCAACAGCCTAGAGGAGGGGGGGACAAGAGGAGAGATGGTGGTACAACAAAGTTGGAAGGTGGCCAGGGACTGAGCCCAAGCAGGAACACATTTGGAAGTTGCCCACATGCCTCAGAATGCTGTGAACTACCTAGAGCATGGTGGGAGTTAAGTGTTAGGGAACAAAGCCTGATATTTGTTTTATGGACTGCTTATTGATACACAATGGACTGTGCACATACCCATAGGCTCAGAGAACTGTACACTTTAGGTCACCTGTTGTGATGACACACATAGAGGGTGCCTGCACATACCTTACATGTAAATAAGGTTTCAGTAACACAGTTGTACAGCCTGGTGAAGAAGCACAAATCTCCATTATTGTTAGCAATGAAACAACAACTTTGGGAAGAAACAGCCACTATAACGAAGCTGCTTGTGGTCACGTATCACCCATCGTCATGTAACTGCTTTGTTCCTGAGCTGGCATTTCCTGCCAGATGGACATTTGGTTATCAATGGAACTGGCCAACTTCATCAGCACTACAGTGAAGCATCCTGACACCTGAATTTCACATCTGTCCAGATGCCAATCCTTCAATTAAGGTTTTAGGTTACAATATTGGCCATCCCTCCTAGGTAACCTCCCTCCCTACCTGCGACCAATAGGATTTTTTTTGGGATGGACTAACAGGTGGGTGGGTCAAGAGGTTGGCACAGGTACCACCCACCTCTTGGACCACCTACAAAAGGAGAGAACCAGTCACCTGGCCCCTCCTGGTTAACTAGCATCTCCCCCAAGGCAACCCCTGTATGCTTTTACCCCCTTGAGTCCCCCTTACTATCCCCAACCCTTGCCTCTACTACTGATCTCTTGATCTGCAGTCAAGAGACCCACACGTTCCGGCTGGTTCTGGTCGTGTGGACTCCCTTTATTTTCCATTTCTTCCCATCCATTCTTCATTGGAACAACCAAGCTGCAAGACAGATAAGTATCACCCACCATCACCCCTACCTGCTAATGCAACTGTGCATATTTCCTACTGTAATTCTTAGGAATTTGATTGAATCTGTGAGTGCATCAGTATTGTTGTATGAGACATATTTCTAGTACAAGATATCAATTTTAACTACAACAGCTTCAAATCCTTTACTGGTAACCCTTGGTGGGATCAGGACCTTGGTATAAATTGGCAAGAACCCATTTATAAATTGCCAGTTGCTGTAAATAAAGCAATTCGGCTAACAAAGTACCGTCTAATTTGGCCAACATTAAAGATAACAGCAGCAGTTAAAGACCTCTTTATCGCCATAGAGCCTTGCCCTTAGCCCAACCCTGCTGTGGGTCTCCTCATTACAGGTATCATGCCTGCCCACACCACCTCAAACGCCTGTGGCAAGTACATTAAGCTTATTTTTATTTACTACTGCATCATGTATTACTGTCTTCTAAATATCACCATACAGTGCACTAAAAGGATTGAAAACTTTACCTCAATCTTTTTCAATAAATCCTGAAAACAAAGAAAGTTATTCCTTCCATGAGAACAACAGATTCATTGCAACAGAAACCAAACCTTTTAAAAAGACATTAAGTAGCAGTGATGCACAGAATTGAGATATTTTCAATTATTTGGCCTCTGGGTCAAACAACTGCTATTACTTGCTTCATTCTCTCTCTGCAACATGGTCACTGCAGATACAAATCCACTTCTGGATGCACGTCCTCTTCATTGACCTCCACATTAACCGTATGGACTGGTATAATTATCATTCACGGTCACATTTTTTTTTACATGCAGCTAAACCTGGATTAAGGTCAACAAAATTATTCATTAAGTAATAGGGTCTGCTTAAAATTTAGCACAGAATGGGGTAGTATTATTATAATTCAGTTATATGGTGCTGATAGGAAAGGATAGGATATGTTTTCCTAAACCTCCTATTCCACCTGTCCTTGGCAGCTACAGAAAATTATGATCCTTTGTGTGTTTCCTGGGTTCACATGAGCTTCTAATATAGGGAAGGCCTCTGAGAGCCTGCTCCATGCTTACATTTAATCCAGTTTTTAAAAATTATTATTATATAGCCTTTATTCTTTGTAAACCAAGCGAGTACAGTAATAAACAATTATAGCTGCAACAAAAATAACAACATTTAATCCAGTTTTCAATATTTCTGATAAAACATGATTCAAAAATACTGGCATAATCTGGTCTGAGGCAAAGCACCCCTGGCCTCCCCATCAAGGGTTAATATGAATGGTAATGGACCTGATCCATCCTGCAGGTGTTACTAATTGGTCTTTTGGCCTACACAGCCCTTATCACCTTCAAGGCCAGAGATGAAAGTGTAGTAATTAGCTTCTCATGAGAATCTGAAGCCCGTACAATGGGAGAGGAAGAATCAGGGGTGATGAGGTAATTTTCTAGAGCAGTGGTGTCAAACATGTGGCCCGTGGGTCAGATCGGGCCATCAGAGGGCCCCAATCAGGCCTGCAAGGCCCTGGCTGTTTCCTACTTCCATTTGCAGTTCTGCTGCTGCTGCCATGTTACAGTTTGCATTACCAGTCTCTCAATTGCAGAGGAGAGATTGATAGGCAAGGCTCTCCTGTGTGACTAAGAGTGTCTGGAAAAGAACTGGCTGAGGCTCCTCCCCCCCTCCCCCCAAGGGGAAGGAGAGAACAGCCATGCTTGCTTCCTGGCCAGGCTGCAGGAGACAAAGGAAAGTCTTCCTTTCTTTCCTCCCTCTACTCTTGGATTTAAGGTTTGTGCTATCTAATGCAAGTCCTGAAGAGTGTTATATATTTAAGCTAATTTTCACACTTTTCTGCTGCATGATTTTAGAGTAATGTGTTGCCTGCAGAGTAAATCTTTATTTTGACAGAAATTAAATAAAACTTCATAAACTTTTAAAATAAAATAAATAGAGGTCTGGTTACTTGTGTGCAACCACCCTGGGGATCCACAGGGTTCAGCCTTGGACTCCTTGACATCTGGGCTGCCCAGAATACTAGGATATGGTTATTCTACTACAGGGAATGGTCACACCAACCCTGTGCCGTAGCTCTATTCTTTATATTGCAGGACATTTTTCAAACCTTTACTGCTGAAATAGTAATATGTCAACTCTCCTTCTTGGTTCTACCATCAAGTCATCATAGTTAAAGATGGGACTTACTAAGACGTTAATTCATGCTGCATTACATGGATTCTCTGGTATGCCCTTTTACTTTAAAGGGGAAAAACACACTTCTGAATTTGGGACACATTTCTTAAAAATTCTTTCTTCTTGGCTTATCCAAAATTTATTTAATAGCTGCAGTCTTAAATTTACTACCTGTAGCATAAATACTTTATCCAAAAAAGATGACACACTGAATGATTGATAGATCCAAAATGGTTTGTAGAAATAAAACATGAATGCACTGTCTATTAATGAGAAAATGCATAATTACTGCCTATTAGGAATTTTCTCACTGGAAACAAACATACTTCCATTTTTATGGTACACTAGTCAAGAATAATATCAGACTAAATATACAAAAATCGCCTGAATACAGTGTTCTGGATAGTCTGGTGACTGGATACCTTGGCTTCTACTCTCCTTACTGAGATTTCTTAAAAACATGCACTGCTTAGTGTTGTTACTTATCTAATATGTTCATTGTTCTAAATTATTATTTTATTGTAGGTTATCCCAACGGTCTTTAAAGTAGAATGGCTGGTAGTACAGCAGAATCCTCATGTTAATACAACACAAATTTGTTCATTGCCATAACCAGTCCTAGACACTATTGTATGGTGACAGGGGCTCTCTGAAGCAAAATGCTGAATGAGACATGCAATCCATTTTAATCAGACTTTAACCGTGCATTTCCTATAACTGGTAGTTCGGACCTTGGTTTTCCTACTTTTGTAAGCCATTCCTTTAAACCTAATTAAACAATAAAGTGCCACATAATCAGATTTTATACCATCTGATCAGTAGGATGAGGCCCCATAAAATCATCTACCCATTTTAGGACAGATATGCCTCACTTCTCAGTGTTGATGAAAAGATAGGACACTTTCCACAAGCCAAAGTGCTTCATCTTTGATATATGTCAATAATGGAAAGAAAGTGTCAATCTTCAAACTAACCTTCCTGATAAAGTTGCAACAGAGCAGCAAGGTCCTGATCTTTTTATTCTCCGCATCAAACACACCTTTGGTTTCTTGCTGCATTTACTGTGTATCAACTTGTTTACTTAAATTGTCTTTCTTTAGCTGAGCATGTTGTTCAATATTTGATGCTCTTTTCATTTTAGCCATATCTGAAACCTTTTAAAAATCATGCTTTCAGAAACAGTTATCTAAATAATAAAAATGAAGCACCTAAGATTTGATCCCACGTGCTTCCCACTAATGCCCTCTTCCCATCTTGAGAATGTTTTAATCATGTTTTGCCATTGTTTCTCCTATATTACCAAAGGTAGACTCCATTAAGTTACCTTTCATTTGTTCCATGACAGCACAGATTACCATGCATTAACTTACTACCTAGATTCCTGCCCAATGCCTCTTGAAACATTTACATGTACAGTTACTGTGGCTGTCTGAATTGCTTTTAAAATAACAAAGTCTGGCAGCAGTATCCTCAAGGAATTCCAAAGCCTTTGCAGGAAATCAGTGTCCTGGAGCTACAATAAACTTAAAATGAAGTTTGGTTAATTTAAGTATTTCCCCATTCCTGGGGATGTAATAGTTTTTGCAACTCTCCTAACATTCCTGATTTTCGGCAGGACAATCAAACGTTTTGTACAAAAATCTAACAACTGGCCACTATTTGCCAGGATAAAGTATAATCAAAATAAGCTGACAGCTCTGTTGTGAACTAAAGATACAAAGCTGGTTATACACTACTTCAAATGTGAGAGCCAGTATAGTGCAGTGGTCTGAGATACAGGTTACAACCTGGGACACAGGTTCAAATTCTGACAAATCTATGAAGGGCACTGGGTGACCTTCAACCCAACACTTTCTCTTAGCCTAAGCTAGTTGATAAGATGGAGGGGAGGAAAAGGGAGAACTACAAAAGCTACCCTGAATTAGGGTTGCCAGGTATGGACTGGGAACTACCTGGAGATTTCTGGGGTGGAGCCCGAGGAGAGTGGGGTTTGGGAAGGGGAGAGACTTCAATGGGGTATAATGCATTCGAGTCTACCTTCTAAATTGGCCATTTTCTCCATGGGAACCTTGGTATTAGTTGTAATCCCAGGAGATCTCCAGCCACCACCTGGAAGTTGGCAACACTACCTGAAATCCTTGAAGGGATGGATAAAAGCATGATAAATAGGTTAAGCCAAGCTTGGGACATCTTTAATTACTTGCCATGAGATTTCAAAATGGCTTGCAAAACTGATCAATTTAACACTGATAAAAAGTAATCTGCCTCCAGGGAATACATTTTGAGAAAGTTTGGGGGTTGTTAGATTTATTTTTTAAATTTGAGTTATATCTAACCTTGTTTTATTCTGGTATACTTCAGAATCATTGTATGCCACACATTACTTTTTAGGAGAAAGGCAGGCTAAAAAAAAATTACATCATAAATTCATCCAACATCCATGGACATTATATCCCCGTTATCCAGATCACTCCCACTATGTTATTTAATGGAGCCAAAAAAACTGGAAGAATGGGATAATCAACCCAGGGGGCACATGTACACAGTAAACCCTTTCTTTGTCATCATCTAGTCCCATCTCACAATAGCAAAAGCCAATTCTACCACAATAGAGATGCCAGACCCCGGTGGGGGTGGGGGTCTCCCACTGCCAGGCTCCACCTTTCCATTGCCAGACAGTTGGCTGGCGGGGGGAACTACCCGTCCCCCAAAAATGGAAGAACACCAGAAATTAAAACAATGTGCCTACATGACCCAGAAGTGACATTGGCACACCGGGGACATCAAGGGCAATGCTCTGGTTTTTGGGGGAAAACTCTATGGTAGAAGCTAATTCTACCATAGAGTTTTGCCCCCAAACCAGAGCATTGCTCCCCTGATGTCCCCAATGTGCCTACGTCACTTCCGGGTCACGTAAGTATGTCAATGAAATGCCAAGCGTTCCTCCCTTCTCCCACAATGCACATGCCCCATGCCCTGCCAGATGCTCGGAGGGATCTGGTGGCCCTATACCACAGTGACCTAAGCTGGATTATTTGCTGACATCCTGGCCCAACACTACTTAAACATTTAAAAGTTTTAAAAAGTTTTAAAGAAGACATGTAAGTGGCCCTATACCACAGTGACCTAAGCTGGAGTATTTGCTGACATCCTGGCCCAACACTATTAAACATTAAAAAGTTTTTAAAAGTTTTTAAGAAGACATGTAAGAAGTAAGGTAGCAGGTGCTAGAACAGGGTTGCCAACCTCCAGGTGGGGCCTAGAGAACTCCCACTTCTACAATTGATCTCCAGATTACAGTGATCAGTTCCACTGGAGAAAATTGAGAAAATGACCACTTTGGAGGGTGGACTCTATGGCATTGTACCCTGCTGAGATATCTCCCCTCAAACCCCATCTTCCCCAGGTTCCATGCCCCAAATCTGAAGGTACCAATCCAGAGCTGGTAACCCTCTGTTGGTATCTGATGAAGAACACACAGCTATCAAACTACAAGCATTTACGATTCAAAAGGGTGCAAAAATGAACTGAATGAATGTGGAGTTAGTGGATGCCTTGAAAACTAGGACGACCAAATACAGGTGACAACAGAGCTCTTTTACCATAGATAACATGCATGACAAGCTACATAGGCTCCAATTTTCTGTCCTACATCAGCATTTATAGGAACAGGTCCTCCAACCTATGAACAGTGTCTTCCTTTCCCATCCACCTCAGTCCCCACACTGAAAGCAGAAGAGTGGCACAAAAGGAAGGAGAAAGGAACAGAGAGTGGGGCGGAGTAGTGTCAGCAAGATTCCCTCTGGAATTATTAGCAGGATTTCCACTTGTGGGGGGCCTGCGGGCTGCCACTGTCTCCTCAGAGAGACCAGCCAGCCAGACTCATTGCTGACCAGGGATCCAAGCCACCCGCTGGGAAGTAATTTGTTCCATGCAAGGTTTTTTTTTTCCTTTTGCGACAAGTACATTTTTAATGCCTCTTGCAAACTTGAGTACTGGAAAGTAAAAACAAAATTACTGATCCTCGTCTTTTTTATTTAGTTAGATGGTTGCCTGGGGTGCGATTTAAAAGTGTTCCTGTTGAGCTTATTAGAGAATGTACAGTGCATATGCTGTTATATTTCCCGAGGCTTCGAGCTAAATTTTATTACTTGCACTAACCCAAAGTATACACTTTTTGCAAACACAAGACAATAACTAGTAGTATCATATTATTCTTTAAAGTGGAAGAGGAATATCTGAATGATAAAAAACCTAATCACACTCCATCCCGAAAGAATCATATTGTTTCTAAATGATTTACCACTTAAGCCAACATTCAATTACCATTCCATATTAGAAGCCAACATGCCGCAGGAAAAAAAACAACATATACCAAGCAAATAAACATTAAGTTTCTCTCCACAGAGAACTTTGTAGCATTGGCTTAACTCCTTTGGGAACTCCATCAAGGGCTTCTAATAATTCTGTAAACTCTAAATAAAAGTGAAGCTCTTTTCTGTAATGCTTTGGAATGTTAAGTCTGTAAGCCAGCCAAAGGATTTTATATGCTTAGGGTGTTTTTTACCCTTTCAATAACAAAATATATTTAAAATGGCTAAAGGCTATGCCAACACTATGAAGCATCTGGACAGACTTCCAAGAGCTGTAACTATGTGCCTTTATTTTTATATAACTTCTCAAGTGTTCAGAATCTTTTATGAAAGACTGGTGACTGATTAATATATTTTAAGCTATAAATCACATTTTGATGAAGGAAGAAGAGTGCTTGAACTCAAAATAGAGTTTGAGAATTTAGCAATCTGGTTTCCTTAGAGAATATCTAAAAACCTCATTACAGGAAGCTACAGTTCCTGACTCAAGGGAAGTGAATGGAAGGAAAAAGTAAAACAACAAAATGTGCAGCCGACCCAAACATGATACAAAACAAAAGCAAATACTTAACAGCGATTATATTAAAATAGCACGATCTGTTTAGGAATAAATCTGGAAACTGTTTTAAAGACGCCAAAGGCATACTTATTATAACATACGAGATACAGAGCTCTTAAGTCTGGGATAGCAAGTCCTAATGATATTACAGAGGTTGTTTCAACATGAAGACAATTCTCCATGTTACTTTAACTGCAGAGTCATAAGGAGAAATGTGCAACCAGTACCTTTCCCATTATAAATCTGCAACCATAAGGACTAGCAACTTACTTTTAAAAATGAAAACTGGGAGTGAGCATATTGTTGCAGTAGATCATTATAAAGTTGCCAACTCTGGATTGCCTGAAGATATGAGGGTAGAACCTGGGGAGGGATGTCAGTGGGGTATAATACCATAGAATCTATCGTCCAAGAGAGCCATTTTCTCCAGGGCAACTGATCTCTGTCATCTGAAGATCAGTTGTAATTCAAGAAGATATCTACGCCTCTCCTGGAGGTTGGCCACCCTATTTCATTATTCCAGGGGGGACCCTTAAGAACTGGGGGGGGGCTTTGAGGTAGAGCATCTGCTTGGCATGCTAATAAATATTTTAAATAAATAAATAAATAATTTATTAAAGTGTTTCTTTACAGATTTCAATTTTGTCCTGCAAACCTGGAGGCTTACTCAGCTCTGCATTAACCACCACCACCACCACCACCCCCATTCTGTCCCTGGCTCCATTGTTTTTGATCCACATGCTACGGCCTGGTTCAGAATTAGATGTGAGACAAGCAGGGGACCTGCAAAAATCTGCAGGGGGAGAGGATCTTTTTCCTCCCCTTTCCCTTCCCTGAAAGCCTCTATAGCCTCTTCCCCTTTTCCTGCTTCCATCCCCCTCCCAAGGTTGCCAGCTCTGGTTGGGGAATTACTTGAGATTTGGGGGTAAAGCCTGGAGAGGAACCTCCGCAGGGTATAGAGCCACAGACCCCCACCTTCTAAAGCAGCCATTTTTTTCCAAGTGAAGTACTCCCTGTTGCCTGGAGATGTTATAATCCCAGGGGGTCTCCAGGCCCCACCTGGAGGTTAGCAACCCTACCCATCAGCCAACTTACCTTTATCTTTCCAAAAAGACTGTATTAAACCAGATTTGGGAAAGTTCGCAAATGAGGGAGAATACTGATGAATATTCTTCCAAAACAACACTGCAATAAGAAAGCCAAGGAAAACTTCCATGTGGAAATAGCCAAGGTTACAACTGGCACTCCTTGTGTAAGCATCAGGATGTTACTTCAAAGATAGCATCAGTCAATTGTACTGCTGCAACAGCATTCTTCATCTACCACCAGATGTAGACTAATGGTATTATGGAAGACCATTTGTGTTGAAAAGTATGACCAGTTGGCTAGAATATCTCCAGTAATGCTTGGAGCCAACATTTGTTGTTATCTATTGCAGGGATACTCAACACAGCACCTATGGGCAACATGGTACCCACTGACACCTTTCTTGGCACCTGACAAGTGTTTTGAGCAATCACTGAGGCTAGATGGGGCTTCTGCACAGCACGGCTTCTAATTGGCCACTGGAATCTGATTGGCTGGACAGATCTTTAAAAATGTTGCTTTGGCAGCAGCTGGAAACAAGGATCTTCACTGTGCGACTCAAGGTAGGCTGTATGTATTCAAGAAAATCTTTTAAAACCATATATTTTAAAAGTATCCTGTTTAACAGAGTTTCTTCCTGAACTACTGAAGAATGAGCCCCTGTATGAGATCAGGGCCCTGCGGGACCTTTTACAGTTCCACAGGGCCTGCAAGATGGAGCTCTTTTGCCAGGCTTTTAACTAGGGTGCCAGATGTCCCTCCCTCTCTACTGGGCCTCCCCTCAGTGGATCAGAATTGTATTACCATCTAAGGACCAAATCTTTTTATTAATTTTCTTTCATATATATATATATTATCCATAGTATAATAATTTACATTTGAGTCTGATTTTTAATATTATTGTCTAGATAAAGGTAAAGGATCCCTTGCTCGAAAACCAGTCGAATCCGACTCTAGGGTTGCGGTGGTCATCTCCGTTTCAAAGCCGAAGAGCCAAAGCTGTCCGAAGACGTTTCCGTGGTCATGTGGCCTGCATGACTAAACACCAAGGCCCACGGAATGCTGTTACCTTCCCACCAAAGTTTTATATATATCATCCATAGTATAATAATTTACATTTGAGTCTGATTTTTAATATTATTGTCTATCCATTTGTAAAGTCTCGACCATTGTTTCTGAAAACACTCTTCTCCTTTGCCCTGAATCAACAAGCTCAATTTGTCCATTTCTGCTAAATTCAACAATTTCAAACTTATTTCTTCCCTAATCAGGATTTTTTCAGATTTCCAATATATGGCCAAAAGTATTCTGGCTGCTGTTTTTATAAGTACAACTAATCGTACATCATCATGACTAAGATTTTCTGGTATTATATTTAACAAATATATTTCTGGATTTAACGTCAAATAAATATTCATCATTTCCCAAATTATTTTCTGTACTTTCTCCCAAAACCGTTGAATTCTTACACATCGCCACGACATATGATAAAACGATCCTACATTAACTTTACACTTCCAACACTTATTTGAGCAATGTACATAACATTTTGCCATTTTCTCCGGTGGCCAATACCATCTATGAAATACTTTAAGAATATTTTCTTTATATACTATGGCTCTCAAGTATTTCATTGATTTCCATATTTTAGACCACTTATCACCTTCTATAATATGTCCTATATCATTCATCCACAAAATCATTATGTGTTTAACTATTTCATCTTACATAAGATCTTCTATTAGTAGATTATACAGTTTCTGAATCATTTTATCATTGGACGAGAGTCAGATCCTATCCAGCTCATTCTTGTTGTCCTCAAAACCCTGCGTCCCATCCTTAGAAAATCTAGATTTTAATTGTGCGTTTTCCCACCAAGATAATCGTATATTATGTTGTCGATTAAGACTATTCTCCAATTTAAGTCTAGTGTTCTCATCCATTAATATGTGACACGTTATTCTATTATTTTTCGTTAAAAGTGTTGGTTTAACAAAAGCTTAAATCATCTAGGTTTATCCAGTCTTTAATCCAACAGAGTGCAGAGGCTTGATAGTATAACTTCCAACACCAAAGCCTCCTCTTTCTTTTTTCTCCTGTCGTAATTTTAGCTTTATTCTGGCACTTATTGGATACCAAATAAATTGCCTCGTAATTTTGTCCAATTCTGTAAAAAAAATTATTTCTTTTAAGAACCGGGATATTCTGAGCTAGAAATAAAAATCTTGGGAGAATATTCATCTTAATCGCAGCAATTCTTCCCATAAGGGATAGCTGTAATTCTTTCCATTTGGCTACATCCTGTTTCACCTAATAATTTATTATAGTTATCTTCTATTAAATTACTATTTTTATTTGACTGTATAATCCCCAAGTATCTGGCTTTTTTTACTAGCTCCATAGTTGATAACTTTTGAATTTCTTGTATTGTATCCTGAGAGCAATTTTTAGTTAACAGTTTTGTTTTCCTGAAATTAATTTTAAGTCCTGCCACGGCACCATATTCTCTTATAAATTCCAGTAAATGTTTCATTGTAACTTGGGGATTTTCCATAATAAACAACAGATAATCCGCGAATGCCAGCAATTTGTACTCTTCACCTTTCAATTTAAGTCCTTGTATTTGTTCATTTTCTCTGATTAATTCATTTAATGTTTCCAACACGAATATGAATAACAATGGTGAGAGCGGGCAACCCTGTCTAGTTCCTGTCTGAATTTCTATTTTATGTGTCATATCTCCATTAATAGTTATTTGTGCATATTGTTCTTTATAGATCGCTCTAACCATTGTAGAAAAGTTTATTCTTTCAGAGTTAGGTTTGGATATTAATGTAATAATCGCCTGATTCCATGAATCTGGTAAATTGCCTGTTTTTCCTATATTCGGTAATAATTCTTTTAGTGGCAGGATTATTTGATCTTCAAATACTTGATATAGTTCTATTGGTAAACCATCTGGGCCCGGTATTTTCTTTTTTTGTTTGTTTCTTGATGGCTTCCACTATTCCACAAATTGTAATTGGGTCATTCAGAATATAATTTTGTTCCTCATTGAATTTTTGTTTGTTTCTTTCCATTAAATATTTTTAATTTGTTTTGTGTCCTCAGGTGCTTGTTGGTAAAGAGTCTTATAAAAATTTTCAACTATCTGCTTTAAGTCCTGGGCTTTATATTTTTCTTCATCCTTTTCATTTTTTAGGGCTAAAATTGTTTGTTTTTCTCTTTTTTCTTAAGCCAATATGCTAGCCATTTTGAAGGTTTATTGGCATTTTCAAAATATCCTTAGTCGACAACATAATATACAATTATCATGGTGGGAAAATGCACAATTAAAATCCAGATTTTCTAAGGATGTGACACAGGGTTTTGAGGACAACAAGAATGAGATGGATAGGATCTGGCTCTCATCCAATGATAAAATGATCCAGAAACTGTATAATCTACTAATAGTAGATCTTATGCAAGATGAAATAGTAAACACACAATGATTTTGTGGATGAATGACATAGGACATAATATAGAAATAGATAAATGGTCTAAAATATGGAAATCAATAAAATATTTGAGAGCCATAGCTTATAAAGAAAATATCCTTAAAGTGTTTCATAGATGGTATTGGCCGCCGGAGAAAATAGCAAAATGTTATGTACATAGCTCAAATAAGTGTTGGAAATGTAAAGTTAATGTAGGATCGTTTTATCATACGTGGTGGGGATGTGTAAAAATTCAACGGTTTTGGGAGAAAGCACAGAAAATAATTTGGGAAATGATGAATATATA
>NW_015176453.1:1581131-1591299 GCF_001447785.1 Gekko japonicus | reverse complement strand
AGATGGAGATGGCTTATAGGGCTTACTCCAATTACATTAAAAAAATAGCCTGCCTGGAGAAATTGTGGTAAGATTCTCAGGAAGACAGACCAGAGATGCTATTTTAAAGGCGACATCAGCAACTCCACTGAAAATGGGAAATATAATCATTAAAACTTTAAAAGACATTCCATTTGAAATTCGTCAAAAGAGGAAAAACTATAAGGACTTAATTTCTTTTCTTCAAACTAGTGGAATTTCATATAGTTGGGCGATCCTGGAGGATGCCATCTTCAAGATCAATGATAAAAGAGAAAAGATTGATTCCACCTTTAAAGCCAAGGAATTTTTGCGATGCCAGCTGGATTCCACCTTTAAAGCCAAGGAATTTTTGCAATGCCAGCAGGGAACGGAGGAAGATTCCAAAGAGGAAGAAACGAAATCAAGTGACTCTGCCACCTCTGGAACGGAGGAGGACTCTGCTGTGGAAACCGGTGCAGAGGCAACCAGAGTGGTATATTACTTTAGAGACAGAAAACCCAAGTAAAGGCAGGACTCTGAAAATTGCCTTTTGAAGCGAAGAATAAGAAGATGATCAGAAAGCTCTCTAATAACAACTAACAAAATAACATGTTAACATTGAAGCTGAGACAAACAAGAACTCTACAAGTATATTGTTTTATTAACACTTATATTACTAACACTTTCACTAACAGGGATAAGATCTCCTCCTCTTTGGGTTTTAGTATAGTATACTTTTCTTTGTCCCTAGATGTAGTCCCTTTCCTCCATATTTTCTTTGTAGTTTGTAGTGTATTGCAAAAACAAAAATATCCCTCCGGGGATTTTAAAAAAACAACACAATATAGGATTATGATTGGCGTATGTATTTGGTAATATTTCAGTCTATTAAATCCTTTAACATTGATGTGGATACCCATGCCATATCTATTCTCGACCAAGAGTTATGTCTTGTTGAATAAAAGGTATAATTTTTCTTATTTATATTCCTGGTTCTCCATGTGTCTAGTAAGTTATATTCTTCCACAATTTGAAGGAAAGTTTTGGTTAGTATAGCTCCCGCTGTTCTTGTACTTTTCTTATTCTTCCTATCCATATCTTTATCAAAAACTGCATTATAATCCCCTATAATACAAATATTCCTGCTCTCTTTTGATATTAATACCTTTCTTAATTCTTTAAAGAAAACATCCTGATTCTGATTTGGTGCATATATATTTACTATTATTGACTCTATACCTTGCCTTGTTATTACTATTGCTACAATCCTTCCACCATTTGAAGCAAATAGTAGTTCAGGATGTAAATATTCCTTGGCATAGATCACCGCCCCTCTTATTTTTCTCGTCTGAAGTGCTAAACGTAATTCCTAATTTTTTATTTAGTAGGTATTTTGCATCATCTTTCTAATGTGTGTTTCCTGTAAACATATTATGTCTGCTTGTTGTTTTCTTATCTGATGATATATTCATTGTCTTTGGGGGGGGCATTGAGCCCACTTACTTTAATAGATAATATTCACAATTTCTTAGTTTGCTCCATTTTTGTTTTTATTATCTTTCCCTCTGTTTTTATTTTGGAATCTAGTGAGAATTTGTGAGGGAATAGCTACTCTTTTTCTTTCTTTTTTGATTTCTCTTTTTTATCTTTCTGCGTTTCTTGTTCTGTTTTGCCTTTTTCCAAATCAGATTCTTCTCCTTCTCTTTCTTCCTCTTCATCTTTTTGCCATCCTAGGTCTTCTCCATATCTCTCAAGAAAATTTTCTACTTTGAAAATAGAATCCAATTTATGTCTTCTTCCTCCGTACTCAAATTTGACTCCTTCTGGAATTAGCCATCTATATTGGGTATCATTGTTTCTCAAAAGATCAGAACATAGTATTTTTGTCTTTTTTCCTGACTCTCCATGGAATTTCTTTTGAAAATCTGACTTCCGCATTTTATATAAAGAATTTTTTCTGGTTTTTGGTCCTTAATATCTTGTCTTTTAAGTCTTTTTTGTAAAATTTAATATGCACTTCTCTCGGTGTCTTGTGTGTTTTTGCAAAGAAGGAGTTTCTTCTATAAATGTATCTATCTCTGCGGAGATCTCTTCTTTGGTTCCAAGCTCCAATTGATCTGCTAAGTTTTGGCAAATTTCTTCCCTTAGATTTTTTTCTAGATTTTCAGGAATATTTTGGCACCTAAATATAAAGGCTGCTCTATCAATTTCTAATGATATTATAGTTTCTTCTAGTTTGTCTTCTTTAATTTTAATTATCTTGAATTTCATCATCCAGCTCTTTTAAAAAAATTTTATTGTGTCATTACTGGAAGATATTTTTAGGATTTCTTGTTTGTTTTCTATTATTTGGTTTTTTATTTCTTCGGTTTCAGTTGTAAGTTTATTAGATATCTCTTCCATTTTTGTTTAATTGGTTCCATTTCTTTCTTGATTGATTCTGAGATGGTGGTGTTTTCTACTGCTGTGGTCATTATTTGTGTTACGGTTTCTTGTATCATAGCTTTTAATCCCTTCATGTTCAGTTGAGTTGTTGACATTGTATTTGGTTTTTGTTGTGTAAATGTACCTAGCTGGCTTGGAGATGGTAGTGAAGATTTTCTGACTCCGCTGTAACCAGTGGCCATTGAAAGATCTGAGTGTGTTTATTATTTTGTGTTTTAGTTTGTTTTGTTATCTTATTATTTATTTTTATTTTGTATATATCTCTGTCTCTTACGTCTATCTATTATTTTTAGATTATTTTTCTTCTTATATTTCCTTTTCTATTTTTGTATTTCCACCCTATAATCTCCTTATCATAAATCTCAGTTTTTTGTTTAGTCTTTCAAACTCTTATCGTTCTCTCCTTTCTACCTTTTTAATTCTCTCTTTAAATCTCAAAGCTCTTATAATGAATCTCAATTTTTCAGTCTTTCAGCCTCTTTAGGCTTTCTGTCTCTTTAAGTCTGTCTCTTTAAATCTCTAAGTTTGTCCCACGTTGTTCTCCGTCTCTCCGTTTGTCTTTTGTTGACTAGTGGACCTTCCCGGCTGCCCTAGTTCTCCCCAGCTATTTCCTTTCTTTTTTACCCTCGCTCCTCTCTTCGCCTCCACCTCTCTCTGTTGTCACTGTCTCCGCCTCTATCCTCGCCTCTGTCTCTCCCTGTAGTCGCTGCCTTTCCACGCTGCCACTTCCCCGCTTCCCTGTGATGCCTCCTCTCCAAGCCGGTTTCAAAAAGCCTCATCACCCTCATCACCTCCGAACTGCAGCAGCGTGCTTAAAGGCATATTTCCAGCATAGAAAAAATACACAAAAAGAAAAGAGATCATTTGCAGAATCAGGTATCTATTTTAGCCTCTTAGTAGATTTATATTTCTGCCTGTTTGCTCTTGTTTCTTTCTCCCTCTATAAGTTTATTTCTTGAAGTAGCTGCCCTGGAGGAGATTCAAATATGACTACTATTAGACCCCTTCTATGGGCAACCTTTATCTTGAGCCACTATTTTCCCTCCCCTTGGGATTACTTATACCAAATTTTAGCAGTTTAATTATTTTATATTATTGTAATATATACTTAGCGTGATGTCATTCTTGCATGGAGTTGTTCTTCCAGACTCTGACTGTCCCTGGACTCTTCCAGTGCTCGGCGTGAAGAGTCTCGTCGAGCTCCTTGTTAACTCCCTGTATCAGGACTGTTCTAACAGTCGAGGGGGATTGCCACCCCTCCCCAAATGTTAGGAAGGCGTCCCTTACACTGTCTCTCTCTATGGGAGAGAACTAGCAAGCATTGCAATAGCCTAGGAAGTTAGTTGGCTGGACATGTGGAGCAGCAGTCACACACGTAAGGACCAAATCTTGAAAGAGATGACATCTGTGAGGCTTTAACTATAACTTGCACTGGATGAATGTTGTTGTATTTTATTGGCATTTTAACTGTTTTAATTTTTGTATTCTGTATATTGTTTACTATAGCTGATGGAACCCACCGTGAGCCTGCTATGGGGGGAGGGCAGGATATAAATCTAATAAAATAAATAAATATTAATAGAGTTAAGCATAACCTCACTCCTTGTTATTTTGTGGTTGGCTATACCTCCTGTGGTGCCATTTTTCAGTTCCACCCACCACCCGCTGTTCAGTGTTAGGGGTTAGGGCTACCAGACCCCTGGGGCTCCAGCCCACAACTGGCCAGCTGGTTGGCAGGGGAAACCCCACCCCCAAATGTGGACATTACCCTACGACGTCCCTGTCATGAAGATGTCACCTGGAAGTGATGTCATGGTGTTGGGGACATCAGGGGGTGATGCTCTAGTTTGGGGGCAAACTCTATGGTTTTGAAGGCAAAAAATACCCCATATTTGTCCAAAAATTAGAGTGGCACCCCCTTGACATCCTCATGCCAGATGATCCTGGAGGAGAGGCAGGATTCCCATATCAGCAGTGAGGTAGGACTTGGCAACCCTACCCTGTGTCAAAGTTCAAAGGTGCCCACAGGCTCAAAAAGATTTGGGACCCAAAGTCTATTGCACCTAAGTATCCTAATTTTGGTGATCTCAAACAGTAGTATCTGAGAGGCCAGGGCTCAAATCCCCAGTCATGCCATGGAAGCTCATTGGGTGACCTTGGGCCAGTCACACTCTCTTAGCCAAACCTATCTCACAGGGTTGATGAGAGGACAAAATTGAGGAGAGGAGTGAGGATAAAATGAAGGAGAGGAGAATGATGTAATTTGTTTTGGGTCCCAATGGGGAGAAAGGTTACTTAATAAATAAACCACTTGGTGAATGCAAAAATCAACAAGAGAAAGAAATAGTAATGCACATTTATACAGGCATGTTCATTCATCAATGGCTGCAGTATAAGGTATTAACTTTCATGTGTTAATAACCATCATAGAATACAAGAAATGGAAGGCATTCATACAATTAGCTTGGGATCACTGAGTAGCCAGATATCTAGAGACGTACATTAATGTATGTATCAGCCCTAGTTGGATTCCCAAGACACCACCCACATGGGTAACTACCCACTTCTGTGAATGCACAAAGCAGTCTGAAACAGGTTCTGAATCTAAATCTTTCTGTTCAGTTTACTTTCAGTGGATTCTATGTTCGGATCTGAATTATCAGTGCTGTTCTGTCACTGGTCTAAACACTGGAGTATCCAAAGTCTCAAAAGGAAAAAGTGAGACATTATTTAAAAACCACAATTTAATATAGATTTGTTGATCTTAAATGTGCCACTGAACTCAAACTTTGTTCAATTTAATATAGGCAAAGATCATAATATGAATTAGTTCCAATGACCATAAAGCCTCCTTCCATTACAAGGAAAGTTTGACACTATAGCAGTCTAGATGTAATATTAAATCCAATAAGCTTATCCCAACAACAATGTTGTTCAAAGTTATGGCTGTCAGTGGAAGAAACTTATTTTATGAAACAGGATGTTATACTTCCTGTTGAATAAAGTTGCAAAATGCAAACAGTGTTCTCATGGTAAGTTTATAGCTATTTTTACTTTTATTTCTTCTAAAAACTGGTTGTCTAAACATTTGGCTATAAAGTGTTCTTGGGATATCCAGTTCTTTAACAAAACCCATGGTCTTTGTATCAGATGGAAAAGTACTGCCTTCAAGCTATAATTAGTTATTTTATTCTTGTAAAAGGAATGTTACGGCCAAGCAGTTATTGCCTCTGATTACATTCCTAAAGACCTTGAATTCGGCTTTCACTTGGTCTTGCAGAAGAAGGCATGCTCCAGTCCTTTCAGAAAATTCTATGGGGACCTCATAGATTCGCATAAGTCAAAAGCATTCAAACCACTTCTTCATGCATATAACAGTGCATTTTTTCAACATACACACCATATAATAAACTTTTAAAAAATAAGTAAAGCAGAAGTATATAAATCTTTTGTTGTTTTACATTCCTGTAATTTCTCTTTTTTAAAAAGAAATCTCTTAAATATTTCTAGCTTCAACCCAATTTACAAGGAAACTTTGTTATTTATTGTAACAAGCATGTTATTTAAAAACAGCATTTTGAAACAGGATATGACATTCATGCAAACCCTCCTAAACAAATAATTAAGGGTTAAACTAGACAAGATGCTGTAGAGATCCATTCTTGGGTCCTTTCATCATTTTAATATTCTAATAGAGGCCAAAGGGGGAGGGAATTTGGATAGGGGCTATTTTGGGGTGAATAGGAATTTTAACTCGTTCCTCCCATGCACTTAACAATTGAAACTACCACCATCCCAGCATTGTCATTAGCTCTCAAAGGAACAAAAGAGACAGGCTACCCATTTAGCTTTTTAAATGCTCTTGGGAAACCTACCCAGCATCTTCTCTTTTCAATAACGGTCTGTTCAAAAGTAGGGCAGAACTGACATCACACATAATTCTATGACTGCCCACAGCTGGGATTACTCTAGACAGCAGGGTTGTGCATCCAGTGCATGCATCCCTGTACACGCACACATATATATACACTGCAACATTTTGTATTCATCTGTGTAGTCACTCTATAATGCAAATCCAACAGGAAAATGACAGGGGTACAGCCTTATTGCCTCTTTTCTTGTTAACTGATGTCCATTTGGAGCAAAGTTGAAGAAGCTGGAGACAACACTCCAGTGTAGAATAAGCTGGCCCTCTTCAATCAACAAATATTAATGGGACAAAAGGTAAAAAGATGGAAGGAAGATTATATATAGAGAGAGTCTCCAAAAATGTAAATGGATACTTGAGTACCTTGGGCAAGTAGCACTATAATAATATGTAAATAAGGGGAGCATGTGTACTTACCCTGTTCTTAGCAGAAACTAAAAGAACCATTAAAAAAAAGAAACTAAAAGAACCATTAAAAAAAAAGATAATTTAATCTTAAACATTAGAGAGTTTTGTAACTATGTCAGCAATGGAACAATCGGCCTGGGAATGTTGTGGTCTCTTTCCTTTAGGGCTCCAACTACAGTTGCCAACTCTGGGTTAAGAAATTCTTGGAGACTTCAGGGGTGGAGCCTAGGGAAGGCAGAGTTTGTGGAGGGGAGGGACTTCAGCCAGGTATAATGCCATATGGTCCACCATTCAGAACAGCCATTTTCTCCAGTGGATCTGATCTCTGTTGTCAGGAGATCAGATGTCATTCCAGGATATCCCCAGGCACCACCTGGAGTTTGGGAACTTTACCTCCAATGGCAGCCATCATTGCCTGCCACCATTCTGAGCAGCAAAAGAGTTTTTTTTTTTAATGCTGGCATTGTACATGCTGTTACATCATTTCCAGGGAAAATGCAGAAGTGATGTATGTAGCTCTAGGAATTGCCATGGTTTTACCCTAGAGTTGCCATGGTTTTACCCTAGAGTTTCCAGTGATTCATAGAGTTACCCTGTGTAACTTCCGGGTTTTCACCAGAAGTGACAGAGTAGCACACACAACTAAGCAGGCCCCCCATGTCCCCATCCCAAAAGCTCCCACCGGTTACCAGGCCTCATCCCCCCTAGGCACCAGTGGGGGATGGAGGGCAGGATTGCTAGATCCAGGTTGGAAAACTCCTGGAGATTGGGTGATGGAGCCTGGGGAGAACAGGGATCTCAGTGGGGTAGAATGCCAGAGAGTCCACCATAGAGCATCCATTTTCTGTAGGGGAACTGCTCTTTCTAGTCTGAAGACGAGCTGTAATTCTGGAGGATTCCCCAGGTACCACCTGGAGTATGACATCTCTACCTGCCAATCCTACTTGCAGGTTTTCAAAAGAAGCACTGAACAAGTGGATCCACTGGATCTCTTCTACAGGTGTTAAAATTTCTAGAATTTTTAAAGCCATTGAAAAGAACCCTTTTCCCAAATATGGGAGAAATTGAAATATATCCAAAACTTATTTTCCTATCAAATCTAGTTGTGTTTTATTGGTATAACAAAATCAAATGCACCATTTATAACTTAATATATAAAACTGCACTACCTGACGTATTTATGGAATTAAAAAATATAAATAGGGTTGTCAGGTCCCCCAGGCCGCCAAAGGGGATAAAGGGCCCAATATACCCTGTACTTAAGTAGTAGTTGTAAACTGCTGCACCCTATGCTACCATAGCACTTGTATCTTTAATTTTTCTATCTAAGAGGTATGAAAAATTGAAATTGAAGGTAAAAAATAAATTATGTAGTTTAAAAAAATTAAAAGAAATTCCTCTCCAATCTACTCCAAATTCGTACGTATCTGGGCTCCTGTGCTAGATTACATGGTTACACAAGATCTTCTTCCCTCAAAGCAAATATATCACAAATGGTTATGTTTATAAGTAGCAACTGATATTACAATAGCTTGCAGCATATTACATTCAGTGTTAACACGTCATTGAAATCCCACAGATTTCTTGGTTTAGCAAATTGTGTTAGATTAAATAAGTATAGACTAATTTGTTCTCTTTTTCTGTTAGTTTTTACATGCTTGTAAGGTTTTGTTTTATTACCTATGTTATACTCTAACCGTATTACTTGGATTATATACAATTTAAAAAAATTAAAAATTAAAAGAAAAGAAAGTGTATTATTTGTCCAGAAACTCTCTCATAGAATAGGTAAGACTACCAGCAAGTTTGGATATTAAGCTAAACTTTATAACATTGAAAACCCTGGACTGTTTAACAATGTATTATCATTAAATACACTAGTGTATTGTTACCCAAATTATTTACATTTACACAGACATTATTTAAAATTTTATGTCTACGTTATAAAGTTTTTTTTACCAGTGGTCCCCCAAATTTCCCAACTTCTCTACTAGAAAAATTGTAAAAGGCCTCAGACTTTTTATGCTATACATTTTGAGTATGACAAACTTTGATTTAAGAAGCATTTTACACATCCTGAAAAAGAAAGCATTTTATAGGAGTATTTTAGGGCTCCCCTAATTTTTCCAGTTTTTCTGTCAGAAAAACTGAACACAGTCCTCAAAAAATTTTGGGGGGAGGTATTAATTTGGGTTCTTCTGGGCCTTTGTGCATGTAATCCCTTCCAACTCTTGAACTTTTATTTTTGCCAAGGTTAATATCTTTTCAAATATTCAACAGGCCTCTGCTTTCAGCTACTGTTCTCCTGGGAAACCTTACACATCTATTGCTTTTCCGGCTTCTAGTTTACAACACAGAATTGCTTAATAAAAAGACAGAAAATAAATCCAAAGTATACTGCAAAGGGAATTGAATGTACTGAAAAATCATCTTTGGATTGCTGTCTATCAACTATCTTCCATTTAATTTTTCTTTGGATTTAAATTATAAAAATCCAGGTTCTGAAGAATTCTCTCTACAAAGTACTGGAACTTTTCCAACTTTTAAATGTTAGCTTCCATAATCCTTCCCAGTCTTTCTTGCTCAATTATGAAATAATGTGAGATTTCTGTCCATTGAAGTTGTTATAATTGATCTTTAGTATCAGAGTACATATTAATCCCTACTTTCTTTTCCGCATTTTGAACTCTTTATTTTATAGTGTCTTATTTTATAGTAAGACTATAATTACTAATTTTCCCAAGACTATAGGCAGATAGACCAATTCTTCTCATTTCTTTTGTTGTATTCCATTCTGCCTCATTTCAGTATTTATTGTAGGCTTGCCAACTCCCCCGTTAGGGCGGGGGTCCCCAGATTTGAGATCCCCCACCCCTGCTTTTTAAGAATTAGCCGACGGGGGTCGCTCTAGCAGCAGCAATAGAGACGAAGGCTAGAGCGCCCCAGGTCTCTGACCGTCGGCGGGCACGTCTGCCTTCAAAGAGTGTAGTCCGCTACTCGCCTCGCCTCCTTAGCGCCACCCACTCCCGGCATCCCTCCTTTGGCGGGCGATCTGCTTGTGTGCCGTCTGCATTCCTCCCAAGCCGACGCTGGCAGACCGAGGTGAGTCCCAAGCAGCAGGCAACCATCCCCTCCTCCTCGCTGAGCGCTGCCCTCCCCCCCTCCTGGCATGCCAGAAGAAAGGCGTGGATGCAATGCTGGAGGGCTCCAAGGCAGCTTCGGCTGTCACTGGACCCACCAGCCCAGCCTCCCAAGAGCAGCGAGAAAAGGGAGAGAGAGAGAGCACCCACCCGAAGGAAGGGAACTGCCAGGGCAGCCCACAAGCCCTGGGCTCCCACCTGACAGCTGCTCTGCAAAAGCGCCCAAGAGAGAGGGAAGGAGGGAGGG
>NW_015176453.1:1556233-1580581 GCF_001447785.1 Gekko japonicus | reverse complement strand
CAGGAATGTCCAGGGACTGGAATGACAGGTCCCAGAGTGGAATGACAACCCCAGGGTGTAGCGGGAGTGTTCAGGGACTGGAATGAAAGGCCCAAGAGTGGAATGACAGTCCCAGGGTGGAGTGGGAGTGTTCAGGGACTGGAATGAGAGACCACGGAGTGGAGTGAGAGCCCAAGGGTGGAGCAGCAGTGTTCAGGGACTGGAATGAGAGACCACGGAGTGGAATGACAGCTCCAGAGTGTAGCAGGAGACGTCAGTGACTGGAATGAGAGACCATGGAGTAGAATGACAGCCCCAGGGTGTAGCAGGAGTGTTCTGGAACTGGAACGACAGGCCCAAGAATGCCAAGAGTGGGCTGGACAAACACTTGTCAGGGATGCTCTTGGGTGGTCCTGCATTGAGCAGGGGGTTGGACTAGATGGCCCGTATGGCCATCCAGAGGGCAGCCCCCCTGCTGGAAGTGACATCAGAAGGGATGGAGCTAGGGAAGTGACATCACTTGACCTTTGACCTGGAAGTGGCATTTCTCCTGGCTCCACCCCCAAAGTCTCCTGACTCCACCCCCAAAGTCCTCAGATATTTCCTGAGTTGGACTTGGCAACCCTAATTTATTGATAACTATATTAAGGTTAGCAATGGCTTGATTCCTCAGCAGAGTATAAGCAAAAGGAAAAAAACCAAAACTTTGAAAATCAGAACTTTCACCTGAAAACCCTTTCTGTTTCCTTTTTAACATGGGAAGATGCCAAGGTGTTAACAACTAGAAGTTTTTCAAGGTTAAAATTCAGGGCTTTACCTGTAAAGATAAAAGATGTGTTTTTTCCCCAAGCAAAAAACTTCCAAGTGGAAGTAATAGGAATTCACTTAGTTTGCCATTAATAAGCACAACCCCATATTAAATAAGGTCTGTTTCTTTCAAATGAATGGTTCTCGCTTGCAGGAAGAGTGCAATACCGAACGGTTAGGAAACAATTTCTCTACCTTGGGACTCCCTTGAAGTGTCAAAAGCAAGGGGACTCTATTACTCAGTTGCAAGCCTTAGTTCCACTTAAGTTATCATGCCTTTAGGCAGCCCCAGGTTATGCTCTTTTCACTTTGCCTTCATGTGTACTCAGTGGTGCTGCCCTGAATCCAGAGTAAATGACAGGAATTTTAAAAGCCTGGCACCTCACATATGGAACAAATCCCAAGTGCATCAGTAAACTAACTGCAATATTTGGGGGATGGGTTATCAATAACAGAGATAAAGAGCAGTGATGTATCATTATACTACAAAAGGGAATAATAAACACTGCAGAAAACAAATAATTATGTCAAATCAGTTTTGACTATACATAGCTGGCTGTTCTTTACCTATAGAACCCAACAGCTGTATCATAATTTGAAAAACTGTAGGGATTTTAAGGGCTAGATTGGAGTCCAGTAGCACCTTAGACAACAAGATTTTTGAGGTATAAGCTTTCAACAGTCAAAGCTCCCTTCGTCAGAAAGGGAAATGAACTCTACATGTTAATATTTGCATAGCTTATTCTTCGAAGTATCGTGGTGCTTGGGAGGAAATATTGTCAGCATCTGTATCATATTGATGGCCTCTTTGGACACAACATAAAACAGCTATACAACTTTTGTCAGTTACCCTTCAATGGTAAAAACTATTCCAAGATTCTAGAATACAAACATGTCACCCCTACCCAACGCCACCACACACACACACACACACGTGCACCAATGTCCAAAATAATTTAAAAGTGTTCAGCAAGGTCGAGATCTCAGTTTGCATTCAATATAAGCAGTGCTGAAAGAGACTCAAAGCCAGTTGGCAGCATTACCTCTCTAAATGGGAGGGACTTGTTGCCAATGACAATATTGGGGTTACTGATGAATTGATTCTCCCGCAGTCTCATAAGGTCAGAGTATAAGCAAATAAAAAGAAAAAAAGAAAACTCTGAAAACTGGATCTGTCCCCTAAAAAAAAACACCACCTCTTTTTTAACACTTCAACTGCCAAAGTCTTAACAACTAGAACTTTTACAGGATTACGGTTCTGATTAGACAAGATGTTAGATCTGAGTTGGGCTCACTCACCTTAAAAATAGCATGGGGCACCAAATTGGCTCCTGGCTCAGCAGCAAGAGGGGCTTCAGCATTCCCTCCACCTTGTACACGTTCACTAGCAGAAAAGTGTTGGGGGTGGGTGGGCTGTTATTACCAGTTCTGTGTATTGTCTGGGCTTCCTCCAACCCAGCTTGTGTTTAATGTGTTGGCTAATCAGACTCCTTGGAGTCAGCACTTTTGCTGTATTCAGCACTTTCTCTCATTTGTGTATGTGCAGCACTCTGATGAGAACAATGCCTGAAATACTGTTAAAAGCAAGAAATGCAGTTCCACTATATTTCTTTGAGTTATCACTATACGTTGTATCTTAAACTCCAAGACTCGGTCCAAGATTTGGGGTCAACTACTAAATACACTCATGGGAAGAAAAACCTATTAATTCTGTGACAAAGCATATCAAAACGGGAACTTAAAACGCAGCAAAAAAATAAAAAGCACTGTGTTTTGTTGTGTTGCTTTAAAGACACCATCTGAGAACTACAGAGCCACTGAAATGATGGCCCAAGTGTGCCAGTATTGCAACACTGAAAAGGCTCACAGGATTTGTCACCCATTGTCACCCATTCTTGTGCTCCCTTTGAAGGAACTGGTCTGTAGTCTGGGGATGCTCTTGGATAACCAAGGGTCATCTGTGGCCAGAGTACCATTTACCAGCTTCAATGGGCTCATCAGTTTGTGGCCTTTCCTGGGCAGAAAAGATCTGGCCACTGTGGTTGCATGCCCTGGTTACATCTAGATTAGATTACTGCAATGCACTCTGCATGGGGCTGTCCTTGAGAAGTGTCCAGAAATGTCAATTGGTGCAGAATACTACAACCAGCATGCTGACTGAAGTGGGTCATAGGGACCATATCACTGCAGCCTTGTTCCATCTACATGGGCTCCCAATTGGTTTCCGGGCATAATTCACAGCCTATATGGTTTGGGACCAACATACCTGAAGGACCACCTTCTCCCTTATGAGCCTGCCTGACCACTATGGTCATTTTTGGAGGCCCTGTTTTGGGTGCTCCTGCCTTCTGAGATTAGGGAAGTGGCAAATTTGGGAGAAGACCTTCTTAGTCATGGCACCAAACCTTTGGAATGCTCTCCCCAGGGAGAGTCATCTGTCCACTTCTCTTGCCATCTTCCACTATCAGGTGAAGACTTTTTTTCCCCTCAGTGATCTCTCCCTCCTAACCAATTTTTAAAATATTTTCTATGTTTTTGTATTTTAATTCTTTTAATGATGTGTGTTGGGGGTGGTTGATTTTATTATGTAGTTGCGATCACATGGGCTTTTTGTGCTGGTGTCACTGCTGCTCCCTAACAGGTTTTAAATGCTTGATCAGACAGCAACATCTGTATTCTGTCCTAAACTCATAGGTCTCCCACAATCACCACACTCTGGTTGCGGTTTTCTTGACACCGGGAAAATCAGGTACTCTACGGTGGTTTCCGGCTTTGCCTTGCATTTCTGCCTGTCTGGACCACCCCCTAGCAATCTGAAGCTGTTTAAGACATCTGAACGTTTTCCTTGCACTTTCGCCATTTAAAGAAACTGGATCAAACTGCCCATCTGACCTCAGCCTGTATGTTTTAAATTGTTAGCCTCCTTGGAGGCCCTTGCAAGGGGAGAAAGATGGCATGCACATTTTATAAATAAATACATACATTTGCTTCCTCCTTGCCTTACAGGAGCAATGTACATGTGGTGGAAGGTTTTGTGTCACCTGCATGCAGAGGGCGGGTGAAAGGTAAAGACTGGCAGGCTGCTGACTGGACAGGTTGGCAGGCTGCTGACTGTCTCAGCCTGCTTCTGATCCTAAATTCTGTCCATTCGTCTGACTGTCTGTCCGTCTTTCCTTCCTCAAGAAGGCCACCGACTGGAGTTCAGAAAACATGGAACAGGCAGTAGTGATGCTATTCAGCACACAGAGCTTCCAAGCTATGCTACTCTAAAACCAGTAGGCACTTGGGCTGTCTCCTTTCTGGATGTGTGTTTATGTGCATGGACTATGTGCAGATGTTTGGGAACCTCAGTTCAGGTTCCATGTTTGCAAATTTGCCCTTCTGCCTTGAAGAGTACTAAATTGAGGTGTATATACAATTTGCAGCAAGGCCTAAAATGGCCCAGGTGAGCCACTATTTCCCCACTGGGGAAAATTACATGTATGGACATTTACACACAAGTTTCTCCAGTGCAGCAAATAGTGGCTCTCCTAGGCCATTTCAGGTTGGATAAGTGGCACAGGGAGTAGACTTAAAACCCCTTCTCCAAATGTACCATGCTCCAGATCCAAAATCAGGCCAACATACACATGGGAATGAATTTCCCAGCAGTGAACTCCAGGCATTTATCTGATCTGAAATCATCATGGTGGCTACATGCATTTTGTCATGCATGACTTGGCCCTCAGCTGTGGTCTGTGGCTGCAAAATGGTTGATGCAAAAGCAATGTGGTGGCTGTTAAACCCTGAAGAAGGGAGCATTTTCCTTGAGTTTCGTTCAGCTATGAACAACAACAAAACAATCTCAGGAACAGTTTATTGTAGTAAACTAAATGAATGGCCTTGAATGATCTGAAGATGCTTTGAATGTGTGGCCCTGAATGAACTGAAGATGCTGTAAACATTATCAAGAGTGGTGCAGTTAAATTCAGCCCGACTGCCCATTTCTCAGCTCATCCCTGCTACTACTACTCCTTCAGCATATCTGGCCACTGTTAATCAAACCACATACAGAAAACCAGTGGGAGGGGGCACAGCTGTTAGGGAAAAGGTTTATTCTAAGTAAACCAAACATGCATAGAGAACAATACACTTTGGGTATAACTATCCACTGAGTATCAGAAACAAACATATTAAAATGTGTTCCAGTGGAATAATGTATGTAAATAATCTGATATACTAAATTTGTTGATCCCACCAACCTTTGTAAATTTTATTGTTTGGAATACAAATTTGTACAGAAGAGATTCTCATTTGTTCCCAGGTGTGTGTGTTTTAGGAGAGTGGCTGGTTAAGCTGCAAGTGGCTTTCCACCATGGCAGATTTTGGGAACTACGATTCCCAGAGAGTAATACGATAAGATACCCAAAGATGGATATGCCATACATGTGCACAAACATTAAAAACCATGAAATCCTCTGAGAAAACATACACTTCCCCCCCCCATTCCCCAAGTGCTTGCCAACAGACCATGAAGTGACCTAACCAATTCTGAATCAAGCCAAGGGAAATTTGATCGTCACTGCAAGGTACTTTTCATTCTCCCATTCTAGTAGAGACTGCCACATGAACTCATTACAGATAAGTAGATGTAAGACTGGGGGGGGGACTGTAGCTCAATGGAAGAGTATCTCCTTTCCATTCAGGAAGTCCCAGGTATCTCCAATTTAAAAGATCAGGTAGCAGTAGGGCTGCCAGCCTCCAGGTGGTGGCTGGAGATCTCCTGGGATTACAAGTGATCTCCGGGCAACAAATATCAGTTCATCTGGAGAAAATGGCCACTATGGAAAGTGGACTCTGTGGCATTAGACCCCACTGAAGCCCTTCCCCTCCCCTAACCCTGCTCTCCTCAGGCTCCACCCCCAAAATCTCCCCATATTTCCCAACTTGGAGCTGGCAAACCTAAGTAGCAGGCAATGTGAAAGGCCTCTACCTGAGACTTGGGAGAATCACTGCCAGTAAAAAAAATAAGCAATTTCTTGAAAGACCAATGGTCTGATTTGGTGCAAGGTAGTTGAATGTGTTCAAGGTCTATAGCAAAGGAAAAAGCTGGAAATCTGGGCCAGCTGGGCAACACCTGCTGGGCATTTGCCCCTCTCTCATTTTCAAGTACACTGCAAGTCCAAAGTTTGCCAGAAGCACATACCAAAGGGCTCCTGGCCTTTGGCTGTTAGACTGTGGCTGAACTGAGCCATGTCTACCAGAGCCTGTTGCTGAGACACACGGCTGCCCTGCCCGACTAGACCTTTGGCAAAAGAGAAAATGGACATCTGGATTAAACCATTTTATTTTGCAATTTTCATACAGAGTATGTGTGTGTGTGCATTTTCATCTATGTCATTACTCACCTTAGTTAACAGGGAGAATAATATAGGGTTGATATATGATTAGTATTCAAATCCCAAATTCAATCCCTAACATTTCCAGTTAAAAGGATCTCTGATAGCAGACACTTGGAAAGACCTAGAAAACTTTTGGCACTCACAGTACAGAATACCATGCTAGATGGCTCTGTGGTCTGAAACAGCATAAGATGGTTTTTCATATGCAGAATGTTCCTGCCTTCTGTTATCATTACCAGACTCGATGGCCCTCATTTTAATCTGCTACTGGTCTCTTGGGCACCAGCCAAAGAGCTATCAGACCATCCATTTATCCCCAGCACTGTTAGAATATTAAACAGGCAATTTTGGGCCAAACTAGACATTACATTTTTTAAAAACAGTCAAGTGCAGGTTTCCGAGACTTAACCCTCAGTCCCCGCAGCCAAACAGCAGCTGTGGGGACTGCCTGTTTAAAAATAAAGGACACAAAATATTGCACGTGGAGCAACCAAAAGGGGGAAATAACTCTCCCCAGTGTTGTTATTGGTTGGGAAAATGCCACAGAAGGGAAGCCCAGAGCTTCCTTCCTCACATTACAGTTCCCTGCTCAGCAGGGCTTTTCTCTGTTTTTAAAGACAGTTGTGTGGCTGCAGAGAGAAAGAGAGAGGGAGGCCTGGACTCAACTCTTTTAAAAAAATAACATCTAATTCAGCCCTAACATAATAAAAGGGACGGGGGGGAAACTAGGCAAGCAAATGGATGTCTGTGGCCCCGGTCACACGGGAGGCTTTGATCCGCGAGAGGGACGGATCGGGGGCATATCAAGCGGGCACAATCACACCGCAACATCTGGGAAGTAGTGCGCACCCATCCCCGATCCGTCTCTTCCAGCCGAAGATGCGGATCCAAAAAAAACCCTAGAAAACACTACTACTTACCAGAAAATCCGCAGCAGGGGCGGCCATGTGATCGCTGGCATGCCCGTCTCCGGCAGCATGTGAGGCCCCCTGCCAAACTGCACAGGCACACACATGCACAGCTGCCTTGCCTCGCTCTCCTGTCTGTGGCTTCCCCCTTGCATCTGATCACGCTGGGGAGCCTATGCGCGGCAGCTCGGGGGATCTGTCTGATCCCACCGCCGCGCTTCTCTTTTGATGTGGCTCAAAAAAGCCGCACTTCAGCCGCACCTTTTCCCCCAGTGTGATCGGGGCCTGTGAGACCTTTCCCCCCTCAGAGGACCAAACATCAGCTGGCATTGCAGCAGCTGAGATTGGTAGCATAGGATGGACTTTGCCAAGAAGTAGAAAAAGTTCTTTGTAACATCAATAGCATTTGGTAAAAATTAAACAGTTAATTTGCATTTGATGCTTTCTAAGGAACATTTGTTATGTGGAACAACTTCAGGACAGGATCAGAACCATTAAATATATCAATAACACTTTGAACAAGCTACATAGCTATTAACTTTTAATGTGCTATTAGCCATAATATGTGCATTTTTTAAAAAACACAGCAGAACTGCCAAACGTGTCCCTTTGAATTAATCCACCATTCACATTAATTATACCAAAAAGCAGAAGGAAAAAGAGTATGATTCTGTTTCAGAATGAAAATTTTCACAGCTCAAATTTAACTTTCCTTCTTCACTAGTTCATATAAGCTTATTGAAAAGTAACTGAAACATAAGGTGCAAATATTACCATCTGTAACGTCCATCACTTTTCCTTCTTGTCACAGAGCATGCTGAACCAGAATGCTGCTTTCAAGGCAGTATCTCAGCCAGTTGACTAATTCACAAGAGTTGCCATACCTTTCAACTGGTAGAAGAGATGAGGCAGGGAGCAGTGTCCCAGAATAAAATTAAAAAGAAAAATAAGGCCACATCTACTTACAGGAAGCTCTTACCATAGAATTCCTTGTGATTCCTAGAGCTACCCAGAAGTGACAAAGGGTAACTCTAGGAATTGCTGGAAATTCTATGGTAAAACCAGAAGTTTAAATGTAGTTTGGGATCCCATCACTGTTAGGTGGATTTGTAACTAGTGAAAAGATTGTTAGTGGTTGTTAGTGGTTCCTCATTGTCTTGGACCGGAGTGAAAACTGGACGGCCTCAGGGATCCGTCCTGGGCTCATGTTGTTCACCATCTTTATAAGTGACTTGGATGAAGGAATAGAGGGGATGGTCAATAAATGTGCAGGTGATACTAATTTGGAGCAAATACAGTAGAAGACAGAATCAAGATACAGGATGACCTTGACAGGCTGAAAAACTGCACTAAAAATAATAAAATGAATTCCAAAACAGATAAATGTTCTGAAATTAGGTAGGAAAAATCAAATGCATAATTATAGGATGGGGGAGGTTTATCTTGGCAGTAGTACATGCAAGAAGGATCTAGGGCAAATGTAGCAAATGTGATTTTGGGCTATATCAACACAAATGTCCAGATTATGCAAAGTGATGATATCACTTTACTTTTAAACCGTGGGTGGGTGGGTGGTTGCACCTGGGGGCAGGTCTTGAGGCATCCCCACCCACCCCAGGAACACCCCCTCCAAATCCCCCCTGCTGGAGCAGGGAGGAGACCTGGCAACCCTAGCAACAAAGATGGTGAGGTGTCTGGAAACCAAGTCCTATGAGGAAAGACTGAAGGAGCTGGGTATGTTCAGCATGGAGAGATGACAACAGAGGTGATATGGTAGCCATCTTCAAGTATTTGAAGGGCTGTCATATAGAGGATGAGGCAGAGTTGTTTTCTGTTGCCCCAGAAGTTGGGCCAGTACCAATGGGTTGAAATTAAATCAAAAGAGTTTTTGGTTAAACATTAGGAAGAACTTCTTGACAATTAGAGTAGCTCCTTGGTGGAACAGGCTTCCTTGGGAGGTGGTGGGCTCTCCTTCTTTGGAGGTTTTAAAGCAGAGGCTAGACGGCCATCTGACAGCAACGCTGATTCTGTGAACTTAGGCAGATCATGAGAGGGAGAGTGGTAAGGGATGTGTCAGTGTTCGGCTCTCATGGCCCTTTCTTACATGCTCAGGGTAATGTCAATCACCCCTTTGAGGTTAGGATAGAATTTTCTTCCAGGCCAGATTGACCAGGGACCCTGGAGGTTTTTTGCCTTCCCCTGGGCATAGAGCAGGGGTTGGAGGGGGGAGGTACTTGTGACTTCATTGTACAGGGTGTTGGACCAGATGACCCCTGAAGTCCCTTCCAACTCTATGTTTCTAACCATAGATTTTACAGCTGTTCCTAGAGCTACACTTTGTCACTTCCAGGTAGCTCTGGGAATCTCCAGGAATTCTAATTGTAAGGGCTTCCTGTAATTAGATGAAGCCTTATTTTTCTTTTTAATTTTTCTCCTGGTGCCACTTGGTGGGCAACAGGGTTGGGAGTCTGGTGGCCCTACCAAGTCACTCTTGCCATATTGAACTGAAGTAGCAGCAGCATATTAAAGTATGGTGCTTCAGAGCAGAAGGGACCAGTAGCATGAAAAACAAGTGACCGATGTTCAGCCTTCCTCAGCATTTGCAGAATGCTCCTACCCTTGTAGCTTTAAGGAAAACATATATATATATGGGGATTTATGAATTTGGATAATCACTTGCTGTTCCACTGGCATTTTGTATATTTTAGATCTCAGGTCTTCAGTTCATGGGTTGGGACCCTAAGGTGGGTTGCAGATCACCACCTGCTGGACCGGAAGCATTTATAAAACTGCAATTCTTGCTGCTTTCTGGACAGACTCATTGCTATGCACATATGTAGAGAATAAAGGGAACCACACTTTCTGTCCCTCTTTGCATGCATGGTGAGAGGAGCAGCAAGACGGTGAAGCAAACAGGGGCATATTCAGAGATTCTGGCTCATCATCTTTCCATCATGTGCATGCAGCTCATTGGATCACCAAGCTGTGTCTAGGGTTAAAATTGCTTAGCTGATCTGGAAGAGGTGAAGACTTTTTAGAGATGTACTAATAATTTTAAATTGTGTTGTACTGCTTTGTGTACCTAAACATTTGAGACAGATCGATATGTCTGCTGCATGAGGTTGGGAGGAATATTTGGAGGTGCATTTTCTTTAGGGTGGAAAGGAGTCAGGTAACTGGGCTTCACATACTCCATTCAGGGGGTTAATACAGCATCCCCTTCCTTTCTGCAGGGAACAGAAAACTTAATTTACACATATTAGATTAAGAAATTAATTTATTGTTTTGCATTCTTCATAATCTGTTTTGCTCTCACTGTGCTTTTGTTAAGCTCCTTGCCTATTCATTTTTGTTTCTTTACTCTGCCAGAGTTGATTTGTTTTAGTTGGGAGTTTGTAATTTGTTTTTATTGTAAACAGTCTTGGGACACACTGTAGCTGAATGATGGACTATTAATACAGTATATAAATACACACATTTATATAAATAAATCACTGGGAGGCCTAGAAGCAGAGTAGTTTGTGGTAGCAATGTGCCTCCCCTCTCTACTGCTCATCCCCCTGAATGCACAGCTATGCCTACCCCCGACACTCACTGTACTCCGCTATATTGCTCCTTGAAACTTCAGTCAAAATATTGTAGCCATTAAAAGACTCCATTTTACTCTGACATTAACACCAGTGGCTATGGGACTTGACGGATTCCAAGACCACCACCGCCAATACACACCCCTATCCAAAAAATATTTACACATTACACCCAAACTACTCATATTGCTGGAAGAAATATACAGACCCACTCTGATGGAGCTACAAGCTAAAGCTCATGGTTGCTGGCTAATATAGAAAAAAGTACTGTCTCAAGTACTTAAAACATTTTAGCAAACGTCAAGACCTCTGCAACAATAATAACCCTGATTTGCCAAAGACAACTTTCCCAACCACTATCGTTTCCTTATTCTTAACTGGTTTTGTGAATCCACGAAATGTTCCCCATACAGCCTTCATTATCTGTGTCAATAGTATGCATCAACACTTGGATGCTTTAGAGATCCAAGAGTGGAAAAGAAAGGCCAACGTGTAGTTATCAGGGCAAAGCCCCATCCTTACTTGTAAAGACTGTAAGTAAGTATGGCAGCTAAAACAGAGCCAGTAACCAGCAGCTCCTCCCAAATGCTTGTATTTCCACATACCAAAAAAAGAAAAAAAAAATCAAGAGTCTGCTACTTCATTCTGGCAGAACAACTTGCTTTTGAATACTTTTATAATGGTTTGCACATTGTCAAAATGAAATCAGCCAGGTGTTTCAAATTGTGACTTTTTATCTACCAGTTATTTAAAATATTGTACCCTGTGTTCTAAATTAGTGTACAATTACATCTTCAGCTGTGCAATTCAGAACATTGCAAATAAATAAAACCTGGGGCTGCTGCCTCATCAGCCACAGCGCTCAGCATCTGGAAATGGACATAAAAGTGAATGTACAGAAACAGGCTTATGTTTTCAATATACCTCATTTGAGTGTCCACTTAAAGACTTACCCTCTCTTTCAGCGATGTTTGTTACAAATTGATTGCTTGCATCAGTCAGCCATGCAGTTTTCTACTTTCTAGTCATCTTGGGTGATAGCTATTGCTTCTGTATGAGCACCCAAATGATAAGCTGCAGGGCTTTTTTTTTTTCTGGGGGAAAGCACCAGAACGGAGTTCCAGAACCTCTTTGAAAAAATTCTTTTTAAAATGATTAAAAGTTCATGAATTTTTGAAAACTTCATTTCCCTCTTGAGAGTTCCGGCACCTCTTTAAAAAAAAAAGCCCCGAGAAGCTGCATATATCTTAACCAACCTATGAATCGTTTTCCAGTATGTTACATTTGATTCCATTCCTTGCTAAATGCTATTACTGCAGTGTTGGCAAATTTTTAATAAACTGCCATCATGATGGAACAAGCATTTAAAAGCATTGGATGCCAATAGTTTCAAAACAGACTTGACTTCTTTAACCTTGCATATCCTGGTAAAGGTTTCAGAAGCACTTCTAAAAGAAATTCTCGGTCTGGCAGCTGGATGTAAATTAAATGACAATCCATTCACTGCATATAAGAGGAATCTGTTTTGGATAGCGACTGATATTGAGTACTGGGATTGCTTCTGCTCAAAGCTGTTGCTCTGCACCTCACTCCAAACTGCAGTGTTTTACAGTGGACTTTGATATGGCACTGATGTATGCTTGTTCAATTTCTGGGTTTCCCTAGGTCCACGCTGCAGTTTTCCAGACTTACTTTGCCAGATCGCAGTTGTAGCCAGAGCTGGTTTCAGGGAGGTATGGACACAAAGTTAGGGATTATCAGACTTCCCCATCCATATCTGATGCCACTTTCTCGCAAACCCAACGTTCCCCATGCACCATCATTGGTAGGCTCTTCACTATTTCCCTTATATGTAATATATGTAGTAGATAAATACATTGAACACTGTAGAAATATTCTTACTGCCAATAAAATAACCTGGTAAAAAGCCCATCAGAGGCTGGGAACGAAAAGAACAGAGGAAACCCTCGAATGGAAACTCCATTGCCACTGTGAATGCAGAAACAACACAGGACAATGGAGTAAAAGAGCTACTATAACCAATTATATGAAACTCCGAAAATGGGCTGCCTTCCAAAAACTTCCAACTCATATGAAAGTTACATAATAAGCATTAACAACTGAAACTATATTCTGAACAATACAACAATATAGTCCATTACAACATCAGTAACACTAAAAAATAACAAGATTCCAGTTGCCAACAGACCAAATAGTACATTCAGACATAACAATCACAATAAGAAGAAATAACAACAATATGGAGAGATACATTCATAGTTGCCGGTAACAGTGATATAAGGTCCCAGTATAATTCATGGCAATTGTGAAATCAAAATAGGGAATCATCTATGTGTGGAAGCAACCTGGGGCAGCATGACAATCTGTTGAAATATACAAGGTCTATCATGCATAGATAAAGAAAATGACAAGAACATCCTGCAGAGGGCAGCAGAGGGGACAACCAGTTAGCACAGTGAGATTAGGGACATCCTACTATTTTCAAATAGTCTCCTTCTTATCTCCTGATTGGCTCAACTGGGGTTTTCCTGCTCCTGCTGAGGCCTTTTTGTTACTGACTCTCAGCTAGACAGACAGTTAGACTTCCCTTTCTCTTTCTTCTTTCTTGCAAAGTTTGTTCTCTTCTTAATAAACCGACTTTATTCTTCAAACAGCTTCTGTCAACACTATTGACTCAAATGGGTTACTTGTGGTACTATTACTTCCAAGACAGATTATGAACCAGGCCCCCAAAAACTTTCTGAGCCTGCAGGCACCATTAGAATTTTATTTATTTATTTTATTAGATTTATGCCCTGCCCTCCCCACCAAGGCAGGCTCAGGGTGGCTTACATTAAAAGTTAAAAACAGGTTAACATTTTTGAGAGGAGGGAGAGAGCACCACCCTAAAACGGCTTCCGTAGGAGGTAGAGCTAAACCCCAAACAGCTTCCACAGAAGGTAAACAGAACACAATAACTCCCTCTTTGCTTTGCAATGCAATCGCAGAAGGGGAATAAAAAAGAAAGGAAGGAAATCCCAACAGGAGGAGAGAGGGAGAAAGAGACTGGGGAATAAAAGGAAGGAAAACCTGAAGACAGAATGGATCCACAAGCTCAGCTGCTTATCAGTCCTCCTGATCCTCCAGTGGCTGCAGAAAACCCTAACATTTTAATGAAGGCAGCCAATTACAAGCCCTGTCTTACAGTGGCCTCCAAGTGCTGCCAGGTCTTGTCAGCATGCCAGCGGGGGATGGGAGTGGGGCAGGGCTATGTGAAATGATGACATCATGCAGAAGTGATATCATCATGTCAGGGACGTCATGCAGCAACGCTCTGGTTTGAGGACAAAACTCTATGGTAAAATTGCCCTCAAACTATAGAGTTTTGCCCCCAAACCAGAGCATTGCCATGCAACAATCCCAATGTGATGACATCACTTCAAGGTGATGTCATCATGTCAGGGACGTTGCCTGGCAACACAGCTGTTTTGGGGGCAGGGTTTCCACCTGGCCAGCAGCAGGAAAAAGCCCCCAAAACTGGAGGATTCCTTGCCTGGATCTGGGGAATGGCTACCCTGTCCCTCTCGCTTTCTTAAAAGCTCGGTGAGTACCAGAGAAAGTACTGTTCCAACCCATGTAATGCCACAAGTCAAGATAAAATAATGTGATTTAATGTTCCAGGCAAGCTGCCATGCCCACAACTGTAAAGGGACTTACTTCTGATTAAACATGCAAAGTGTTGTACAACATAAAAAGTGATGCATCTCCCTCAGATTTCCAAATTCCTCAGGGTTCCGACATAGTACCAAAGAATTTCTAGATATTTAAAATATAATGACATGTCCATATAGACAGACACATTCACTCCTCCAAGGCCACTTCCTATAAGCCAGACTCACATCTTGGGAAAACAAGGTCAGATTTTTTTAAAGGAATCTGAAAAGCATTTGATTACTATTAAGAGTCACAAAGCCCAAAGGGGTTCAGTGTTTATGTGCACACTATACAACATTGCCTAAAAGCCCTTGTACCAAAGTCAACTTTTCCATGCAGCATAAGCCACTATTTATACTTGTGATCAAGTTCCTAAGGGAAACTGATCTTTAGACAAGGTATTTGATATCTCAACTGGATCTCCTCCCACTTCTCAACTGAACCTCCTCCCACCTCAACCATGTAGACTAGTATTAAAATACACTGTTGTCAGTTAAGGACTTTGTGCTGTCTCTTAGCCTCATCCTTCAAAGGGGGACTATAGGAATCAGACAGATAGGCTAGGATACTAAGCATCCTTTCCTTCTCTCCTCTGATACTATCCCTTTGATGTGTAGATTGCTACTTCTGGGGAAACTTCCTTCCTTCTGGCCTCACACCTTCTCTCCACACTTTGTCAGACTTCTCCATCTTGGCACCATGAGAGCAGGACATGATTCCTGTATCTCCATCCATCTTAGCTAGTTAGATATATTCGAATCCTGTCTCTACTCTATCCTGCCTAGAATGGAGTTCCTTAAATAAAAGGACTCCATGTGTAACTTTATTTCTGGACAGCACACACTAACCAGATGGGTTTGCTGCATTGTAAGCCTTGAGCACTCTGCTAACCAAATAAGCCAATATACACCTCCAGTTTTGTGGACATATTTCTGACTTTCAGAAGAACTGCTTTGAAATGCAAAGGTTATTACTGATACCACTGGCAAGACGAGTGATTAGCTGGTGATGCGGTTCATGAAGCCCTCCCGTTTGTCATTGTTTGCCTTGAATTTTCGGGTTGCACAGCCATCATTGCCTGCCTTGCATACATGCAGCCCTTTCGCAAATGTTAACACTCTGCGGACTACCTGTTCAGGAGTGAAACAGGAGACTAGATTCAACCCCTCTCCCCAGCTTCCCCTTATGCTAATTAATCTGCTCAGAGCTTTGCTCCACCATGATGTACTTTTACTTTTGAACACCTAATGTTTACCTTTTTCTTCATTTTCATTTGGTTTTTTACTAAACAAAAGCACACAAACACACATGTATTTTTTTACACGTTTCATTCATTTTGCATAAAAGTTTTGTTGTTGTTGTTCCGTCACACAGTCGAGTCCATACAGTACACCAATAAAAATTTAAAAATAACAAGCAAATAAACAATTGTTTTGGGCTTGATATTGTTCTGGCCAGTACACTAACACACTAATCACTTTTCTCATTCCCTCCCTTCCCCAAACCCCACCCTCTACAGGCTTCACCCCCCCCCAAATTTCCAGTTAATTCCCAACCCAGAGCTGCCAATCATACCTATGTACCTTTAAATAGACTCGACCAAATATTGTGGGACTTTCTTCTGAGTAGATGCACATAGAAGAGTGCTTCATGTGTCATGTGAAACACAGTGACAGAATCACTTCCATCTGACTGCAGAAAAGCAGTGACTCTGTAGCACTAAAGAGCCTAGATATGGAAGGGGCTTTTACTACAAGTGAACTACAGCCATCAGCAGTAACACAAACCTAAAGTAGTTATTCTCATACAGGGCTAAAGTCAGGACAACTTTGGCTTCTGCTGAGGTCCATTTCTACTGAAGTAATGAAGAACAATCAGAAATGCATTAACATGCAGCAGTTAACGACAAACACCTTATGGGACTGCTACCTAATCAACCAGAAGCCAAACAGGCATAAATTAAATTATTCCAGCACTGTTTAAGGAAGGCAAACGATCAAATAAAAGTTTACAACAACCTGATAAACATGAAATATTCTGAAGAAATGCCTTTGCACGGGTTGCTATTTAACTAGCTATTCTAAATTTATGAAGCAAAGCACTGTAAATTACACAATCAATTTATGAAGAATTGGAAGTTAATATAAATTACAGGCTGTATATTATCTGCCACTCAGCATTTACTCACTGTTATGCATTACTGAAACCACTCATAGTGTTTGTGAAATTGAATTCTAGATCCTGAAGTGTTAAGCTGCCATGAAACATTATTGGTTTGGTTATTAGTTTTTGTTTTATTAGAGCTGAAGACCAAGTTAATGCATACAATTTGGCTTTTAAATAAGTAGAACTCATTCAACGTTCTGGTCACACTGCCTCATTTTACAATGTATATGAAGTTGTTCCCAGAAACTAGAACACTGGAATGGGGCGGAACCTGATCATCTTCACAGAGGACTAGATTTACCATCTTCTATTTCAAGCACTTCTACTTGCACAACAATGGGCAATTTCTGCCAATTACAAGTTTCCACTGCAGTCTTCCATGTCGCATCCTGTACTGTTCTCAAGAACCAGCTTTTTGGGAGGTGCAGAGGATGAACAACAAGGAGAGGCAGAAAAGATTGGTTCAACAAGTGGCAGTCAACTCACAATTCTGTGCATGCTACTCTTTGGCTGTAATCTTGATCACTCTCCTAGTGATTAAATCCCATTGCAGAAGTCAAAAATAGAAGCAGTTCTGTGCTGGAGATAAAAGCTGTCATGGTATTTTCTCACTCTTAGGTAGTACAAAAAATATTTGTTCATATTTAATGGCTATATAAAAAAACCTTAAATACTAATCCTATTTCCAGATCTTCTGGGTACATTGCATCACTGGATCTACAAAAGTGTGCTACTTTACATTTAAGCTTATTTTTCTAACTTTCTAAAGCCCAACATTTATTTCAGTGGTGTCCCACGCTCCCCCCCAAAAAACACCAAGAGCTAAGCCTGGTGTTGGATCCCCAAGCATCGAGAATAAATCCACGTTTCAAAGAAAGTAAAGTTTATTTCAAAGCATTGGAAAGATACTCAAACACGTTCTTTGTTAGAACTGAACACAAGCAGTTAGGGCAGACATGATAAAGGGATTCAAGTTAGAAACACAACCAATGGATAACGTTCCCGCTGGCGGGCAGGAGAAAACGGTTGCCTGCTCAAGTCTTGGGAACCAGGCGAACGGTAGACAAAACACAGGTGCAGTTCACAGGCTTGGTGCAGTTCACAGGCTTGATAAGTAAGAAGCTAACAGCGAAGCATACTCTCCCCCTCACATCCTCCAGTTGTTTTACTTTGGCATTACAGCATAGAAAACACAGGGGTCAGCTGGCAGGGACAGGGATCACATATGTACAAGCAGAAGGTACACAGAACACCATGGCAGCTTGCTGACACCTGGTAGTCTGCAACAAGACATAAACAAAATGTCATTTAAAGCCCTGGTTATATGACTGTTTCTGGTGCATGCCCTGGTAACATCTACATTAGATCACCACAATATGCTGTACATTGGACTGCCCTTGAAGACTGTCTTGAAGCTACAGTTGATACAGAATGCTGCAGCCAGAGTGTTGACTGGAGTGGGTGGTAGGAACCACATCCTGTTCCACCTAAACTGGCTTCCAATTTACTTCCAGGCTCAATTCAGGGTGCTGGGTATTGACCTTTAAAGTCCTGTATGCACTGGGATTGGCATACCTTAAGAACCACCTTCTGCCATATGAGCCTACTTGCTCACTCCAGTCATCCTCCGAGGCCCTGCTTTGGCTGCCCCCACCATCTGAGGCTAGTAGGGTTGCCAGTCCCCTGGTTTGGGCAGGGGTTTCCCCATTTTTGCGGGCTACTCCCCACCGCCAGCCAGCTGGCCGGCAGGGGAAACCCCACCTGCAAATGCCCCCCCCCAACGTGACACGATGATGTCAACTGGAAGTGACATTATCATGCCACCGACACTTTAGGTTTTGGACAAAACTCTATAGTAAATTTGGGCTCAAAACCATAGAGTTTTGTCCAAATCCTAGCGCATCCCTGCACGACATCGGCGGCATGATGACGTCACTTCTGGGTAATGTAATCATGCCATGCGCACTTTGTGCACACAGCGGAAGTTCCCAGAGAGAAGCAAAGATTCCCCCCGACAGCAGGAAGGTAAGACCTGGAAACCCTAGAGACTAGATGGGTGCTGACCCAAGAAAGGGCTTTCTCCATCGTGGCATAAAAACTTTGGGAACTCCTCCCCAGGGAGATTCATCTGTCTCCCTTTATCAGTGTCCTTTGTCAACAGGAGAAGGCTTTTTGTTTGTTTCATCTGGCATTTCCCCAATAATGGTTTTTATCCCTCCATCTATTGTTGGTTATTTATATGTTTTTAATTGAATTTTATATTTTCAACTGTCTTTTAATTATTTAAATGTTTAAACATTTTTACGTTTGCCACCTTGTGGGTCCTGACTGGGTGGAAAGGCAGCATAAAATGTTTTAAATAAATAAAAATAATAATAAAACAGTTGGTTAATTTTAAAAGGTAAGAGAAATGAAGCTACCATTCAGGCATCAGAAGATCAGACTTGAGTTGAAGGGACAGAGTAGCATAACAGACTATTCAAGCACTAAAAATTAAGTAGAATCGAAAATACAGCCCGTGGGCTGGACCCGGCCCATCCAGGCCTCTTATCTGGCCCACGAGCAACTGATTACCTTTATTGCCAGATGACAGAGGCTGTGCATTATGTCCCTGTATACTCTCCCAGTGTTAATGAGTAAAGGGGAGTGGAAGTGGAAGGGTAGACATCAGGGAGATACTGTAAGAGTGTTAATGTTTTAAGCATGTTTATATTTTTGAGTTTAAAAAATAATACTGTTAATTGGGTTTGCCTAGAACTCAGACCAAGAGTGATCCCCCTGGAGAAGGAAATGGCAACCCACTCCAGTATTTTTGCCAAGAAAACCCCATGGACAGTATCAAAAGGCTAAAAGATATGATGCCGGAAGATGAGCCCCTCAGGTCGGAAGGTGTCCAATATGCTACTGAGGAAGAGCAGAGGGCAAGTACAAGTAACCCCAGAAAGAGTGAAGCGGCTGGGCCAAAGCCGAAAGGACGCTCAGTTGTGGATGTGTCTGATGGTGAAAGGAAAGTCCGATGCTGCAAAGAACAATACTGCATAGGAACCTGGAATGTAAGATCTATGAATCAAGGTAAGCTTGACGTGGTCAAAAATGAGATGGCAAGACTGAACATCGATATCTTAGGAATCAGTGAACTAAAGTGGACAGGAATGGGCGAATTTAACTCAGAAGACCATTATATCTACTACTGTGGCCAGGAATCTCGTAGAAAAAATGGTGTGGCCTTTATAGTCAACAAGAGAGTGCAAAAGTCAGTACTGGGAAACAATCTCAAAAATGACAGAATGATTTCTGTCCGATTCCAAGGCAAACCATTCAACATCACAGTAATCCAAGTCTATGCCCCAACCACTGATGCAGAAGAGGCGGAAGTGGACCGGTTCTATGAAGACCTACAACACCTCATAGAACTAACACCAAAAAATGATGTCCTCATCATCATAGGGGACTGGAATGCTAAAGTAGGAAGTCAAAAGGTAACCGGAATAACAGACAAGTTTGGCCTTGGAAAGCAAAATGAAGCAGGGCAAAGGTTAACAGAGTTTTGTCAAGAGAACACACTGGTCATAGCGAACACCCTTTTCCAACAACCTAAGAGGCGACTCTACACATGGACATCACCAGATGGGCAACACCGAAATCAGATTGACTATATAATTTGCAGTCAAAGATGGAGAAGCTCTATCCAGTCAGTAAAAACAAGACCTGGAGCTGACTGTGGTTCAGATCATGAGCTACTCATTGCAAAATTCAGACTTAAACTGAAGAAAATCGGGAAAACCATGAGGCCATTCAGGTTTGACCTAGATCACATCCCTGATGAATATACAGTAGAGGTGAAGAATAGATTCAAGGGTCTGGATTTGATAGATAGAGTGCCTGAAGAACTATGGACAGAGGTTCGTGACATCGTACAGGAGGCAGCAATCACCACCATCCCAAAGAAAAAGAAATGTAAGAAAGCAAAGTGGCTTTCTGATGAGGCTTTACAAATAGCAGAGGAAAGAAGGAAAGCGAAAGGCAAAGGCGAAAAGGAAAGATTTACCCAACTGAACGCAGATTTCCAGAGAACAGCAAGGAGAGATAAGGAGGCCTTCCTGAATGAACAGTGCAAAGTAATAGAAGAAAACAATAGAATGGGAAGGACTAGAGATCTCTTCAAGAAAATTGGAGAAATCAAGGGAGCGTTCCATGCAAAGCTGGCCATGATAAAGGACAAAAACGGTAGGGACCTAACAGAAGCAGAAGAGATTAGGAAAAGATGGCAAGAATACACAGAAGAACTATACAAGAAAGACCTCGATGTCCTTGACAACCACGACGGTATAATCACTGACCTCGAGCCAGACATCCTGGAATGTGAAGTTAAATGGGCCTTAGAAAGCATTACTAACAACAAAGCTAGTGGAGGTGATGGTATTCCAGCTGAGCTATTCAAAGTCTTAGAAGATGATGCTGTTAAAGTTCTGCACTCCATTTGCCAGCAAATTTGGAAAACGCAACAGTGGCCACAGGATTGGAAAAGATCAGTATACATTCCAATCCCAAAGAAGGGCAATGCCAAGGAATGTTCAAACTATCGCACAATTGCACTCATATCACACGCTAGCAAGGTCATGCTCAAGATCCTACAAGCTAGGCTTCAACAGTACGTGGATAGAGAACTACCAGAAGTACAAGCTGGGTTTCGAAGAGGTAGAGGAACTAGAGATCAAATTGCCAACATTCGCTGGATTATGGAGAAAGCAAGAGAGTACCAGAAAAATATCTACTTCTGCTTCATTGACTATGCTAAAGCTTTTGACTGTGTGGATCACAACAAACTATGGCAGGTCCTTAAAGAGATGGGAGTACCAGACCACCTCACATGTCTCTTGAGAAACCTGTATAAGGGCCAAGAAGCGACAGTTAGAACCGGATATGGAACAACTGATTGGTTTAGCATAGGAAAAGGAGTACGACAAGGATGTATACTGTCACCTTGCTTATTTAATATATATGCAGAGTACATCATGCGAAATGCTGGCCTGGATGAATCACAAGCGGGAATTAAGATTGCTGGGGAAAAGATCAACAACCTCAGATATGCAGACGATACCACTCTGATGGCAGAAAGTGAAGAGGACCTCAAGAGCCTCTTGCTCAGGGTAAAAGAGGAGAGCGCAAAAGTGGGCTTGAAGCTCAACATCAAAAAAACTAAGATCATGGCATCCGGCCCCATCACTCCTTGGCAAATAGAAGGGGAAGTCGTGGAAGTAGTGACAGACTTCACGTTCCTGGGATCCCAGATCACCGCAGACTGTGACAGCAGCCATGAAATTAAAAGATTTCCTTGGGAGGAAAGTGATGGCGAACCTAAACAGCATGATAAAAAGTAGAGACATCACCCTGCCAACAAAAGTCCGCATGGTCAAAGCAATGGTATTCCCAGTAGTCATGTATGGCTGTGAGAGTTGGACTATAAGGAAGGCCGAGCGCCGAAGAATAGATTCTTTTGAACTATGGTGCTGGAGGAGACTCTTGAGAGTCCCTTGGACTGCAAGAAGAACAAATCAGTCAATCCTCAAAGAAATCAACCCTGACTGTTCCCTGGAAGGCCAGATAATGAAACTGAAGCTCAAATACTTTGGCCACCAAATGAGAAGGGAGCACTCACTGGAGAAGACCCTGATGCTGGGAAAGATTGAAGGTCAAAGAAGACGGGGACGGCAAAGGATGAGATGGTTGGGCAGTGTAATAGATGCAACGAGCATGAAGTTGAGCAAACTTCAGAGGACAGCGGAGGACAGGAGGGCCTGGTGGGATCTTGTTCATGGGGTCGCGAAGAGTCGGACTCGACTGTGCGACTGAACAACAACAACCAGTACCTGGCATTACATTTTATGGCACACATGGCCCAGCCCGACAAATGTACATTTATGTCTGATCTGGCCCGCATAACAAATGAGTTCGACACCTCTGAAGGCAGTCATGGATGTTGGAGATACATATTTTCTTCAACAAATGTTTTACATGCTCCATTGTTAAAATTATTCTAGTCAAACATTTTATAAGAACAAAGAACAACAAATGTAACTCTAACCTTCAAAATGAAACATTTGGGCCTTTAAAAGAAACTATGTATCAAACTCATATGAGTTTTAAAATATTCCTTTCCTTCCAGAGCTTCAACCGGATTTATTTTCACGACACCCTTGTGAGGCAGTCTCAGAGATGGTGACTGGCCCAATGTCACCAACTGAGCTTCTTGGCAGAGTGGGATTTGAACTATGGGTTCCTCAGTTCTCATACAACATTCTAACCACAACTATACTACACTGGTTCTTTGATTCCTGACCTTTTATCAGCAGCAAAATAATTATTGTGCATAAATGATTACAATAAAAAGTTAAAGCATGGCAAGTGGGAAATTATCTAAAACAATAGTGACATTAAAATAGTAGTTAAGGTACTGAAAAGTTTGGTAAAACCTGGCAACTATATTAAATTAAACTATCAAAATATGTGGATGTTAATGCTTTTCAATATTTTGATAATCCACTGGTGGAGTGTTTCTTATGTACACAGTATTTAAGCTTGTGCTATGCCAAAGAACACGAAATGACTGCTCTTTTTTTGTAAGAAATTATATACACATTTTAGTACAAATTTAATTAAGCAGAATTTTTAGAAATATGAAACTCCAAGGCCACTTCAGTACAAGGACTGCTCAAGTTCAGACCCACTGAGCTTCTCAGACGGAACAAAATGCAGCGCAGAATCAGATGCTATCTTTCTACTATACCAAGTGTAAGGCAACATATAATACAAAGACTTTCAAAATCAGTCCAAAACTCTTGAGTAAAGTAGAGAAATAAGACTAGAACTAGAAATGCAGAACAGGAGTAAAAACTCAAGAGGGCCAGCTTGGTACAAGTCTGGATTCCAGAAACTTAAGGCAGCTTTCGACCACATGGATCAAGGTCAAAGAAGATAAGAGGGCCTGAGCTCCAGATTTAGACAATGATAAGAACTAAGGTAGATTCAGGGGCAGATTTTAGGAATCAACACAAGCAAGAAGGTTGAAGAAGGAAGCAAAAGCTTGGCTAAAGAGTGCCCATATGCACCGGCATAAAGTTCGTGGGGGCTGCAGGGCGCTAGCCCTCCCAAATTTCCCAGAAGCCCTGCCCACCCCTCGCCCTCCCAAGCTGGTGCCCAGCCACAGGGCATTGCCGCTTGGACTCCCCCAGCTCTCTTCAGAGGCTCTTTTTAAAGTTGTGGTTGCAGAGGCTGTTCTCGTCGGCAGCTGCACGCCCGCGGGGGTGGGGTGGGGCCGAAATGTTGCCTTGCCTCCCTGAGCTCCAGGGTGGGTCATTCTGGCTCCCCCAGCTCTGGTTAGGGGCTCTTTTCAGGGTCAGCTGCAAACACCGTGGGGGGGACTGCTAAGCTGCCCTCCCTCCCTTTTTCAGGCTCCGCGCTGGAGCCCCACACCTGAAAAATGGCCTGCAGAGCCGGCCCCGCCATCCCCTCCTTTCAATTTCGGCCCCATTATATCCTATGGGCCATTGAAGTCAATGGCAAAAAATAGGGTATATTCTGGGGGCTGGAGGGGAGGGGGTTTGAGGGAGAGGCTCCAAACTCACAGGGTAGCTGCTGGAGCCTCTCCCCAAGATACCAACCAAGTTTGAAGAACATTGGACCAGGGGGTCCAATTCTACGGGGCCCCAAACAAGTTGCCCCTATCCCCTCCATTGTTCTCTATGGTGGGGGAAAAGTAACTTTTTTCCCACCATAGAGAACAATGGAGGGGATAGGGGCAACCTG
>NW_015176453.1:1547846-1555496 GCF_001447785.1 Gekko japonicus | reverse complement strand
TATAGTTGTAGGGACTTTATTGCAATGTGGTATGGCCTGATATTATGTTCTTATTTAAGTGTGGGGTGGGGGGGGGCTTTCTAAGTTTCTAAGCAGTGTGCTAAGAAGGCAACTGTTCCTGGGGTTAGCCCAGCCCAGGGACATTGCTAGGGCGGTTCCCAGGCCTCCCTAAATTTCTGGGGAGCCCATCCCTAAATCCCACATGGGTCCACCTCCATAGATAGTGACCATGGCCTGTGATGTCACTAGCTCCTCCCTATGATGTCATTGGGTCCCAGTTCTTTTAATGCCTTAGCAATGCCTCTGCCCCAGCCCCAGCCCCCCCCCCCTGGGAAATTGGAAAGTCTACGCCCTTGCCCATATGTCTGCATCTTCAAAGCTCCAAGGTTTACTTTCATAGTATTGTAGAGACGGAAAACAGGCAAGGTGGAGAAGCATGGTCCCCAAAAAAGGAGTCAGCAAGTGAACGGAGATATCATCTTTTCAGATGGGTGGCCATGTAGGTCTGTAGTAGATTCAAGCCCAGTAGCCCCTTAAAGACCAAAAAGATTTCCAGTATAAGCTTCTGAGAGTCAAAGCTCCCTTCATCAAAGGGAGCTTTGACTCTTGAAAGTTTATAATATCCTGGAAATCTTGTTGGTCTGTAAGCTGCTACTCAGCTTGAATCTTGACAGAACATCTGTTGCTTCTAATATGTCACCATTCAGCTTTTATATAAGCAATGCAAACTTCACATGACTCAAAGTTACAATTTCAAAGTTACAGCATTGTTTCATATAATTTATGACTTTTGTTTTTACTGAATAGATGCCATATGGAAATGAAATGATAATTTGGGTTCCATGAGTGCTTGTACACTGAGCATAGGAGACATTAGGATGAGGGGAAGGGAGAGAATAATCCAACTTTTTTGCAGGTCTTACAGCTGAGAGGCCTGTTAACACTAAACCAGCTCTTACAGCTGAGAGGCCTGTAAACTGCTGATCTGGCAGTTGGTCCCCTTCCTCGACCGCAACGACCTGGCTACAGTGATCCATGTGACAGTCACCTAGAGACTGGATTACTGTAACGCTCTCTACATGGGGCTGCCTTTGTCGCAGATTTGGAAGCTGCAGCTAGTGCAGAATGCTGTGGCCAGGCTGTTGATGGGTCTCCGTAGATGGAGCACATCCAGCCTGTGCTGAAAGCGCTACACTGACTGCCGATAGCTTTCCAAGTCCACTTCAAGGTGCTGGTACTTACCTTTTAAGCCCTATATGGCCAGGGTCCGACGTACCTGAGGGACTGCTTTTCCCCATACATACCCCAGAGAGCACTACGGTCCAGGGCCCAACATTGATTAGTGATTCCAGGGCCCAAGGAGGCCAGGCTTGTGGAAACCAGGGCTAAGGCCTTTTCAGTGGCGGCTCCTACTAGGTGGAATGGGCTCCCAGAGGAGATCAGGGCCCTGCGGGACCTCTCACAGTTTTGCAGGGCCTGCAAGACGGAGCTCTTCCGCCAGGCATTCACTTAGGAGCTGCCACTACCACCACCACCACCAATTGTCCCGCGGTAATAATGGGACAATTGCGATGGCCTGTTATAAAGATCTAGCCATAATACTGCGATGGATCGGTACTGCTGAAGCGTAACATCTATAGGGCAATATTTGTAGGTCACCATCTTGATACGACTAACTGGGTAACATCACTGAGCACTTTATTATTGTTAAGAATGTTATTCTGTTTTTAATGTTTTATATATTGGCACATGTTGCCCTGTTTGTGAGCCGCCCTGAGCTTGTTCGCGGGGAGGGCAGTATGGAGGAAGAAGAAGAAGAAAGAAAAAGAAGAATTATTTTAAGATTTCCCAAAGTGTGCATCACAATCCCACTGGGATTTCTGAAACAAATGAGTTCTTGAGATCTGGACAGCTGCAGACCCAGTTATGGGGGTGGGGGGTGGGGAGATAAAGTAGTGAAGCAAAAGGAATGTGCAGGACCTAAGGCAGAGGTATGAACTTGAGGGACTGGAGGCGTGATCAAAAATCAAAACCAGGGGAACAAGCCTGACAAACATATTCAGTGAATCCATAGCTGCGGAAGACCTGTTAATTTTAGGAAGAAAGAGACTTCACACAGTCTGAGTAACAGTGGGTTTCATCAAGTATACAGCTTTTTAACACACTACTCCCATGGTTATAAATGATCTTAAAATAAAAGAGGATTACTATCTTGGGATGCATACACTGTAATATTCCAAATGTGCTGAATAGCAATCATTCAGCCACAGTTCTATGTAACTTTATCTTTCAGTAATGCAAAGGAACAAAGTTCATGGCTGTTGCCTCCCCTCAATAAATAAATGGGAGCACACTGTGACTATTTTGCTTCGCTAAGTGTTCATAACATGTAAACATTTCCCTGCTCCTGAGTATAAAAATGAGAAAAGAACTATTCTTTGAGAATACTGTCTGAAGCACTGAGTTCATCTTCTCCAGAAGTGTTATGATGCAGTCATCCCAGTTAAGATGTGCTCTTGATCACTAATAATTTCTACCAGAGAGGGACATAACCACTTTATAAATTCCACTCATCCGACCTACACATCAGTAATCGCTGGTATTACCGTTATTAGAAGTAGCTGGGGACACAATTCAGTATATTTCTATGATTGCTCTATCTTGCTAGAATAGATGGCTGAAGGAAAAGGTGGGGTCATGTGCTCAGTCAATCAGCCAGTAATGATGTAGAGTGTTAACAGAAAATGCTTATTATAAAAAACCAAAGTTCTTTTAAAATCCGTAAGGCTAAGAATGCAGAGCTCCCATTTCTAGGGACATGAATTATTAGTCAGAATGGCATGCATGAAGAATATTTTAAACCAAGTTCCCTTTTCGACATCAATAAGGCAGAACAGCTGCCTAATCTTCTCAGCTGGGTTCAACTGCCAGTACACCTCTTTAATTTATGTGGATTGCACATTCAACAGCGTAGACAATCATAAGATGTACTATTTCTAAAACCTACACATTCAGACCAAGTAGCTCTTTCTTGACACTCAAGCACAAGATAATGGCCTAGATTTGCAAATCATCTAGTAGTAGTTATGCTTAATCCTAAGTGCGTTCAACTCAACCAGTGTAAACAGAAATTAAAGCACAACTTCCTCTCCCTCCAATGTACCAGTTATTACAGCTTTAATCAGCTTCACTGATTAGTAAGCTTCACTGTATATCTTGTGTGTTTGTGTGTGACTAGCAATGTTCAATGCAATTTACACTCTCATAAAGAAGTGTCTTAATTTATAGTAAGTGCCACTGTCCAACATAAAATGGATCTAATATCCTCTTCCTAACTATTTGCCTGGGACATGCTTGTTTACGACACTGGTGTGCTTCTGGTACAGTGGCCAGGTCAACCATTAAACTTCCTTGCTGATGCAACAATTCTGGAAATTTGGTCATTCAGACTATTTTTCTAAGGGGATTATCCTAGAAAAGGAATATTGATTCATTACAGTTTTATTTTATCACCACATATGATTTCTTTAAAGATGTTATTGCATCTGTAATGCACATTTCCTTTATTCACCCCTCTATTCTCAGTTTGTTAAAACAATCTGAGAAGTTATGTTCCATATGCTGCAGCGCCTTCTCTATGGGCCAATAAAACTGAATGGAAACAGGCACTGAAGTCTGCATGGAAATGCTCATTCCCAGGTCTTCCACGCAGCTAGAAAAACATATCTATGAACGCTGGTGTTTGAGCTTTTATCACCAATTTCTGCAGCTGGCCAAATGTCACACCAATGTAACTTAATTCATCATAAACACTTTCTGCAAAGAAAGTATTTGACACTTTCAATCAAAACTGTCAGCCACATGTTCAGCTACTGAAAAAGATCTTTCTTCTTCCTCATGTTTACTTAAAGCCATATTTTAACATCTGCTTTACACTCCCAAAATTACTATTAGTTAGTAACTTCAAAAAGATATATGAATTTTCAAAGTGTGAAGAAAGCACCAACTCAAAAAGATCCAAAAGTTTTTTATAAATATTAAGCTATACTTCAACTAAAGCCATGGCCCAGGGTAGCCTGATCTCATCTGATCTTGGAAGCTAAGCAGGGTTAGCTTTGGTTAGTATTTGGCTGGGAGACCACCAAGCCCAGGGCTACAAAGCAAAGGCAGGCAGTGAATGTCTCTTGCCTTGAAAACTCAGCTATGACTTGATGGCAAAAAAACAACAACAATTTGGTATCTTATATTTGATTATTATGAAAAAATAGGTGCCAGCAAATGTACATCACTATCAATTGTCTTCACTTGTACCTTAATAATTGATTTTCTCTCAATCACATAAACACATAATGTTGCCTTATACTGGTCAGACCATTGGGCTACCAAGAGCAGTATTACCTACACTGGCTGGCAGGGGCTGTTCAGGATCTCAGGCAGAAGTCTATCACATAACCTGTTACCTGAGTTTGGAAATACTGGGGTTTGAACCAGGAACCTTCTGCATGTAGAGCAGATGGTCTACCAATGAGCCATGGCTCCACTTAATCCCTAATGAACATTCCTGAGACCACAATATATGTGTCAGTATGCTGCATGCAATAGTTTGAAACAAAAAAGTATTGTTATAGTATAAAATGTGAAACTGTATTCCTCAGCACACTTATTTGGAAATAAGTTAACAGAGAAATGGGACTTACTTCCAAGCAAAAATAGTTTAAGACTAGGATAGAAGAGATAAGAGCAAACTACCTCCATACTTTAAAATAAAACACATAATTTTTTTCTCTTTAAGTGGCATTTGTAGAAGTTGCAGAAACTTTTTAACTGATAGAGAGAAGTCATTAGATCACTGCAGGCTTGTTTTATACTTGTGGGCAAGTTAGAATGCTGTATGGTTAAGATAATAAAGAGACGGGTAACAATAAGATATAAGTTTTAGAGCATTGCTTAGAGAGTCTTTCTAAACTTTTATAGCTGAACATTCAGTTAGCACATCTGTACATAAATTAGAACAGCATTCCCACATGAATAATAAGAGTTATTTAACAGCTTTTTCAAAAGCTGAGCAACAGAGAGCAGATCAGTACAAGTGCCACAGGTGCTGTAAATTACTATCTTTTCCAGTTGTCTGTTTTAAAAAGCGTTGACTTTAAAAGGTCAGCAATGAATGAAGAATTTTGCAGCATGAATTGTCAACAAATAGATTAATCACTATTCCTAAAAAGAGATGAGGGTGTGGGGGAGCAGGCATCATGGAACCCTAAACATACACCACACACAAAGTTTGAAATTTCCAATGCTTGGCTGCAGTGGTGACTGGTCCCCAGTGGAAAGCAAATGGTGGGCCATAGGAAATTAACTCTGATTTTGTCTCCATCCACACTAAGAGCACTCAAGCACAGTAATCAGTCTCTTAACCAATAACATGTAAATGAACTTAATGGGTAATGTTATGATTTAGGAAGCAAAATTACTGCAAGTAGTAACGCCTATATACTGATTACACTAACATAGACCTACAACCAATTAAGCCATAATGTATCTGAAATGTCCCACGGAAGTTAGTGAGGGTACGGTAGCTTACATACAAGCATTTTGCTTTAGCTGGACCATAGTATAAAAGGTTTCAGGTGAAAAGGACTACATTGTGTAAATTGTAACTTAAATCTAAGTATTTCAGTTTAGTATCTGTTCGCTGATTTCTATGGGATACTTCCACGTAAACACGCTGGGAGAAGCAGACTGATGCTACCATCATTTTGGTGCATGCAACAGGCAACTGTATCGCAAAAGGGTATTTTTAACATGTCAAAGAATTGTAATTACCATATTCTGGGTCACCAAAAAAATATATGAAGCTTGTGGCCAACCCCAAACAGTTAAAAGTGGCCTCTAAAAATATGGACATTATATCTCACTTCCCAAACGCAGTTAAAGAAAGGCCCTCAATTTCAGTAAACAGCACTTATTATGCAGTTCATTTTTGTCTGTTATCTTTAGGGTCTGAAAATACCCTCTGTCAGATTTAAAGATGCCCCAGTTGATATAATCAGTATTGTGGAAGTATTATTTGCGAAACCACAGGCAAGGCAGTGTGCAATTTACTTCACAGTATGCACGGCTCCCCCAAAAACAAACAAAATGCTACCAAGGGTTTCCAGAAACTGGAAGAAAAATCAGAGTTCTCGAGCCTTTTTGTAACACACACACACACACACACATAACAGAGGAAGAAAAAGAAAAGGGAGACTCTGAGTTCCAAAACCACAGTTTGACTTTAGCCCCATGTTTATGAAAGATGTACTGAAGTACTATTCATTCCTTTGCTCATTCACACCAAAACATTCTCCAAGAATCTCATCCTGTCAAGCTTCTTTGCTAGGGAGTCAGAAAACATGGGACATTTAAGGGCAGGTACGGTGCACAAGCTGCTAGCTCAGCATCGCTTTGTTAGATGAACTTGCTGTTCTTAGTCATAATCATTTGGGGAGTCAAAGCTTTCCTATGAGGGGGTGAACAGTGATTAGGATCATGCACTGGAATTTAAGATGAGGTTGGAAAAGAAATTATCCCAGAACCCCTCCCCTCTTGACGGTAGTTACATCTACCTATGCACACTTAAGAGGCCCAGGAGTAGACTACTACTGGTGCCATCCATACTGGAATGTAAATTGAGACACTGGATTTAATTGTTAAAACGTTTTAATTGTTGGTTTATGCTGGATATATGCTGTTGTAACCCACCCGGAGCCTGCTTGCGGGGGAGGGCAGGCTAAAAGCCAAATAAAATAAAATAAAACCTTCTGGATGACCCCAGCCTCCCCCTTTCCTCATCCCCTCCCCACACCAACTTCCTTTGCATATCCATCCTGTCTGGAAAATGCTATGCAGAGATCTTTCTTGGGGCTCTAGGTAAGCTCCTGTTCGACAGTGAGCCGTTGGGCTCCATTGTCGGTGGGCTTCCAGTCACTGCGGCTTTCCTCCATCCCGGGCGGCTGGGTCCCCTCCCCAGTAGCCCATCTGCCCATCCCAGCCAACAAACCCCTCTGACAAAGCACTAACGCACCACGACATGCCTTAAACACAAGGTACTCGGACCTATGCGCTCTCGAAACCCAGTTCACTGAAACTCCAAAGTTCAGCGCGGTTTGAGTTCAGCGCGACAGAGTCTTCAACCTCTTCCTTAAGTCAGCACCAAAAGTAAGGGGGGAAGCTGGCTTCTGAGCAAGTGCAAAGTGCTTTCTGCTCCCCGCTGATTCAGACCTCTAGGCAGACTAGCCAAGGGGCGCGCCTGCTGCCTTCCGAAACGGCCAGGCGCCGCTTTTTCAACGCAGGGGGAGTCTACTCACAGGGACACGGTCCGGTTGGGGAGTAAGGAAGGCTGCAAAGTTTCCACCAACTCTCCTCCACTGCAGACAACTTTGATGCGGACGGTTTGCCGGCCGGGTCCCTTGGAGCGCTCGGCGGTGCACAGGCAGCTGTCAACGACGAGGTCCGGGCAGTTGCGGTTGGCCCCCGAGAGCCCCAGCAGAGCGGCCACCACCAAGCAGAGGCAGCCCCGCAGCCCGGGCATGGCGAGGGGGAGGCGGCGGCTCCGGCGACGCCTGGCCTCTGCTGCGCTTGCGCGGCTGCTGCGGCGGCGGCGGAGGA
>NW_015176453.1:1384042-1547741 GCF_001447785.1 Gekko japonicus | reverse complement strand
GCCCCACTTGGCCCCCGCGGGCGACTCCACGCCGCGCTGCCCCCCGCCGCCGCCGCCGCCGCCACGCAGAATAATCGGCTCTGGCCGGAATCAAGAGAAGTCTGGCTGAGGACTGGAGGAAAGCCTGGCCGCGCCTTCTTCTCCTTCTCCTCCTTCCGCCCCCTGCCCTGGCTTTGGCGGGGGGATATCCCGCCAGGCGGGGGCAGCCAGCCGCTGATGTCAGGCCGGGTGACACGCACGCGCCCCTCCGCTCCTCGGCTCGGCCAGGTGGCCGGGACAGGGGTTGGGACTCGGGGACGGCGACGTCAGAGACGCCCCTCTGTCCCGCCGGGTCCGGAGGTGGCAGAGAAAAGGGGCGGCTCTCCAGCAACGTGTTGCCCTCGCGCACGCCCCGCGGCTAGAGTCTGTTAAAGGCATCCCCAGGGGAGCCTGCCTGCAAGCCCCGCGTTCACATGCGCTGTCATCTCACTTTCACACACCTTCGCGCCTGGTCTCTCGGGAAGATTTGCTCACACATAAAGTGGCAGTGAATGGAGGAAAGTACTTGAGGCAGTAGCATCCTCACCCAGAGACTCCCTCATGTGTCTCTGTCGCGTTTTTTTTTTTCTCTTCCTCCGGGGCAGTGTATATGGGTCTCCCCTCCAACAACCCAGTGGGGTAGGGTAGGCTAAAAGAAAGTGTTACTGGTTCAGGGCAGTGGGCATTTGAACCCGGATCTTCCTAGCCTTAAAGCACAGGACTAAGACCAGGGAAGCTCTGAAGCTCACTAACTCTACGCTGTCCCCTTCCTAACACAAGTTCTCTGTCTGTTCTCACACATACAGGGTGAGAGCAGCTCAGATGCCAAATTAGGCTATATGCCTAATTTAGACATGATGACCTAGGTCAGTGATGGTGAACCTTTTAGAGACCGAGTGCCCAAACTGCGACCCAAGACCCACTTATTTATCACAAAGTGCCAACACGGCAATTTAACCTGAATACTGAGGTTTTACTTTAGAAAAAAAACAACTCATACATTAACTTAAGATGATCCAAACAAAGTAAGGAAAGCAATCCCAAATGCTTTCATTTACTTAAAACTATTTGGCAGAGAATTCGACACTTGAATGATGGTCTGGGCCTGGCTGGGGTGATGGCACACGTGCCCACAGAGGGCTCTGAGTGCCACCTCTGGCACCCGTGCCATAGGTTCGCCACCACTGACCTAGGTTAAAGCAACAGCCCACTCAAGATAACTTACTCCTCTGTAGAAGAGAGATGTCTGGGAAACTCACATGAATTCAGTGTACATCTTTCTTATGGTAAGAAAAAGGAGGACATAGCGTTGCACATAACCTTGCACATAAAGTTGTACCAGAATCCTTGTAATCAATGTGCTCATCATCCATGCTGAGTCAGCGTGGTGTAGTGGTTAAGAGTGGCAAACCCTAATCTGGAGTTCGATTCCCCACTTCTCCCCATGCAGCCAGTTGGGTGACCTTGGTCCAGTCACAATTCTCTGAGAGCTCTCTCAGCTCCACCTACCTCACAAGGTGCCTGTTGTGGAGAGAGGAAGGGAAGGAGATTGTAAGCCGCTCTGAGACTTCTTAAGGAAAAGAAAAATGGGGTATAAAATCCTACTCTTCTTTTTTCTGAAGGACTCAGAAGCTTCCACAATATGCTGTGCTAGTCTGGTTGGTATGAATAAAAGGGATCACACAGATTTTGGATTTTGCTATGGACTAACTTTTTTAAAGCCTAGTTCAGTCAGTTGCTCTATCTAGAAAAAAGTGGGGTAAAAACCTCATATGTTTCTCACTCTTTGCCTGGCAGCCATAACCATAGGAGTAGAAATATCAAGCACGTAGATACATAATACCTATGCAGTTCAATCCTAAACACTGTCAATAGGCTTAGAAGGGTGTAGTTCTGTACAGGACTGCACTGTTAGTAATGAGCATATCCACAATGAGTCTCTTTTATTTCCCCCCAAAAGGGCCATTCCTGGAAGCAATGTGGGCAAGCCACAAACTATCGATATTGTTGTATGTACATGGTCTCCCAAGCTGGTTGTCCTGGGCTAGCCTGATCTCATCAGATCTTGGAAACTAAGCAGCGTTAGCCCTGGTTAGCACTTGAACGGGAGACCACCAAGAAAGTCCAGGGTTGCGATGCATTGGCAGGCAATGGCAAACCACCTCTGAACATCTCTTGCCTCGAAAATCCTGTGGCTTTCCCTCCCCATAACTCAGCTGCAACTTGACAGCCCTTTCCACCACCACATGGTCCACGGGTAGTAGATCTGAAGCTAAGAGGCTGTTCCTTCTCCCCAGTATTTCCATATTCGGCAGAAATAATAATAAATAATAACTGTACTGAAACAGTGACACATGCTCCCTGACTGGCACAGGAGGCACTTTACCAATAATAAAATCTTTGCAGTGCTTACATCAACAATGAAGTCACGTTGAATGTTAAGACACTGTAGAGAAACCAAAAGTGGGTATCTAATAGCACCTAGAGCACCTAATAGCACAACAAAAAGTTTCAGGCACTTTTAAAAACACCTTGAGGGACAGATTCCAGAGGTACAGTCCAGTTAGTCCATTAAAGCCAAATCAAATCAAAATGGATGCCATAGTCAATTGGTTTGTATTTAAGATTCCCCAAGATTCTGTTTTATTTTGAGGTAACAAACCTATACTGGGGATTCACCACAACAATGACACAAGTCAAATACATATTTACTCAAGTCCCACCGATTGGGACTTACCTCCAAGAAATATGAATAGGAATTTTTACTTCTATCCCACAATTTTTTCCTTTAGAAGCGCTTAAGGAAATTCACAAAATAAATAAAACAGAAAAATCACAAAAACAGAAAATAAAATAATAAATTCCAGTCCAAACATGGGGGAAAAAATAAAATCTGCTAAAAAGAAATAAATAATTTCCCACTATATCTAATCAAACACACAGGTAAATAAGTTGGATGTCATTTAGCGTAGGTACCAGGCAAATCTGACTTAACAATGGAGTTCTACAACTGGGCTGCTTGCAACAGAGAAGGCCCTTTCTCTGGTAGCTCCATGCCTGACTTTAGAAGGCAAAGGTGCCTCCAGGTACCTCTGATGAGAATCTCAGTGATTGACAGGTTTCTCCTCAAGGCTTGGTGGCAGGTGGCATCTGAAGTCTCTCACAAATATAGCCAAAGCTATACCATATGCAATGGAAAAAGCCATCCCACAAACAAAGGGAGAACATGCACAGGTACACCATCTTTTACTGCCAATAATTGCTGTTCACAGTATTGAATGGGTCCTATACTACAATTTGTCCATGAGAAGAAGGCACAAATGGCTTTAAATTAGTATACAATTATGTTTATTTGAAGCAAAAAAATAATACAAATTACCTGACAGCTTTTGAGTAGCAACGTCTAGTGTTGCTATAGTTGGAGCATGTTTAGGGCATTCAAGCATTTCCCAGTAGTTCATCTCACGACATCACATTCAATATATTCAGTGGGTAGCTTGCAAAATCTATAGCTTAAATTTGTCCATTAACTGATAGTTGGCTGTGGTAAATTCATTTGTAGCTCACTGATGGATAAGAAGACTAGATTGTATAAGAAAGACAGGAGGCAATGGCAAGGCAATTATTCCTTAACTAACAAAGAATAATTGAAGAGCGGGGGATGTCCTGATGTGAGACTCATGTCCAGGCTCTGTAACATATTGATACCATTTGCATCTTGCACAGTCTTCAGTGGTCTTTAGAAAGAGACATTCTGAAGGGCAAAAGCAATAGGAACATGTATTATAGAGCCATTTGCTGAGATATTTCCTTTAAGGTAATAAGTAGATCAGGCATGATGGAAAGTGAAAATCTGTTTTCCGCATCACCCTGATAAGTAGTGCCCGATCAGTAAGAACACATAGGGCCTGTAGAGTGATCAAAACATATTATACCAGTTTATCAAAGCATAATATAGATAACAGATTAATAATATGACTAAGCAAATAAAAGAAATGTGATCAATCAAAAGGTTTGTTTTCTGAAACTCACAGGGAATGCATATTGCTGGTTAACAGAGGTTTACTTTGATGCTGCTGATTTTTTGCTAGTGTAATGTATCCAGTCCAGACAAGTCCAGACAAGTCCAGACAAGTCCAGAGACAAACGTCGAGCTTTGCTCCAAGAGACAATGGACTATGCGGATCCTAGCCCGTTCCAATCAGGGGGCTAGGTTCCCGGCCAAGAGCCTATGGGGCTCTTGGCCACTGTAAATAACCTATAGGGAAGTAAGGGTGTGTTTTGGGTGGCAGTTTCTTGGGGGATATAAGCCGGCCTGCGAGCCGGCCAAAGTTGTCATGTTCCTGATCGAATAAAGTACGCTTTGCTGAAATCACTCTCCGTCCACGTACTTTTCAGCTAGGGACCTCTTGGCCTCAGCACAGAGAGGAGGGGGGCTGGCAAGCCTCTTGGGTCCTCCTCCTCTCTTTCCTGGACCTCTCATTTAGGCTGCAGGAGAGGCTCTAGGCATCTCCTCCTTGGCCGCTGTCTTGGCTGCTTATGAAGCTATGCTAAGGGTGTGTCTGCCCAGAGAGGTGCCTGAGATCATGCAAGGGAAGCCGCCACCATCAGGGGAGGGGGAAGCGATCTTGCCCGGTGAGCCACATTCATTGTTTGTACTGGGATGGTTTGGCTACAGTCTGGCTGGTCCTACCGTGCCCCTCTCCTCAGCATCCTAAAGAGCAGCAGGTTCCTGGCCACCCTCACTGCAAGCCATGGCCAGGGAAAGGCCCAACTTGTCGCATGCTCTCGGGATAGGGTTGCCAGCCTCCAGGTGGGATGTGGGGATCTCCCGCTTTTACAACTGATCTCCAGCTGACAGAGATCAGCTCCCCTGGAGAAAACGGTTGCTTTGAAGGGCGGACCCTAGGGCGTTGTCCTGTCCTGAGGCTCCTCCCCTCCCCAAACTCCACCCACCCCGGCTCCACCCCCAAAGTCTCCAGGTATTTTCCAACCCAGACTTGGCAACCCTATCTTGGGAGCTTCAGCACCAAATGAGGAAGCAGATTGGGGCTGGGCAGGCAGCAGGCCTTTCTCCATCCTCCTGCCAGTGACTGACTGATGAAAGACGTTGTGACTGCTCCCCTTGTGCTCCATGAGCTCCTTCTCTGGCTCCATCCCTCTCACACTCCCGCCAGCCTCAACAAGGCAAGAGCCTCCCAGGATCATCTTTTTGAGTTAACTCTCCGCTTGCAGATGTCCTCAGCCTCCCATCAGGTGAGCACCATCCTCCTCAGCCAGCTTTACAGGCTCCCCTTTTATCCCCCTCTCCAATCCAAACTCCTCCTCTTCCTGTTTTTCCCCATCCAACCCCCCTGAGCCAGAACTGGTTTCTTTCTACCTCCCTCATTCCTTATTCCTAGTTCTTCCTTCCATTAACCTCTGCACCTGGCCTAACCCCCCCATTAGGGTTGCCAGGTCTCTCCTGACCACCGGTGGAGGATGGGGGGTTAGAGTTGCCAGATCCAGGTTGGGAAACTCCTAGGGATTTGGGAATGGAGCCTAGGGAGGAAAAGGAACACTGTGGGGTACTACAGTGCCATAGAGTCCACCCTCCCCAAAGCATCCATTTTCTTCATGAGAACTGATCTTTGTAGTGTGGAGCTGTAATTCCAGGGGATCCCCAGCTCCCATCTGGAGGCAGGCATGCCTGCCCCCAGTTGGCCTCTGCCTTACAAAGCTAGTTTGTCCCTCCCAGCTTTCCTGAGTTGGAGAAAGCGGCTGTCATGCTTTGACTGCAGGTGAGCTCCCCCAATGTGAGGCAATCACTGCACCAGAGTCGGAGACCCTGGGCTTCTCCAGACAGACTCTGGGCATACAGCTAGTTGCAAGATTACAAACTTGAATTTTGCAGAAATAAGCCAAGTTTTCTGGACAACAACTTTAACGTGACTTTTATTGTACATGAATATCTGGATAGTAGGAAAAAAATCATAAGAACAAATGCCAAATGGCTAGAGCTGTCTAGTGTTTACAGGGTCAGATTAGAATCTAGGAGAACCAGATTTGAATCCCCACTCATGTCATGGAAGCTCACTGGGTAACCTTGGGCCAGTCACACACTCTCAGGCTAACCTACCTCATAGGGTTGTTGTGAGGATAAAATGGAGCACAGGAAAATGTAAGCCAATGTGGGTTCCATTGGGGAGAAAAATGTGGTATAAATGAAACAGATAAATAAAACAATATGGTATAGCTCTGTGCCTATAATGTTCTGCTCCATGAATTTTGTGACTCCTGATCTGAAATGGTCCAGGGGAGGGCAATATGCAACAGTGTCAAGAATCCTGTCTGCACCCTGACCTGGATAGCCCGGGCAAGCCCGATCTTGTCATATCTTGGAAGCTAAGCAGGGCTGACCCTGGCTAGTATTTGGAAGAGAGACCTCCAAAGAATACCAGTGCCGGGACACAGAGGTAGGCAACAGAAAGCCACCTCTCTGAAATGTCCCAGCCCCACTAGGGGCTGCCAGAATTCAGTCATGACTTCCAGGTGCGCGCACACACACACACACACACAAAATACTCACCAAAAAAATCAAGATATCAGCCACATGAAACATGTAACTCCAGTGCTGTATCCACTGCATTAGCTTCCTATCAGCTTCCAGGCTCAATAAAAAATGCTAATTATAACCATTAAAACCCTTCACATCCTGGGGCCCTAATATATCACAGACCACATCTCCTTCAACACTCCTGTATGCCAGTTACACTCCTCGCACGACCATTTCCTGATAGCTACCCTTGTTTAGGTTTCTCCGTTAGGTCATGGGGCTTTCTCTGTGGTAGGTCCATTTCTCCAGAATGGCCTTCCAGAGTGGGTGTGGAGGGAACCTTTACTTACTGCATTCAGACGGCAGGTATTCCAGCAGTGCTAGGTAGAGGGTATTCTGTTTTGGCTGCATTTCAACAGTGTATACAGGCTTTCAACTGTGTGTGTTTAATAGTGTATTAGTTTTAATTGTTGCTAGATGCTTATGTTTTTGCAGATTTTGCTGTTTTGTTAGCCTCCTTGAGTCTGAGGAGAGAAGATAGGGTATACATATTATAAATAAATATTTTCCCAGTTGGAGAAATTTATGAGCAGCCCATCACTATACATGGTTTCCCTAATGAGTCAAATAGTGCCCTCTAGGCAGTTTCTTGAGTGGAGTCCTCTTGGATACTGAGATCCTAATTCAAATTGTCCCTTGTACTGGGGGAATTGCTTCCAAGCACAGAATTCACAGCAAAAGTCTGATAGCCGGGAGTCGGGACCCACCGAGGAAACAAAAAAAAATGTAAACTACGCAAAACCGAATTATTCTAGAGGGCCTGTACAAAATGGTTCATAAACGTACTTGGATAAATGATTACAGACTGTGGTCTATACTGCTTTGTATAGCTTAATGTAAGTAGGATCCTGTTATGTAAATTTTACACCATATGTCATGTTAATACTTATACTATGCTTCAGATCTTTCTGGTTGGTTCCAGACTTCTACAATCCTAATGCATTGTTTGTTGAATGACCCATTTTGTTGATTGAATTGACTATGCGTAATTTGCCTTGAGTCACTGTGAGAAAGGTGAGGGGGTCTGGCATCTTCCCGGGGTAGGGCAGGGCTCATCCGTGGTGAGGCTCTGCCCCAAATGCCCTACCGTAGCTACGGGATTGTCTATAAATAACATAAGCAAACAAATAAATAAAACATGTTGTAGTCCCAGAGAGAGAGAGAGAGAGAGAGAGAGAGAGAGAGAGAGAGAGAGAACCTTGTTCTGAACCTTCTCTGACTTTTTCTTGATTGGGATGTCATGAATCTGCTATAACAATTTTTTAATATTTACCATATTCCCCAGGGGCAACATGATCAGTATCTTCCAAAAACAAAATACTAATTCTTCAGATTTTTCTGAAAGAAAAACCAGGTATGAGATGTCATTTCACAACTGATAACATCTATGCAGCATTTTCCTTTGTCCTAGCAAATGAATTTTTGTCTATTTTCATTACGATTCGTCTTCATCTCCTTTTTAGCCGAACAGCTCTTGATAATGCTGTCTGAGCTATCAAGGTCGTAGAGTCTGATTGCTACCAGGATTCTTTTTGATCATAGATGAATCTGTCATAAGCCAAACTCAGGCTTCTTTAAGGGTTCAACAGGGCCAGATTAACAGGAGGACAGGAAAAATGATTGCTCTCATTCTGGCAGGAGGCTGTGCACTTTTTGCAATTTGCCTCCTTTTGCAGGAGAAATATTAAATCCACTAAAGACCCTTCCACATTTGTACACATCTGTCTTCTGAGTGACCTCTTTTAGAAGTCCTTTCTTTTTTTTCATTGCTGTTCTTTCACAATAATGTTTCTTTACTCCTCATCCTCATAGAAAGTGACTTTTCTTCATTTAAATTCATGTAGATTTGTCGTAATAAAAACAAAAAGGAGTCTACTGGCTAGCCCACAAGAGCTTATGCCTCAGTCAGTCTGTTATTTGTTTTGGTGCCATGTAAGGCTCCTTATTGTATTTCTCCATTTGAAAGGACCATACATAAAGTGCCATCAGGTTGCAACCAACTTATGGTAACCCCAGCAAGTGTTTTCCAAGCCAAATGAGAAGCAGAGGTGGTTTGCCATTGCCTTCCTCTGCAGAGTCTTCCTTGGTAGTCTCCCATCCAAGTACCAACCCTGCTTAACTTATGAGATCTGATGAGACTGGGCTATACCCTGCTGGCATCCATCCCAAAAGGACCATAAGGCAACTGTCACTCACATTTGGGAGTACTGTCAAAGTGCTGTAGGCTCTTCCAAAATTTTATACACTTTGAAACATTTCTTCAAGAAAGTATCTTGAACAACAGAGTCCATAATCAATAGATTCATAAAGACTGGCAATGTTTGATAGTGATATTGTCCATATAAAAGGCTAAAGGGATATAGGCGGGGGGACGGGGACTCCACTTGTGCCCCTCCAAAACATTAAACAAAACATTTGCAGTGGATGACAATCAGGGCAGAATGGGTATTTAACTTACAGGGACAGTTCCTGGTAGCCCTCTGCCCTGGGGGCCCATTACCAGCTAGGAGCAAACAGAGCCGAGCCTTAGTAGCTCTGTCAGCACTGTAGGCAGGGCCAGTTGCAGGTTTCTGTGGGCCCAGAGTTAAAAAAAATAAAATAACCTGGACCCCTTTTCCCTTTGATATAGCCCCTTTCTCCTCTAGCCACACCTCTTCTAATTGGCTCCTCCTCTTTGGCTCTACCTATTCTTCTTTAGCCACTCCATTTTCCATTTCAATTTGCTTACTTTGGTAAAGATAAATCATGCAAAGTTTTGCTTTCTTGGCTATCTTTGGCCCCGGGCACATGGGCCAGATATCATGGGGGGGGGAGGCATGGCTAATTGCCCCGGCGCAGTTTGATCCATGATTACGCGATCAGACATGCCGGTGGCACAGCATGGGTCCTTCCCTCAGCGCCAGCGGGTAAACGAGGGACCGGAGGGGAATGCTGCGCGCCGGCGCGATCACACCATGGGCATCTGGAGGCAGCCCGTGGCAAACGTTTACTAGTACCTTGGAGGTACTAGTTTTTAAATTTGCATTGTTGGCGGTAAGCCACGGATGCGCTCCACTTCCCAGATGTTGGGGTGTGATCACGCCCGGATAATCCGCCCACCATCTGTGCCTCTCCCGCAGCAACTTTGCCGGGGCCTTTTATTACCTTATATAAAACAATGTAACTTAGATGTATAACATGTTTCTTTTTCCATAACAATATTCCTCAAAACATGAATTGCACATGATGTTCGCAAACAGAAACTAACTGAAAGCCAAATCCTCTGAGTGTTCAGGCAGTGGTGCATGTACAGATGTGAAGGCCTGGAGATTTTCTAAAAAGTTACTTCTCTAGGTGCATGTAGAAGAAGAACAGTTGGTTTTTATACTCCATTTTTCTTTACCCTTAGGAGTCTCAAAGCATCTTACAATCGCCTTCCCTTCCTCTCCCCACAGCAGACACCCTGTGAGGTAGGCGGGGCTGAGAGTTTTCTGTGAGAACTGTGGCTGGCCCAAGGTCACCCAGCTGGCTTCAGGTGGAGGAGGAGTGGGGAATCAAACCTGGGTCTCCAGATTAGAGTCTTCCACTCTTAACTATTATACCACACTGACTCTCAACTGTAATCAAACACTACCTTGTTTTTTCATCAAAAAATGGGAAATCACAGTATCAAAATGGACATATTGTGCTTCGTGTGATTCAATTGACAGGACTGCTAAAGCACTCAGTTATCTTTGGACATTTGTGCCCTAAGTTATTTCCTAATTAATTTCAGCTTGCTGCAACTCCTTTCAACTGATGCAATTGAAACAGGAGTTGTCAGCAACAACTGCAAAGCCACAACTGTATTTGGAGATATGGGGCTCCGTGAACAAGATATGATGTAGTGCAAAGTCTCTACAAGGGATCATTTTACAAAGAAGGTTAAGCGACAATCTGTTGGTTTTTTTTAATACCAGCTATCCCCTTCCTATATTTACACATGATGAGTAGACTCTTGTGAATGCATGAAGATCCACCCCCCTTATTTGTCCACTTTCCACTTTCCTGGGCTGCAGTGTGCCAAATGGGAATCCTCCCACACAAACCAGTGTATCACTATAAAAGTGTTTCTTCCTCTGAGCATGAAACAAGGCTGTGATCACAGAACTCACAGAAGAGAATGCATTTTCTTGCATGGGTGGCCGCTTTGAGTCACAACACCATCTTCCATTGAACTCGCCCCCCCCCCACTGTGGTTTGGCAGCACATAACTTGCTATAGGAGGACTCAAAGATAGCGACAGACATGCAGGCTGGAACATACTAGGGTTGCCAGCTTCCAAGTAGGACCTGCAGATCTCACAGAATTACAACTGATCTCCAGGCTACAGAAATGAGTTCCCCTAGAGAAAATGGTTACTTTAGAGAATAGACTCTGTGTCATTTTACCCAATTAACATTCCCTCACTCACCTTCCCCAGGCTCCACCCACCAAATCTCCAGGAATTTCCCAACATGGAGATGGGAACCCTAGCAAGCGTGTGCACCCACACACTTCCTTGCAGCTACAGCCTGCCTGGTATGCAGCGGAAGGGCTTTTTCGCTTCACACAGGTGGGAAGGGAAGTGTGGGGGTCCCCCCTACAGATACAGTGATCCCCCCCTTCACTGTGCCCAGCTAAAAGAGAAGGTAAAATTGTGGCCAGCACCAATTCATCATCACCATTTTACAGTGATTTTAAAATGCCCCAGTGCCCCAATCTGCTGCAGGTTTGTGGTGCAGAGCTCTCATAGAACATAAGAGAAGCCAATGCTGGATCAGGCCAATGGCCCATCCAGTCCAACACTTTGTCACAGAGTGGCCAAAAATACCAGATGCCCCTCCCCCCAAGCATTTTCAAGGGCCAAAACAGCTGCATGGGCGTCCACACACATCATAAAATAGTAATGAGTCCACTTGTGAAAGGCAGAATACAGAGGCTGCTTCTGCCTCCCACCCATTTCCAACCACCTTTGAACCCACTCCCACCCCTGCAAAAAAATAAAGCCAAAAAAGCTCCTACCTTATGTGTTCATTTTTTTAAATTAAATTTTATTTAAAAATATGAATTCCGTACAAGAAAAACAATGCATTAGCCCATCCAAATATAGGTAAACCAATCAAAACAGTCAGCCTTCAACAAAGAAAAGAAAATAGGCAGCCAAGCAAAAACTAGAAGAAGATTATATCTTTGTAAATTGGGTTATTTGGAATGATATCCTGTTCAGACAAAAATTGCATTAGTGGGAACCAGGTTGCCACAAAATTATTATAAGCTCTCAGAGTATAGTTGCATAGTGCCAATGGTAACCTTTGTCATAACAAATAAGACCAAATAAAACTAAACCAAATATTGATGTGGGGTGGCAAAGGATTTTTCCAATGGGCAGCAATCATATTTCTTGCTGTAGAAAGTAAAATAGAGATTAGCTCATTATGCTCTTTATTTCCTACTTGGGGGGTGGGGGTGGTATTCTAATTTAAAAAAAAACCTAGGAAAGGAAATTTTACTTTACCCCTGTAATTAAATGAATATTTTGGTGAACCTGTTTCCAAAAAGAAGCAGTGATTGGGCAAGACCACCACATGTGGAGGAAGTCACCCATCTGACCACATTTCCTGGTGCAACAAGGGGAATTTATTGAGTTTATTCTGCGGAGTCAAGTTGGTGGTAAGTACCAGCAGGTCATAATTTTTATCATTTGAAATGTTATATTAAAGATTGGAGATCTAAAGGAATGGGATTCCCTAATGTGTTGATGATGAGAGGAATCAATGGTTGGTATGAGCTAGTGGGCTAAAGCATGAAAAGGATTGTCATGTGCTCCAGAGCACACAGGAACAACAGCTTTGTGCAGGAAGCAAACTGCAAAAGGAAAGTGGAGGAGGAAGGGAAACTCACAGCCTCATTTGTGAAGGGAGGTGGGACAAGGGAGCAAGACTCATATCCTCATTGGCAAAGCTGGGGAGGGAGGGAGGACAAGGGGGGGAAGACTCACAGCCACATTGGCAGAAGCTGAAATTGGGAGTGCACCCCCAGCAAATCGCAATGGTCAGTACCTGACTGAGTAAGCCCTGTTTACCTAAAAACAGCAGAAATGAAACAATAATCCATGCAATAAAAGCAGCAAATCAAAACAATTCTAAGACAGCATCAGAGTGACAACACTACCAGCAGTAAATTGAAGCATCTGAGCAATAAATAATTCACCAGGCCACAGGGCAAAATCAATTTACAATCATCTAACTCAAACAAAAGAGACAAAGGAATTTCAGACAGGTGATATCTCCCGGTAGGGAACTGGTTCTCAAACGGGTTCTGGTCTGTCATTTCAGACAGAACCCGTTTGAGAATCGGTTCCCTACCGGAATGTAACTGCCATTTCACACACAAAAGCTTCAGTCCCGTTTAGGAACCGGGACTGAAGCGTTTCACCTGTCAACTGCTTCTGAGTAGTCTCCAGTTCCCTCTCCCGGTTCGGATACGCTTTTTTCCCGCCTTTTTTCGCCCGCGCGGGCGATCTCCGGCTGGTTTTTTTAAAAAAACGTTCGCTTTATAGCGTTATAGCGCTATAACGCTATAACGGAATAGCACTATATCAACCCCATTGGAATGCATTGAGTGTTTTGTTATACTGCGGGAAAACAAAGCGGTGCATGTCTGAAATGCCAAACCGCTTCTGAATCGGCTGGTTTCCGGTAGGGGCAAGCCATGTGTGAAATGGCAGCCCTGTACTGGTTCACCTCAAAACGGAAAAATACCGGCTTGAAACCGGGAGAAAATGGGTAATGTGAAATTCCACAAAGAAAGGAATACTTTTGCTTGACACCTACTCAGATGTAAGGACAGACTACAAATATAGATCCTGGTCACATGGGCCAGATAACGCGGGATGGAGGCATGACACTTTGCACCGTCACAATTTGCCCCGCCATTACGTGATCCGACGCAATGGCAGTGAAGCGGATTTTTTCCCCATTGGCGGGTGTTTCCGGCGTGCTCCAACAAGGCAAGAGTAGCGCTCTGGAGCGATCACACAAAGGGAGTCCATCAGTGGCCCATCGCATCCCATTTGATAGAAGACTTTTCCAGGTACTTTTTAACTCCAGATCTTCAGCAGTATGCTACGGGTTAGAGACGGGTGCGCCACACTTGCCAGATGTTTCCATGTGATCACGCCCGTATAATCTGCCCGGCATTCGTCCCTCTTGCGCGGCTAATTGTGCGTGTGATCAGGGCCATAGTCTACCATAATCAAAGCCTTATCCTTTAATTGTAAACTATGTCTCCTCTATAGGTGTGGGTGCTCAGAGCAGGAGCTTCCAAGAAGAACTTAGTGAACAGGCAGGTTCTTATAGAATGAGATGGTCCATCCAGTACACTGAGCCTACACTGGATAGGGCTTTGAAGATCAATACCAGCACTCTAAATTGTCGTGCCTTCGGATATAATCACGCAGAGCAAACTCTCAGATGACTCTCGGAAGCGCATCAACAGTGAAAAGACACAGCTCCTTTCGTCACTGAAAAGTGAATTCCTGACAAGCTTAGACTCAACTGTAATATTAAATGGCATTCCATTATTCTTTTTTCTCTGTTTTTTAACACCACAGAATAGGCTGCAAGTGTGAGTAGAGGGAAGGAATCCAGAGAAGCGTAGCCATAAGTAGATAATTTTGCATCCAAGGCAAGAATATAAAATTGCCCTTCCTATACTTCCATGAAAACATAAGAAGAGCCCTGCTGGATTAGACCAATGGTCCATGTAGTCCAGCATCTTGTCTCACACAGTGGCCATTGGCCAACCAGTTCCTCTGGGCAGCCAACAACAGGGCATAGAGGACAAGGCCTTCCCCTGATATTGCCTTCTGGCTTTGAGACTAGTTCCCCTCAGTCGCCATGGCTAGTAGCCATTGACAGATTTATCCTCCAATCCCCTTTTAAAGCTGTTTATTCCTGTGGCCATCACTACATCCTTTGGCAGCGAATTCCACATTTTAATCATTCTCTGTATAAAGTTACTACTGTCCTGACCTACAGCCCATCAGCTTCACTGGACACCCTTGAGTTCTACTATCTTGGGACAGGGAGACTCTTCAGCCTTTCCTCATCTGGAAGGTGCTCCACAGTAGTTATTTTGGTTAAAAGGTAAATATGGAAATAAAAACATTTATTTTAGTCATGAGATCTGCATACACAATCAACTAATCAACTAAAGCATAAGTATTTAACTTACTATATGTTAACTTACTATTTAAAAAATACAAAGCTATGAGCTATGACCATTTTTTAGAATTGCACTTTTTGTGCTTTCAGTGACATTAACTTTAAACAAAATTGATATGGTTTTACTTGCTGCAAGACCACCAGCCACTTAACCCTGATGATCTGAACGACCTTAATGATTTTAGCCCTGACCATCAGATCTCGGAAGCTAAGCAGGGTTGGCCCTGGCTAGTATTTGGATGGGAGACCTCCAAGGAAGCCCAGGGTTGTGATGCAGAGGCAGGCAATGGCCAACCACCTCTGATCATCTCTTGCCTTGAAAACCCTATGGAGTCGCCAATTTGCCATAAATGGGTTGCGACTTGACAGCACTTTCTACCACCAATGGTTTTAACCATTTCTATTCCAAACTTTCTCTAATGCCCCAAAGCAATCAACCACTATTCTTAAAAACAGAGGAGGGGGAGGGGGAGCAGGCAGCATGGAACCCTGAACATACACCACACTACTGTGTTTGAAATTTCCAGTGCTTGGATGCAGTGGTGCCTGGTTCCCAGTGGGAAGTGGGTAGGGCAGAAGGCAGAAAATGGTGGGCAGAACCATAGGAAATTAACTTTGATTTTGTCCCCATCCACACTAAGAACACTCAAGCACAATAATCAGTTTCTTAACTGATAACATGTAAATGAACTTAAGAAGAGTCTCTTGCCTTGGTTCAGTAGGTTCATGTGCTGTCATACTTGATTATCTTAAGCAGGGCTTTTTTGGTAGAAAAAGCCCAGCAGGAACTCATTAGCATAATAGGCCACACCCAACAGCTGGATCTCATTAGCATATTAGGCCACACCCCATACAACACATCTCATTAGCATATTAGGCCACACACCGTGCCTTCCCTTGGCTTGCCTGGGCGCCCCACGGCTGCGGGGAGCCCGGGCAAATTAGCCCTTGGAGGGAAGGGAAGGTAGTTTAAACTGCCTTCCCTTGGCTTGCCCGGGTGCCCCTTCCCTCTGTAGCCACCCACGCAGAGGTTTTGGCTGTAGTGGGTGTGGCCTCTGAAGCCAGCCAGAACTCCGTTCCTGTGCGTTCCTGCCCAAAAATAGGCCTGCTTAAGTGGGAAATGATCTTGTCTCCGCCATCTTTTCCTACTACCTCTATCCACAGCCAGCCCTCTAGCCACTTGGTGGTACCACCCAATTAGGCTTCTCTGTTAATTTTGTACTTAATTTCTTTTGTACACATAATAGTAATAAGCTTTGTTAATAAAAAGCTGCAGACTGCAATTCTATGCATCCTTACTTGAGAACAAAACCCACTGGACTCAGCTTACTTCCCAGTAAACACGCATACGACTAGCTTGACAAGTCAAAAAGACTCTGGGGCAGGAGGAACTCTGTCTGATAGTGCAATCCAATGTAGAATTGCTATAGTCTAAACCTGGACTTAGACTGGATGAACTCTTCATAGGAATGCACTGCAAGGATCTCATACCTTCTCCTGGTAACATTCCAACCAAAGAAATAAGCTTCCTTAAAAAAAAATCTTTGCAGATTGTGTATTTTTGTGTACATTTTGCCTGCTTTTATATTTGTTCACAGAAGCCCACCATCACACAGGCAGATGACAAACTAATATTACTACTGCACCATAAATGCACATGGTGCATAGCAGAGTAAAAGTCAGCAGAAAAACTGAGAAAGCAGAGCTCTGCCTCAAGTAACAAAAGGAGTTAATGGGAAAGAGTTAAGATTTCAGAATGTGCATGAGATAAATTTAAAATATTGTATTTTCAAAAACCTCAAAAGCCAAAGCCATGCAATACCTTTTACTGATACCAACCAAAATAACTCAGTATGCAGGCTTCCAAGCTCTTCAACAGGCTGGATGTTTCAAAGCAAACCCCAAGTGGGGCAGGAGGAAAGAGAGAGAAAGTCTCTTAGGCAGTCAAATGGGGTAGAAAAATTTGCCCTAAGGATGTTGTTGACTCAGAAGTCCAGTTGAGCTCAACAGGGGTTACTCACTAGCGTGCTTCAGATTGCAGCTTTTGTGTGCTATATCTGGAGGAAAAGTAATTTGGGGGACATACACATTCCTGATTACAACAGAACAACAAAACAAAAATACCCTCCCTTCGCCAAAATGTTCTTGCTTTAAAAAGTTAAAAAGTCAGACCTACCTACATGGATCACTTGCCTTTTAAACATTCCTTCCCCAGAAGCTTGCATTAACTCAGTGTCCCTTAATCTTCAACTTTACCATAAAGATCACACCACATACATAAGTGCTGTCAAGTCACAACCAACTTGTAGTGACCCCAGCAAAGGAGCTTTTCAGACAAATGAGAAGCAGAGGTGGTTTACCATTGCCTTCCTCTGCAGAGTCTTCCCCGTGGGCTCCCATCCAAGTACCAACCCAGCTTAGCTTCCCCGTTCTGAAAGATTGGGCAAAACCATGCTGCCTTCTCTCCCAAAGATCACACAACACCCTCTTCCCATCCCTTCATCAGGTCAAATGAGCAAAGAAATACTCAACTCCACAGATCATCATCAACAATTTTTCCAGCAAGGTGGGTTATAAATTGAAATAATAAATAAACAAACAAGAAATTCCTATTCCTTTCCAGAAAGCATAGCAAAGGGTGGGGCACTTTCCCCTTTTCACCAGCTGAAAAGTTGGTTGGATCCAACCCCTTTTCCTTATAGCTTTCCCATATCTTTCAATCTGTCCAGACTTCTTTTGTTAATTCCCCCCCCCAAGGAAGTATCACAGACCTTTGTATTATGTGCATTACGGCCTCATGTCTGCAAGGCGTACAAAGTGAGGGAGATTAATAAAAGTCTCCAAACAGAAACACAGGGTATATTTCATGGTCCATTAAAAGAAAAGTTTTAAGAACATAAGAAGAGCCCTGCTGGATCAGACCAGTAGTCCATCTAGTCCAGCATCCTGTCTCACACAGTGGCCAACCAGTTCCTCTGGAGGGCCAACAACAGGGCATAGAGGCTAAAGCTTTTCCTGATGCTGCCTCTTGGCAATGGGATTCGGAGGCTTATTGCCTGTGAAGGTGGAGGTTCCCTTTAGTCACCATGGCTAGGAGCCATTGATAGATTTATTCTGACTAATCCTCTTTTAAAGCTGTCTATGCCAGTGGCTATCACTACATCTTCTGTCAGTAAATTCCACAGTAGATTACACTCACAGTGTAAAGAAGTACTGCCTTTTGTCAGGCCTGAATCTACTGCCCATCAGCTCCATTGGATGCCCCCAAGTTCTAGTATTTTGGGAGAAAGAGAAAAAGTTCTCTTTGTCAATGCTCTCCATCCTGTGCATAATATTGTAAACCTCCATCACGGTTTTTTTTGTTTGTGTTTTTTTAAAAAAAACCAGTGTCAATGATACCTACACTGTTGAATGGGAAGAAACAGTTGTCTAATTTTTCAGCTCATAACCCAGTATGGAGGCAACTGGAAAAAGGTCAGGTGGGCAATCTGAGAACAGCTATTTCGCTACATTGCTCAGTATTTGTATAGAAGTAGTACACACTTTTTGGAAGATTTATGAAGTGAAACACAAACTTACTTGGTCATATACATAGAGTTGCTTCATTTTACCTTACTCAAACCCTAGTCAAGAAGACATGTACACCATTAAGTGCTTTTAACAGAAATCAGGTTATGTGTTGGGCTGTGGATTGTGTATTTCTCCTGTCTTGTGAGAACACATGAATTAAGCCAAAATGCAAGAATCTGTTACAGACCATTAATTTTTATTCTACCAACAACTTGTACTTACTGCATTTTTCTGTGTTATGCTGATAATGCATTTAGTGAGCAAGTTGCTTACTATGCTTTGATTTCAGCCTTTTCCAAACAACCACCACCACCCTATAGCGCTTGAGAACTATGTCTCCCTTAAACCCCTTCCAAAGTATAATAATTTGGGTATAACACTGGGTACCAGTTTATTCTGTATCTCTTTATCCCTATTATACCAACATGCTTTCTTGCAGCACTTCCCTTGACCCCTACAATTTGACTTCTGAGAACCACTGACATTGCCCTCATCAAAATTACTGCAGATCTCCTTATGGACAAATCTATGTCCTCATTCTCCTTGACATTTCTGCTGTTTCACATACCACTGGTCACTTTGTCCTCCTTGTTTCCCTTTATGGCCCATTATGCATGCACATCTTATTGCAGATTTTCAGAGCAGTAAGTGTTTAATCTTGAGTTTGGATTCTGTGCCCGCCTTATGCACCATTCTTTTCCCCCTGGTGTATTTATTCTGCAGCTACAATTTAAAAATTACAATTTTAAAAAAACCACTTTTCTAGATCGAGGTGAAACATCACTTGTGACATGTAGGGAGTAGTATCCAAAGTTTTTTTTAAATTTACACAGTTCCCCTATAGCAGCTGTCCAGTAACATCCAGGAAACGCCTTCCATTTAAATCCTCGTGGTTTAGGTTTTGCACATGCATTTTAGGGTTAGTTTTTATTCAGCGATCTGAGACTAGTGATAGTCTCATATCGATAGACTTATGCCACATTAAAAAAATTAAAAATTAAAACGAGGGGGAAATGGAGCTTGTATACTGATGGAGGGGGCGAGGATGGTGGAAAGTGCAGAATGGGCGGAATGACATTGATGTGGGTGGGGAAGTGACCCTTGAGGGGTGCCAAAAGGGCAGGGGGAAATCCGAGGGAGTCAGTACACTTTTGAATTACATTCAGCTTGGAAGTGAAACAAGGGGAAAATCGGCACAAAGGCACTCTCAGAAAACTCTGGGAAACAGCGACCAGAAAGTGAACTGAGCAGGAAGAAATACAATGCAAAATGAAAAAGAAAACCTGATGGACATGCACGGTGAAAGCAAGGGAAAACACCCATGCATAATAGGCCCGTGTCCCAGGTTTCCACAACTCTGTTTTTAGCTTTCTACCTGTCTAATCATTTATTCATTGTTCCCACAAGGGGAACTTTTTTCCTGCCTTCTTCTCTCTGTTTGAGTTCCTCTGGGATCTGTCCTCAGCCCTCTTCTGTTTGCCCTTTGCACATTGCAGCTAGGTGACCTCATCAAATCCAATGGCTTTTAACACTGATGGAACCAGCTGTCTGCCTGACGTTTCTCGCTCTTTCCAATCCTGCACCTCCAATCACCTGCCTGATAGCTCCACTTCGATAGCTCACTGTCATCTCAAAGTCAGTATGTTCATGTTGGAGGAGAGGCAGGAGACAAACATTTCATGAAATAAACATAATAAATAAATAAAATCATTGTTTCTTGCAGTGACACTGTTTTCCATAACAGTCCCTTGCTTTTGAACAATTATTTGGAAAATGCCAAAAGTGGCAGTGAGAAATAATACGAGCAAGTCGCTTAGCTATAATAATATGCATATGTATTTGGGGTAGTCTATTTCATTTGCATGAGTACATCATACACCATAATTTTACCAGTGATGTTGACATGTATGTGATAAAAACAGATGGATTGCAATACATTCTTTTGTCAGCAATTGTTTCCAGATCAGGTTGTCTTGAACATGGCAAGAATTCCAAACCTGTGGAATAATAAAGCAATCAGATCCTCATTCTATATTATTCTCATCTCAGCCCTATGCTATTTGTGTGTGTTAGTATGTGTGTTTGTGTGATTGCCTGGATGTCATGTTATTATTTATTTATTTGTTTGTTTGTTTATTTATTTATTTCAATTTATATCCCACCTTGCCTGACAGGCCTGGTGACCCCTACTGGGGGTTTGGACATTTTCCAGATTAGCTGGCCTCTGCATCCCACCTCCAGTATTCCTTAGAGGTCTCCCATCCAAATACTTGCCAGGGTTGGCCCTGCTTAGCTTCCAAGATCTGACAAGATCAGGCTTGCCTGGGCTATCCAGGTCAGGGCACAGCCCTATGCTATTGATGGAGATGGACCTGTTTATCAGTAATTCCTTTAACACAGGCAAATCCCCAGTGCAGCCCAGAAGCTAAAAAAAAACAACCAGATTCTGTTGTCACTGTGTGGCTGATTTATTGCACAATCAATACACTCGCTTTCATTGCTGGAGATGCCATGTGAATGTGAAAATGACATTCTCCTCCTTTAAACTACTCTCATTCAGTTGCAAATTGCAAAGGAATTAATTAAATTAATAAACAAATGCTTGGAAACAAAGCATTCCAGAATGAGTCATATATAACCAATTATTAGTATTGAACAAGTGTTATTACCCAAACTGTTCAGAATTGGAATTGGCTCTATGTCAAAATGCTATCAGCAGGCACAGTACTACACTTAGAGCCAAATTCCTATGTGTCTGTCATTTTTCTGTCTCTTTCTGTCTCAACATTCCTCTAAGGTGCTTCTTTCTTCTTCTGTTTTGTCTCTGCGACTATCTGTGAGGCCCATTAGACTGAGAGGGAGTTACTGGCCCAAAGTCACTCAGTAGACTTTGTCGCTGAACAGTTCTTTGAACATGAGTCTCTCTATTCCTAGCCTGACACTCTTAACTCCTACACCAAATTGATTCTCTCCTGCACCTTCAATGACTGCATATTAATCCCAGATATGTATGGTATGGACTCTTCTACCAAAGTTTCTTTAAAAAAAAATATGTTAAAGAACGGGATAATGATATATAAGAAATACAGAAAGACAGAAGTGTTATATAATAATATTTATTTATTTAGCTTTCGATTTCTAGACCGCTCGACCCCGAAGGGCTCTGAGCGGTTTACATAGTTTTAGTTAACACTTCTAACTAGGGCCACACAGTATTGGGGGAAGGGAATGCCTACCAGGCACCCTACCGGCTAGTTGTTCATTTCAGCGCTTCTTCTCTTCCTCTGCTTCTGCACGGTGGCTCGGCTTGGCTCTGTAGCAGCTCCTGCTGGGGTGGTTCCGTCGCCTGCGACTAAGTGACAATCATTCGCATCGGCCTCTGTCCTGGTTGGCTCTGGCCGAGCTTATGCCGTCATGTCGCCGCACCTTCGGACCAGTCCCCGCTCGCCTACTCGATGTTCCGACGCCATCTTCCATCCTCCTCCTCTGGATCACCGGGTTGCCCCGCTGTCACCGACACCGCTGCTCCTCTCTGCCGCCGCGCTACCGAAGGCGGGTGCCCCCCACGCTTTTAGGCAGGTACCCATTTATCTACTTGCAAGCTTTTGAACCGCTGGGTGGGCGGGAGCTAGGACGAGGGCCGGGAGCTCACCCCAGCCACGGTGGGACTCGAACAGCCTAATGGCTGTTAAAATTTAAAATACAACAAGATACAATGGGAAGTATATAAAACAGAAAATATAAAATAGTTCTCCCCTATTCCCCTTCATCATAATTTTAAGACATTTCAAACATTTTAAAAGCCAAATTTCATAACTAATCTATTTTACAACGGTGTTATTAATTTCATCATCTCTCCATATTCTATATTTCATCATTTCTGCTTCCTAATTATTGCTTCTAATATACCAAAGCTTAAAATAAAATCTATTATATGGAATATCAAGGAACATCAAGGAATATCTCACATTAAAGAATTACATAATTATATATTGTACATCTCACAGTAAAGGATACTTCTACCAAAGTTTCTAAACCCGTGCAATTGACTATAGGCCATGCATCATGGTTAATTTCATTTATGATGTTATCCTGTATTCATTTACTATTTTCATCATACAAATACTTGAAAGTGTTGCACTAATAATAATACAAAAAATTCCATGGGATTTGAAAACTGGTGCTGTCTCCCTCATGAAGACTACAGAGGTTAACCTCTGTTCAGTGTACATTTTAAGCAAGCTAAAATCCACTTTATCTGAAATCCACTGATCGCCTGAGTGGCTATTAGGAGTGGCCACCTCTGCAAAACAAAGCCATATTCAAGGTGGCTTTACACTCCACTTTGATCAGTATGATAAACAATGCATTCGGCTCTACCATTATGCTTTTACTGCCTTGACAGCTTCATACAGTTTCAATGCACAGCCAGGCTATTCCATCCTACAGCTGAACTGTCATGGGCCATGGAAGTTCTGTGAATGATAATAGCACGTGAGTCGGGCAGGGCACTGCAAGTGCTCGAAAAGGTATCCCTTCCAAAAGGCCACTGCAGATGGACTCCATTAAGCACTATCAGCATTTATACAACTGTCTAATTGCATGGTATTACTTCTGGAAGTCATAACAGGCAAAGGGAAAACCACGGCTGCCGCAAATTGAAAGAATTGTGAGACTCAAAAAATCAAACAGATTCTCTTGCTAATGACTTTGAATTGGTGCTGCTTGTATCAAGGAATTTATCGGAACAATATGGACAAATTGGAAATGACAGTACAACGGTCTAATTATAACTGTGCAGACAGCTGTGCAACAGTTCTCACCGAGCGCTGCCTCCACTTCTTTTTCTTCAGGCTGTAAGTGAACGACTTCATCCAATCTTTCTTAAGTGTATCCTGCTGCCATGGCACAGGTTCATGCCCGAGATGAATCAAGGCACTTGACAGATGTAATTCTGAAAATCTTATTTACCACTCTCACACAGCACTTTTTCATTCCCTCCCCCCAATATCATTCCAAAGCCCAATATACATAGCAACTTTTTTTCATAGTAGTTATAGATACTGTTTCTCACTGATACTTTTAACACATCTTAGAAGCGCTTACATAATTAAGTTCTTGCATGCCTAATCACATGCATTATCACTAGTGATAAGAAAATACCCACTGGGATAGGCAGTCAGATTAGAAGCTCTGTACTAATGATTCTGGCAAATCTCTAGTGATAAGAAAATATTCCCAGCAGCAGGAGCACAAGATCACTGCTCTGTGAGAATTCCAGTGCTTAAGAAATAAGTTAAGGGCAATGGGTGGTTGGCAGAGTGAGGGACCTGACCCAAAAGAAGACAACAAATGGACCACTAACTCCCAAATGTACACATGTGAGTCTTTGAAAGAACCACATACCGTAATGTATAACAACCGGGGGGGGGGTTGTAGAAAACCCCCAGCAGGAACTCATTAGCATAATTGGCCACACCAACAGCAGAAACGTATTAGCATATTAGGCCACACCCCCGACAGAAGTGTACTCATCCAGCCACACCCACCTTTTGCTTCTTATTCTGTTTACCTTGTTTGTTGTCATAACCCAGGGCTTTTTTTTGTTGCAGGAACTCCTTTGCATGTTAGGCCACACACCTCTAATGTAGCCAATCCTAATGAGTTCCTGCTGTTGGGTGTGGCCTATTATGCTAATGAGTTCCTGCTGGGCATGGCCAACTCAGGAGCCAGCCGGAACTCCGTTCCTGTGCGTTCCTGCCCAAAAATAGCCCTGACATCACTGGATGTGTGTCAGAAGGCAACACCCACCGCTCAGGCTCCACTGGACTGTTTTGGATTGCTAGCTATTGAGGGGGGGACGTGCAGATCTACCTTCGCATAGGAGGAAAAGCTTATACCTGAATAAAACTTGGTCTTAAAGGTGCCACTGGACTGTTTTGGGGTGGGGGTGGGGGCTCTGCAGCTTACCTGGCTGCTTCTTGCTCTGACTGAGGGCTGCTGGGAGCAGGGGGTGGGGCTTATTGCATGTGCCCACCCCCTGGGCTCTTTACTGCCGGAGCTCTGCTCCTGTGCGCTCCTGCAGGAAATGACCCCTGTTTATAGGTAACGTACTTTAAGTGTCATTTTACCTCTGACTTTCAGAAGCATTTCTTATCTTCAAATCTTTACCTTCAAATTCTTACCAGCGGCTGTTTTGCTTTTGAGTTTCATCTTTTTTCCTTTCTTTATACTTCTTATGGTTGAGTTCTTGTGAGTGAAACATCTCATCAAATGAGATTGTAAATTGTTTAGCAATGCCACTTGTTTAGTGTGTTCACGAAATTAATGAGTGTTTTATGGTATCAAAGAAACACTCAAAGCGTGAACATGCAACCACTTAAAAGGAAAACTGGGGCTTGTATTTTGTTCTTGAGCAGTCAGACAAATAAGGCTGAGCTAGCTGAATGCATGGATCATTAATCATAAGAATGTTGAATTTTATGATGTGAAGGAAACCTGCCATAATCCAGTTGTGCCTGATTTGTATTTTTAGTAAATCAAAAACACAAGTGTCAGCAATTGATGGGATTGAATGTGATTGCCTTTTCAAACAACACAGGACAAACTTTAGTTGAGTTGCTTAACAGCTATTTAACTATATGGTATATACCAAGTTCCTACCTGCTCCATTCCGGTATCACTAGTGTGCGAATTTCGTCAAAATCTCCATGTGATGCACCTTGGGACTGTTTGAGAATTTTACATATAACCTGGGCCATCCAGCTTCATAACAGCAATTTCTGCCACCACTTTTTGATCAGTTTTATTTCATGAATCACTTCTAGGTAGCAGCTGTGGTATTTGCAGCTGACTCAACCATATGTTGTCTCACGCAACCAGTTTTATAGAAGGACTGCTCTGAAGAGGAGATAGAAGGTGCTTCTGCCCACTTCTCTTGTATTCGGATGGGTAATGGGAAGGGGTGCAACACACACATACAGATTTAGTCCTGAAAGGGTTAGATTTGACCGTGTGGCTTCCAGTTGTCAGTTCCTACAATTACACTCCTCAAAAAGCTTTCTCAAAGATGGTGAGGAGGAATAATTGCTTGGTGAACATTTTGAATATTTGGACTGGCTTTACACTGAGTTATTGTTGTTTTGTTATTGTTGTTGTTGATACTACTACTAATAATAATAATAATCTATATATCTAATAGCCAAGTTGCCCCCCTCTGTGCAGATATCTAAATCCACACATCGGGGGCACTTGGGGGGCAGAGAGATTTTCCTGCACACTTGGGGCAGTCCCCAGGTGGGCAGAAAAATCTAAAACATTTTTTAAAATGTATGGGTGATATTTAAATCCCCCAAAAGTAAGAGCGTTCCCTGCGTATGCGCAGAGAATGCTCTGGGAACTCTACAGTAGGCCTGTGGCTGGGAGGCGCTCAGGCCTCGCCGCCAGTGCCCACTGGGGGGAGGGAAAATTGGCAGGGGGGAATCGGCGGGCCCAGTGGCTGGGAGGCACTCAAGCCTTACTGCCAGTGCTTGTGGGGCGAAAGGGAAATGGGCTGGGGGGAGATCGGTGGGCCCGGCAGCTGGGAGGTGCTCAGGCCTTGCCTCCGGTGCCCGCAGGGGGGAGGGAAAATCAGCAGGGGGGAATCGGTGGGCCCGGCAGCTGGGAGGCACTCAGGCCTTGCCGCCGGTGCCCATGGGGGGGGAGGGAAAATTGGTGGGGGGGGAGATTGTCGGGCCCGGTGGCTGGGAGGCACTCTGGCCGGGGGGAGGGAAGGCTTACCTGTGAAGCTGCTTCTGCAGACTGGGAGCCTTTAGGAATACTCGCCCCCATGAGTATTGCGGATCCTGCTTCTTGTAATAATAATAATAATAATAGTGTTTGACTGGTAGCTGGTGTTCTGCAATTTGAGATCTAAACAAGTTCTTGGGAATTGCAGAGATGTCTTCTTAGGATTCTTGCTGTTCCAAGCACCATTATCTTCTGGAACTGAGCTGGTATTATTTGCTCAATGCCCAGTATGTTCAGATGTTTCTTGAGATGTGTAGGCACTACTCCAAGGGCTCCAATGACAACTGGCACAATGGTAATCTTCTTCTTCCAGAGGCAGTCTAACTCTACTCATACTTATTGGCATTTAGTGATCTTCCCCTTTTCTTTCTTTCCTATTCTGCTGTCTCCTGGGATTACAGTGTCAATTATCCAAACTCGATTTTTCATTTCTCCCCCCTGCAATTGTGGTATCAGGGATGTTATGGTTAGGAATGGGCACGAACTGACTCATGGACTAAAGTTCATCAGGAATTTTATAGGCACAGAATTTTGCAACTGAGGCTGTAGTTGTTGGATTTCCATCTTCTAAGAGTAACCTAACATATCCCAAGTTCATTCTTCTAGGTATTCTATTGATCAAAGGAGTGATGGTCTGGATGAGAGCATTTTGATAGAAGAGGCAATGTAGAAGAATGTGATCTACAGTCTCAATTTCTCCTTTATTGCAGGGGCAATGAATGTTATATATATGTTCAGCTCAGCTCTGCAGCCTCTTTTTTGTGTTTGTTTCCAGTTACAGTGAGAGGCAGGGAGCTTCTTAGAAGCAAACTAGCACAGCACATTCCATCATGCTTGGGAACTCATCTTCCCTGCTGGGGTTTTGGTGTTAGGTAGACTCAGAGATCTGAGCGACCTGTCTCTCTGCTCATGCTGAGCATAGGGACTTAGCTAGTGGGTTCCTTGGCTGATTACCCACATTTTGATTGTGATTCCTCTCCCCTGCTGGGGTTTGGGGGTCTTAGGTGGACTCAGGGCACTGAGCCACCTGTCTCTCTGCTCACACAAAGCAGAAGGGCTTAGCTCCACAGTCACCTCAGTTAAGGACCCACATTTTGATTGAGAACTCCTCTCCCCTGCTGGGGTTTGGGGGTCTTAGGTGGACTCAGGATTCTGAGCCACCCCATCTCTCTGCTCATGCTGAGCAGAAGGGCTTATCTACTGGTCTCCTCAGCTCATAATTTATATCCCCCCACCCCTCCTGATTGTGAACTAACCCCTCTGTGCTATGAGGGTGAAAGTGGGTGCAAAGGGTGTTCATCATGGGGGGAAGATGTCTTCCACCCCCCATGTACCACAAGCCCCTTTCCCTGGACACCTAGCCCATCCTGCCAACCCACCCCTAGCAGGGCATCACCAGAGGTTTCAGAGCCTCCTTCCTGTGATCTGTTCGGGGGCTCTCCACAGAGGACAAAGATTTGTTAACACTGTCCAAAGATCAGGAGTTGTTAACACTCTTTGGAGAAGTCTCTGACAGCAGTGATTCAAAGGGGGGAAGCATCCTCCCCTCCCACACAACTCCTTGTTGCTGCTCCTGCCTCCAATACACCCCTCTGTGGCCCCTCCCAGTCCAGTGCCAGAAAGCAGCTGTCCCTCCCACCTTCTCCAGTCCTGGAACATTATTTTCAGGCCACACTTTGGAAATATTTCCATATCCTCCCCAGTGATTCCTGTGTGGCAGAGTGCCACATGTGCCATGCCCACATCTGGAGGGGTGCAAGTCCCCAACACGTGTCCTCCTCTGTCCTCCACAGGCACCCTCAAAGGATGCACCCCACTATGTTGCTGCTGGAGAAGAGAGTGGCAGCCAATGGGAGGAAGAGGAGGCCCACCCCCTCTAAGCAGGGAGAAGCAGAGGGTCAGCAGGATGCCCCTCCAAGAAAGGCTTCCCACACTCAGGGTGCCATGGGTGGTGGAACATCCCGGAGGTCATTCTCACAGGGACATTCACAGAGCCATCCTGAAGGGATATATGGAGGGCCCAAAAGGCAGTCACTTGCCTTGTTGGTGAAATGATTGCTATGGGTGGCCACCCCTTTTCCCTCGTGGAAGACATAGCCTTTTTCCAACTGCTGCAACACCTGGCTCCCTGGTACTCTGCCTCCTCACAGAGGACAATGATCCAAGGAGTCTTATTCACCATGCACAATTCTGCATTGGCAATGGTGAAGGATGAGCTCTTCAAGGCACAAGGCAACCAGAGTAACCAGAGGACCTGTGTGACTGGACTGTTGGGGCATGGCCCAGGCCCAAAGAGGGGAGAGTCCTGCCAGTGGACTGCAAAGTGGTTCTGCTCCATGCGCAGGGGATGGATGCAGACCACATGGTACAAAACATTGCTGCCATGATAACAGAGCAGCCTGAGTAAGTAGGTGGGTGGTGGCAACATTGTCTGTGGCTACATGGTCATAGACACTGGAACCAACATGCTGGCAGCAGTGAAGACTGTTTGCCTCAAAAGAATTGTCTGCTTGGTGCATATGCTTCACCTGATAGTAAAGGATGCTCTGGGGTTGAGGAGCTCTGTCAAGGCCACCTGGGATGCTGCCACCCTTGAGATGCTGGCCTTGCTGGAGACCTGCTAGTGCCTGGCCAACCAGTTCTCATGCAGCAGCAAGTCTGCCCATCTGCTGCACAAGAGGAAGGGGGAGGAGCCTGAACACCGGCTCATCCAGGACTTACCCACCCAGTAGAACTCCACCAACACCATGATTGTGCATTTGGTGGAGCAGAAGAGTGCAGTGCAGGATGTCATCTCCTCCACCCTTACAGTCAGCCCGGGGCATGTCATCCCCCTGATTTGAGGGCTGGACTGGGTGCTAGCTTCCACACTGCATCCAGGCCCTAAAGGGATGCCTTTTCTACCACAGGTGGGCATCACCACCAGGTTGAATCCTCTCTGCAGGGAAGGGGAGTACAGGCTTTCCTGTATATGTAAGCCCCAGATAAGAGGGAGCATTGCTCTCCAGAATGCCAAGCTCATGCAATGGAAGTGTGACATCTGCCAAGTAGTGTGGAGGCTACAGGCCAGCAGATGTGGCCAGTGGGAACAGTGGGTGGAAGAGGCTGGGGGGGGGAGGAGGAGCCACAATCAAAAGTTCCAAAGAATCTTTCTTTCATCATTCTCTATGATCTTGTCTGGTTTGTGCTCCCAGGAATTTCTTGCAGATGGTAAGCGTACTTCTTGCAAATATTCCAGTGCAACATAGCTGCAATTCTACTGTGACATCCTTCATAGTCAGTTTGAGAAATTTTACTGCAGGCACTGACCATGAGGTCAACAGTTTCATCGTTTGTCTTGCAAAGTCGACATTTGCTTTTGGGTTTTCATACTATTCACTTCAAGTGCCTGCTCTTGTGAAGCTAGAACGAGTCCTTCCATTTCTTTGTTCAAGTGACCATTTTGGGGGTTTCGTTATCAACATTATTCGCTACGTCTTTCAAATATTGCCTGTGCAAGTGATTTTCCTTGTAATATTCTTTGGGTTTTGTAACCTTAAATAAGTCTGTCTTGTACACTTCAACTAGAAGCTTCTCTTTGCTCTTCTTGGTGGAGTCATTCAGTGCTCATTTTTCCTGTTCAACCGCTTGCTTAACTTTCAGGATACCTCTTCCACCTAATTTTATTGGTAAGTAAAGATGATCAACATCACTTCTAGGGTGTAGTTAGTGATGCTAATTGTCTTTCCATTATTATTATTATTATTATTATTATTAGTAGTAGTAGTAGTAGTAGTAATGTATATTATGTAAGTTTCAGTGCCATCCCAACCAGAGTTAAATCCTTCTAAGCGCATTGGCTTGAAAGTACTTCAATTAACCTAGCCCCAAGTCTTGCCGGGCCGTAAAGTTCAGTGTCAGCTGTTTGAATTGTGCCTGGCAATGGAGAGGCAGCCAATGATATACAAATGCCAGATTCACATTTATGATGGCCCTCATGGTGGGAGGGGAACTTTGGGGTGTCTGAAAAATGGTATTTTAATGGATGCTAATATCATAACCATGTATTTACTCTAATGTGGAATTGTAGTTTCTCACAAATGATGGCTTTGCATGAATGCTGCCCTGCTGCTATCATAATTAAGGAGACCACTCCCTCTTGTTGCCTCACGCCAGTCTCAGACTCCCTTTTTATTGCCTACTGCCACATGGTGGGGTGAGGGGGAGAATTGATAGAAAGCTGATGTACTAATGGAGCAACATCACTTCCATTGAATAGCCAGGAACTGACATGATGTCATCAATTTGGCACTCTAGGTTTTGGGCAAAACTCTATGGTTTTACCATAGTATTTTCTCTGAATTCTAGATCATTCCATTGATAATTTGATGTCACTTCCTAGTATTTGCCATTAGAGTGATGTCATTATCACTGTATATACCCCCCCCCCATTTCCCTGGCTAGCAAGCCTAAAATGGAGTGACTCATATGAGATCATTGAAAATGTGAACTAGCCGCTTAAGTGTCTGATGATGATCAGAATGATGATGATAAATTGCACTGTTCAAAGACTAAAACAGATGGATCCCTGTAAAAATGGCTTACAGTCCTATTACACATAATAATAAATGTTTTTACATTTCAACAAATTCTGGGTCTTCTATGGATTTGGTGAAATAAATATTATTGCTCATTTATTTCTCTTCAGATTAATTATGCATTCTCCTTCCTTGTCCTTTTTGCACCCTTATACTAGAGATGAATTTGTATTAATGACTCACCTTCCATAATGGAAATAAATTGTCTGCTTTGGGCATTACATAAGAATCACACAATCCTTTGCCCAAAGGCCATGATTTTTTTATGAATGTGTAAATAGAAACAAGTGTAAATAGAAGCACCTTTAGAATCCTTTTGTACAAGAACTTGGCATGTGGAAACTCCTTTCAAATGGATTGGGTTCCCTAAAGAAATATTGCTAAAAGGTACTCGAGATAAATAATTTAGGTAATGGTAATACAGCAGCGCCCACTCCCATCAAGCCAAAGCGGTGAACGTACTCCTATGGGTCCGACTATGGGTTTGTTTCTATTGTATCAGATGAGAATAAACTCTCATACAAAACAATGACCTGGTATAAAGAAGTTCAGCGTATCGTACTTATTTTACCTTTGTGGCGCATTGGGCTGCCAATTCTGGGATAGGAAATTCCTGGAGGTTTGGAGGTTGTGAGGGAAGGTTTGGGGGAGAACAGGGACCTCAGCAGCATATAAAGACATAGAATCCACCCTCCAGAGCAGCCATTTTCTCCAGGAGAACTGATCTCTATAGTCTAGTTTTCCCAGGCTTTTCTGAAAAGGCAGAAATGGAACGCCAATATTTTTAAAATATATGCCTTTACCATTAAAAGCTGTACCAATAGTTGTTGTTTTTTTAATGGCACATTATTTTCCTTTTAGCTCCTGGCTAGGGTTACCAACTCCGGCTAGGGAAATCCCTTGAAATGGGTGGTGGTGGCTGGGGAGAGATGAGTCTGAGGAGGAGAGGGAGCTCAGGGAGAATGTGCTGCCAAAGGCTGCCCTTTGAAGTTGCCATTTCCTCGTGGGTCACCATAGCCTGGAGATCAGTTATAATTCTGGGAGAACTGCAGATCTCACCTTGAGCTTGGTAATCCTACTGCCAGCCCTTGCTGTTTCCCTGTTGATTTAAAAAAACAACAACAACACCCAGAACTCTCAGATGGTGTAGCTGGTCCTGGGCCATGAAGTCTTAAACTTACCATGTAGTTTTCTCCCTTTGTGTCATCTTCTCCAGATTGTTCTGATTTCCCCCCCTACCCCCTTTCCTCTTCCAGCTTCATGCTAAGCGGATGGAGAATTGTAATTTGCTATGAGAGCAAATTACAGAGTGGAGGGAAAAAGCACTGGAAATATCTCTTTAGAAGCTGGTGCAGATATTGTACAGCTATCATTGACTCTGGCATTATACAACTATCATTCATTTGTGGGGGTGTACACGTGGAGCATGCAGCATTGAACCCCAGTTGTGGGAAAAGCACAGAGGGCTCATAGCATCACAGAGAGGACACTTAGCCCTAGCACCCAAAGGGAAGAGCTATCATTGCTGTTTGACTACATGATTCTCTCTCCAGAACCCATATGGGTACCTCATCTCTGCAGTCACCCTCCCCAAGAGCCCACACACCCAGCGGGAGGGGACTGAGCTTCCACCTTGCACACACCCAATGGGCCATCCCAGCAATATGGGCTTCCACAACTGAGGCTAACAATGTGTGCATATGGGGACAACCTGAGGCAAGCCACCCACCAGTAGGCCCCATGACATGCATGTCCTTGGAAAGCCTGCCTGGGAGTGACTGCCTATGATGACAGGAGGGCGAGTTAGCAAATAACATACTATTGGCTCCAGACTGCATCTAAAAAAAAATTGGACCAGGAGGGGAAGGTACACAACTGAATTACCGTTCAATATATGTGTACCTGACCAGGACAGAAGGTTATTTAAAACTAGGAATAAGGCCAGTTGTGGGAATAAATACAATGAGCTCTAGAAAGAGACTCTGGCCTCCCCCACCCACCCTCAACCCTTGTTGTTTTTTCACCTACCCCAAACCCTTGGCATTCACTCCCCCCACCCTTGCTGTCCTCCCACCCACCCCAAACCCTTGACATTCACCCCTCCCACCCTTGCTGTCTTCCCACCCCTCCACTCTTGCCAGCTTCCCACCCTTGCTATCCTCCCACCCCACCCCCAAACCCTTGGCATTCACCCTACCCACCCTTGCCATTTTTCCACCCCTCCACCCTCTGCCGCCTCACCAGCCACAGTTGGGGTACTCATCTGGAGCTTCCTTCTAGATCTCGTTGTATTTCTTCCCACAACGGGCATTACTCCTAGTTGATTATAAAACAATTTCAACTTGGTCTAAGTTTAAGTAATAACTATATTATTATTATTGTAATGCCTGCAACCATTGTGTAACAACATTGTTTGACTACTGAAGAAGGTTAATTGGCCGAAACGCATTTGGTCAGGGTCAAAAATGGTGTATGTTTAAGATAATGTTATGATTTTATTCTGATTTGAGGCTCCTATTTGGACTTACATTTATTTTTATCTCATTTGTAATAAATACATGTATTTTTTGTACATTTGGTAATACATGTATTTTAAATTTTAGATACAGAACTATTGGGCCCTCACATTCTGACTTCTTTAACCTTTTAGTTCTTAATTCAGTTCTTTTTCTTGTGTCTTTTGTTGCCTCAAACTGTAATCATAAATTTAATAGTACAACACACACACCACAAACAAGTTGAATCTGCACCATCTGGCTGGCTGTATTATCAACCAACAGCATCCCAGTTTTATCTTGATTAGGCTTTACTTTGTTGGTTCTCATCTAGCCCAGTACCTACGCTACAGACACCTGTTCCTGCCTTCCTCTATTTCACCTGGCTCAACTGAAAAAGGAAAGCAGAGTTGCATGTCATTATCATATTGATAACAATTCACTTCAAAATGCCCTGTTTTATCATCTGTAAAGGGCTGATATGATATCCTGCTTTACAGCTGGGGTGAAAATTTAATCACCTTTGGTCCCCTGCCAGTTCTATGAATGTGTGTAAGTAGGAAAACGCAGGGTGGGACTCTCATAAGCCCACACTGCTTAGACAATAATTGCGTAGAACAACAGTTGGCCTCTGGAGTTTACGTACTGCTTTTGTCAGTACATAGTAGAAATTCTTCAATTTATTTATAGGAAGGTGGGGAGAGACAAGGATATCCTCTGAATTATTGTAGATCCGAACCTTGAGAGCGCTTCCTGATTCCAACCGTGTAACTAGGAAACAGGAAAAGAGCAAAACAGAGATTTATTTTTAAAAAAAATCTCTTCAACTAACCACCAATGTTGAAACGCTAATCCAAGGTTTTAAAAGCTTAGTGCTGACTTTGCTGCAAGACTGTGAAATTAGGGACACAAGTGCAAATTTGTATGCCAGCAAAAAGAATTCTTTGGGCTTATAGTCAAGGGGAGGGAATGAAACAGAGTTGTGAAGAATACTGAAATGAACTCCAGCTCACATGATGGCACTCAACAACTTACAGCTCTTTGTTGTGTTACCTTTCTGTCACAAAGTGAAGTATTAACAAAAATACAGTCTGGTTTTCATTTATTTATAAAATGTTGTCAATGTTTTTCTCTCTCTTTTATTAGTGGACATCCATGTATTCAGCCCTTAAGCCAGTGGAACATGCAGAACTTCATTTCCCAGCATGCTTCAAAATAGGCTTGCCAGGTGCATGCTAATGGTGGGCAAACACCTGGCAATTTTGGACACTGGCCATGGACAGTCAGCTGGCAGAAGCAGGCCAACCAAATAGGGGGGACAGCAAGCATCATTGTATGGTGCTAGCATTACCCTCCCCAAAAAACCTCTATAGTTTCCACAGAGTTTTGGGGCAAGTACTAGAGCATCACCCTGGCATGATGCCAGTGCTTCTGGGTTGCACTGGAAGAGATGTCATCATGCAGTGGCAGTGATTGCTGCCCCCCACAGTAAGTACCCTCCTCCCCCCATATATACCAACAGATAGTTTTACCATTGGGAGGGAAGGTGGCATCGTATAGCCTGATGTGATCAGATCTTGGAAGCTAAGTAGGGTCAGTACTTGGATGGGACACCAACAAGGAAGACTCTGCAGAGGAAGGCTTTGGTGCAAAGTCTTTTCACTTCCCTCCAAATTATTTTTGTCTCCCCTCAAATGCCGATGGTCATGGGGGGGGGGATGGCGAGTGGCCTGGGTCACTTATACCCAGGCCTCTCCTTCTGACCACCCCGCTGCCTGGCCATTGGCTTGGGGAGGGAGGGGAGGCACCTACCTTCCTGCCACTCGCCTGGCCCCACCCCTTCACAACCCAGTGACTGGCCATCTTCTTCCTCCCCCTCCCAGCCCCACAAATGGTGGGCCTCGCCTACCCTGGCCCTTTCTGCTTCTGATATTACCTGTGTGGCATGAGAAGGAACTGTGCTGCTCCAGATCCCATAATATAAAGAAAATTTGAGAAGAGGCCCTTAGATGTGATAGATAACACTCCGAGTGATGTAGGGCATTTGAACATATATGACATTTGTATGGAGAAATACATGATATTTTGTCATATCATGATGTTTTATCTCAGTATCCTTGAGAAAAGTGAGAGTATAAAACATGTGCCCTTTATGTCAATTGAATAGCGTATATTGACGTATTGTCCAGTCAACCCATGTAATGGATGCTTTTTTAAATAACAGATAAATGTCCCTTACTTCATCAGCGTATAAAATTGAAATATAGAATTCAGCCATTTGGTAAGGGGAACCCTGGCAAATAATAGATGGCTTTGGTTCTACAGTTACAGTGCTGATTGGTTATCTTTCCTCTTTATTGGTCCATTTCCGATCTTAATTTTAAATTTCGGACAACTGTGAAGTCATAGGCAGCAGATTCAGGTCTGACAGCTGAAAATACTTCACAACAGTGTATAACTAACTAACTTGTGGAATTCATTTCCACTGAATGTGGTGATGGTTTGTCCAATCTGTGGTTGGCCACAGTGATTCATGCGACGGTCACCTTGAGGTTAGACTACTGCAATGCGCTCTACATGGGGCTGCCTTTGTCACAGATCCGGAAGCTGCAGCTGGTGCAGAATGCAGCAGCCAGGCTGTTGATGGGTCTCTCTAGGCGAGACCACGTCTACCCTGTCCTGAATGCACTGCACTGGCTGCCAAAAGCATACCGGGTCCTCTTCAAAGTGCTGGTTCTTACCTATAAAGTCCTATATGGCCAGGGTCCAGCTTACCGAAGGGACTGCCTTTCCCCATATGTTCCCCCAAGGGTACTACAATCTGGGGCAAAACATCTTCTGGTCGTCCCAGCCCCTAGAGATGTTAAATATGCTGTGACTAGGGCCAGGGCTTTTTGGGTGGCGGCTCCTATCTGGTGGAACGAGCTCCCGGAGGAGATCAGGGCCCTGCAGGACCTTATGCAGTTCTGCAGGACCTGTAAGATGGAGCTCTTCCACCAGGCTTTTGAGTAGGAGCCGCCACCATCACTATACCACCATCGCGTTGCCATTTCTGGCGATGTGAACTGGCCTTGGGAATGGAGAACGAACAGAGTGCAGACTGATCAAGAAGAGACAATAGTACCTTCTGAAACTTTGTATTGGAGTCCCCGTCTTGGATGAGATATTGTTGTGAGCACCGATTTTAAATATAAAATGTAATTTGATTGTTTTACCTGGTTTTATTGTTATGTATGGCATTTGCCTCTTGTTAGCCACCCTGAGCCCATGTGGAAAGGCGGGATATAAGTCAAATAAATAAAAGGGGGAGGCACACCAAGGCAAAATGAAGAAAATGAAACAAAATGGTGCAGAGGGAATGGAATATTTGATAGTTATACAGCCCCTACGCATTTCGCATACAGTTTCGTCAGGTGGAATCTTTCAGATTCTTTTTCGTTCCGTTCTCATGCATACAGTGACTTTGCTTCATTGTATGTATGGGAGTGGAATGAAAAAGAATCTAAAATATTCCCCACAACAAAACTGTATGCGAAACGTGTAGGGGTTGTATAACTATTTAATATTCCATGCCCTCTGCACTGTTCTGATTCTTTTCCTTCATTTTGGAGATGAAGTAAGTATCTTTTAGGACTTTTGGGAAAGAATAGTAAAATCTGCAGCCGCTGATCCATAAAATCATAAATATGTAATTCTGAAAGCATAAATAAGAGTTCTAGATAATATTTTCATTCTAAGAAGAATAGGTTGTGATTTGTTTCAGACATATGTCAAAGATTTCTCACTCGTCATTAAAAAGTAGTTTTCTGGGCATATGGTGTTAAATAAAGAGGAAGTGTACCTTTTTTTAACAGAGGATCTTTCTTTAAACTGTACTTGGCCTTGCTTCTTTTGACTCCTTCCTGACCGGCAAAATGCATGTGGGCTTAACTTCACTGATGTTCAGCTGTCCTTATTAAAGACAGTGACACCATGGCAAGGAGCCACTAACCTAAAGCCCTGAGCTAAAACTCCAATTTACTGTTTTCATTGCTTCTGCTGAGCGGTCTCCAGTCTGTTCATCCAACGCTTATGGCGGATACCTGTCTTTTGCCCTCTGCTCCTGGAACGGAGCCAACAGGAAAGGCAGGCACTTGGTATGTGGTGGAGTCCAGCACCCAGATGTCCTATCGGTCATCCAAGAATAGCAAAATGTTAGGCTGGAAGATGAGCAAATGTGGTAGTTAGTTACAATAAATTCAGTGAGCTTGGCAGAAAAACAACTAGAGGATATAGAGTTGCATCTGCATCAGCAAACATGAAATATTATTTGTGATGCTGAACTTAAAATATGTGACTCTAAAATGGAGCTGGGAGGGGATGGGCCAGAAAGACTTGTGGTCCACCAGGCTGAATACGGCTTAGCAAAAAAAGTATGAAGACAAACCTCTTGTCTTTGCAGCTCACCTTGAATTGCAAAACAGAAACAGAGTCAAGCAAGGATCTGGCTGGTTTATGGGTTGCTTTTGAATTGTTGAATTTTTTTTTTTTTACTCAAACACACTTTGTTTCCTTTCTCCATTGTTGGCCTGTTCTTTTTAATGGGGAGGACCTAACCCTCCTCCAACTAGCCTCCCTCCATCCTAAGGAGTCTTCTAACAACTCAAGTGGGTTTTCCTCGAATGGACCAGCCACTTAAGTTGGAGAAAAAATATTTAAATGAACAAATAAACTTTGCTCAGTGGACTGGTTGGATATGGGTAAGATCCACTCCAGTATATGGCTGCTGTACTGCCCTGGGCTTGATGTGTCATAATGTTTGTGCAACTGTCTGGAAACTGTGGAATGAAGAATTGGACCTTAGCTTTGTGCAATGCGATCTCACTGTCATCCCAGAACTAGTTATATCAGAGTACAACTCCTTCCTGTTCACATGAATAGTCTCTTCCCCCTAAGCGTTCCTCATGCATCCAAGGTTTCTCTTCTTTAGAAAATGGGGGAAAAAGGGGGGGGGAACTCAACCTAAGATAACACTGCAAACCGGAATAAGCTGACCATATATATTATAAAAATACAAAATTTATTAGGGTGTACACATATTAAAATATATTCGGGTTAAAACATTTTCAAATATCAGACTAATAAAAGCATATCAAATATGAATTCACATGATGGGTCAACACTTTCCAACTGAAGACCAAACGCGTTTTGGCCTCAAAGGGCCTTCCTCAGTGGTGCAAGGATTTGCCTTTAGTCTTTGCACAGGTGTGCAGATGCCTGCTTTACAGTAGCATCCACAAGAGGAGTTACAAAGTGGAAGCAACGCCCTGACCCTGTACATGCATGGTCCAAGTTTTATGGACATGGATTAAAACTCACTAAGCTCTTTTCTTCTCTGTCGTTTCCAACCTCCTTGTCTTAAACAGGTACCCGAAGCACTTACAATACCCCAGTGAACAATGTTGTATATTTAGACCAGAAAATCGTGTAATCCATCATGAGGAAATTCTTGATCGTTATCTATATTGACAACAGCAACCAACTTGGTGTCAACAACAAACACATCAAAATGCTCTTTCATACCTACTTTTATCCGGCAAACCACTACTAAAGATTTCAATAAAATGGGTCCCATGAGAAATTCTAAAAGAATAGCACTGGCTACTTCACTCAGTTTTAGGATAACCCATGTACTCTATGGATTGGTAACTGTAAATTATGTTTCTATTTTTAATTTTAAAAAGAGTAAAGAACTAAGGACCAACTAAACTGGTAATCCATTACTGAGCTCCTGATGGTTTGGGAGGGTTTTTTTTGGGGGGGGGAGTCTTTTTTTTTCAAGAGCACTGCAGGAGGCTGCCCTTTTGTTTGGAGCAGTGTGGGGAGGGAGGAGTGTTTGGTCCTTCCCCTGCACTGTTTTCACAGACAAAAATGCTGTAAATTGTATTTTTACAAAAATTTTGGGACAGCTCTTTTCTAATTTTTTTAAAATACTTTTACAGATCATGGGGGATGTTTTGTTCTCGTGTATTTCCTTTCCATTTCACTGCTGCCAGCATCGAGCATCTTCGAGAAGCGCCGCTCCCCGCACCGCTCCCCGCACCGCTCCCAAGCTTCAAGCATCGCACCGCTGACCCTGAGAGCAGCACCACACCGCTCTGCCTCTACGCAACACTGAGCATCGCCCCACTGACCCCGAGAGCAGCACTGCACCGCTCCACCGCGTCTACGCCGCTCGCTTCCACGTGGAACCCGTAAGATGGCTGCCGGATCAGAGAGTCTCCCAGTCTTCGACATCTCCCAACCCTTGCAGTGGGAGACCTGCCTGGAAACTCTAGAGAGCCACTTCCCCATCCACAAAGTGGTGGAGCCAGATATAAAAAAGGTGCACCTGCTGTGCCACTGTGGGATGGAGACCCATCTCCTGCTCAAGGACCTAATAGCGCCCAAGCTGACCAAAAACGAGTCATATAGCTCCTTGGTCAAGGTGCTGACTGACCATCTGGCTCCCAAACCAATGAAGTTTGTGGAGCACCTGGACTTTTTCGCGAAGGTCCAGGGCCCCGACGAGACCACCTCAGATTTCTTGGCGGCTCTGTAGTGGAGTGCGACCAGGTGCTCCTTCTCCAACCTAGCCGAAACTCTCCTCAACCAGTTCCTCGTGGGACTCCAAGAGCCGAAGCTTCAGAGGAAGCTGGTAAGCCAGGATGACCTGGACCTGGAGAAGCCAATCCAGGAGGCCACTGCATATGAAAAGGCACACCAAGACTGCCACGACAAGGCGGTCCACTGCACGCAAGCGACCGCCAACCCCAACGCCTCGGATGAGGACGAAGTGCACCAGGTCCGTTGTCGGTCGTCTCAGCCGTCCACCAACGCGAGCAAGGCCGAATGCCTCTGCCCTGTGCGCCAGCTGTGGTGAGGGCCATGAGCGCCGGTGGTGCCGCTTTCAAAACGCAGTCTGCCGGACCTGCAACAAATTGGGGCACATCTCCCGGGTTTGCCGCTCCAAAGGACAACGCCAGAAGTCGTCTGCGCACCAGACCACACCGGAGCCACCCAGTGACCTCCACTCCATATCGGCCCACTTCCCGCAACACCAGGTCTGTAACTTGCCCCCCGATGGTCCCAACAAGATGCATGTCATGGTCCTTATAGAGGGATCCCCCTGCAGCATGGAGATCAACACAGGGTCGACCTACTCCATTATCTCCATGGATACGCTCCGCATGCTGTGTCCAAAGGGGGGCCCACACCTGCAGAAGTCACGGGGTTTCCGGTTAAGGGACATCAATAAGAATCCCGTGGCGGTGCTGGGCTAGGGCAAGTTCCGGGTACAGTTCCAATACTTTAATGGCACCCTAGACCTGCTGGTGGTGGATAGGCTGCTCTCCAGCCTGCTAGGACTCTCGTGGTTTGAGGCCCTGGGACTCTCTCTGAATGGAATCCATCAAGTCAGGTCACGGGAGTTTGGTGCGGTGTGCATGGAATTTCCCCGCGTTTTTGATGGCACACTGGGATGTTTCTCTGGGGCCCCCCATCTCCCTGGATCTAGACCCGGCAGTATGGCCCATTCGCATCAAGGCCCAGATGCCGCCCCTAGCAAGGAAGCCAAAAATCGAGGCCGAGCTAGATCGCTTAGTGGAACAAGGGGTCCTGGAACCAGTCGCTTCGGCACAGTGGGAGACCCCCATAGTCACCCCGGTGAAGCCCAAAGGGGACGTGCGCATTTGTGCTGACTATAAATGCACGCTAAACAAGGCTCTGCAGGCACACACTTATCCGGTGCCGGTGGTGAGCCACATGTTGGCGGCTTTGGCGGGGGGGCGGGGTTTTGGCAAGTTGGACTTGGCACAGGCATATTAACAACTGCCGGTGGATGCTGCCACGGCCGAAGCCCAAATGATCACAATGCACAGAGGGGCGTTCAAGGTTCACCGCCTCCAGTTCGGAATCTCTGTGGCAGCAGCGATTTTTCAATCTTTTATGGATTCTCTCCTGAAAGGCATCCCCAGGGTTCAGCCATTTCTAGATGACGTGCTGATCGCCGCGCCGGACGACTCATCCTTCACGGACCGTCTGTGGACAAGGTGACCACCATCATGCAAGCGCCGCCTCCAGCGTCCAAGTCCAAACTGCAGGCCTTTTGGGGGCTCCTGAACTTCTACCACTCCTTTTTGCCCCTCAAAGCTGCAGTTGCAGAACCACTCCATTGCCTCCTGGACAAGTTGGCACCTTGGGTCCGGGGTCCGCCACAAGCAGCTGCGTTCCAGGCGGTCAAAGACCTGCTCGTCTCGAATGCGGTCCTGGCAAATTTCAATGAGGCACTCCCGGTGGTGCTGGCCTGTGACGCTTCCCCCTACGGGGTGGGAGCGGTACTGGGCCACAGGCTGCCGGATGGCCATGAGGTCCCGGTTGCGTATTATTCCAGGACTCTGTCAGCGGCTGAGCGCAATTACGCGCAGATCGATAAGGAGGTACTGGCGATCGTGGTTGGGGTGAAAAAGTTTCCAAAACCAAACAAAGGTTTAGTAGAAAAGAGGGCCAATATTAAAACCTATTCATAAAAAGAAGTACATGTATTTATTAATAATATCAAGTTAAAACATATATAGGGGCCCAATTACAGCCAATATACATAAACCATAATCATAACCAAAGCAAAAAAAATGACCTGATGCGTTTCGGCCGGATCGGCCTTCCTCAGAGGTCATACAAGTGTGGCTAGATGGTAAATAGTTACACTCATAAAACACAATCAAAAATGTATACAAAATATAATTTCAATTAGGACCATAAAGGAAATTGTTCAGTAAAAACATACCCAGGCACAAAGTGAATATGCGCATACAATCTTTTTAGTGCAATCACTAGCCCAGTAGATATAAAATCAACCTATGGTCCACAAATAACCTTCTTAGATTGTGTTGCCACAATAATTACAAGTAAACAGCAGTTTCACCACTATCTGTACAGGCGGCCCTTCACGGTCCTCATGGACCACAAGCCACTGCTGGGCCTCCTGGCCCCCGACCGCCAGACCCCCCCAGATTATTTCACCCCGGGTGCTCCGCTGGTCTATTTTCCTGGCAGGGTACTCCTACGCTCTTGTCCATCGCCCTGGCAAGCAATGGGATACATGGATGCCCTGAGCCGCCTGCCGCTGCCAGTCTGTGACCTGGATCCGGCTCGCGTCCACCAGATTGCTCTCCTGGAGACCCTTCTGGATTGGCCGGTCCACATCGCGGAGGTGGCTCGTGGCACCTCCAAGGATAAGGTACTTTGCCGGGTCTTGGACTGGGTGGTGAGGGGGTGGCCCACGACCAAAATAAACCTTGACGTAACGCCCTTTGCTTCCCGGAAGGACAAGCTGTCCGTCCATCGGGGCTGTGTCATGTGAGGTAGTAGGGTGGTCATCCCAAAACCCCTAAGGGAGTGGGTCCTCACCACCCTTTATGAAACACACCCTGGGGTGGTGCGCATGAAAGCCTTGGCCCGGAACTACGTTTGATGGCCGGGGTTGGACTGGGACATAGCGGACGCGGTGAAGCGGTGCAACCCCTGCCAAGCATCCTGGCCTGAGCCTCCCTGAGCCCCGGAACGGGCCTGGGAATCTTTCCACCACTCCTGGTCCTGGTTACACTTTGATTTTGTGGGACCGTTCCAGGGGCAACTCTTCTTTATCCTGGTGGATTCCTTCAGCAAGTGGCTGGAGGTAGTTCCTGTGCCCACTACCTCCTCGAAGGTGGCCATCCAGGTGATATGGCAGATCTTCAGCGCCCAGGGAATCCCCGACACGCTGGTCACAGACAACGGGTTGGCGTTCACGTCAGCGGAGTTCCAGGAATTCATGAGCTACTACAGTATCCGCCACGTCCGGGCTGCCCCGTTTCACCTTACCACCAACGGCCAAAGGATGCTCTCTGCGCATAGTCAGAACCACAAAGGATGCTCTCCGCCGCTTGGACTCTGCGGACTGAAATTATAAACTGGCGGCTTTCCTTTTTGGCCAGCAAGTGACGCCCCACACCACTACGGGGCGCAGACCAGCAGAGCTACTTCTGGGCCACCGCCTGGCAACCCGGTTGGATCGTCTGCACCCCGACCGGGCATCAACAGAGGCACCAGGCACAGAGATGCACGAGGCAGCCAGGGGTTTCTTCCCGGAAGATCCCATGTATGCACGGAACTATGCCCGGGGCCCCACCTGGATCCCGGCCCGAGTCATACGAGTTAAGGGCCCCAGATCGTATGAGGTCTCTTGTGAGGACAGTTAATTTCTACACCAGCACATCGACCAGCTACGCTGCCGGACTATGCCATTGGACCCCGAGGACTCGGACATGGCTGAGGATCCGGAGACCTCACCCCAGGCCAAATTCCCGGTGGCCGACCCCTGGCCTCTACCCTTTGTTGAACTTGAGACACCTCTTCTGGAGGTGCCAGGGATGCCAGCACCGCCGCCCACAGCGCCTCTCCCGGCCAGCTCGCCTCCGAGGACTTCCAGGACAGAAGCTGCAGCAGTCCCTGAACCTCGCCGCTCTACCCGCACCAGGAAGTTACCAGCCCACCTGAAGGACTTTGTCTGTGGGTGCATTGCGGACCAAGGGGGGGAGGGGTGTAATGTATCCAGTCCAGACAAGTCCAGACAAGTCCAGGCAAGTCCAGAGACAAACGTCGAGCTTCGCTCCAAGAGACAATGGACTATGCGGATCCTAGCCCACTCCAATCAGGGGGCTAGGTTCCCAGCCGAGAGCCTATGGGACTCTCAGCCACTTTAAATAACCTATAGGGAAGTAGGGGTGTGTTTTGGGTGGCGGTTTCTCGGGGGATATAAGCCGGCCTGCGAGCCAGCCAAAGTTGTCTTTTTCCGGATAGAATAAAGTATGCTTTGCTGAAATCATTCTCCATTTGCGTACTTTTCAGCCATCAATTGCAGCCGACTTATGGCAACCCTGCAGGGTTTTCAAGGCAAGGGATGTTCAATGAATTTTAAAAATTTAAAACTATGAACCTTATTTACTCCATGTAAATGATCCAAAATCTGGTCACACAGGCTCTGAATTTTCTCAATATTTATTTTTCCCATTAAAAAAATCAAATGGTTTAGGAACTGTTTTCAAGAAACACCCTGCTTTAAATGGCCTAACATTCACATTCCACCAGCAGCCACGTTTTCTCCATTATCCTGAGAGGCCCCCTTCACTGTGGGTGCATTTCCGCTCACAGTACTTGAACTGCACATTGTAGCTCAATGATACTTTTTTGTTTGGGGGCTTTGGGGTGACAGGAGTTGTATTTAAAAAAAAAAATCCTGCATCCTTCAGGGGTTCTCTCTGGCTACTGAAACCCAATTTTGCCCTTCACTCCTTCTTTTAGCACCCACAATATCTGCAAGTAACATCGGGCCCATAGCCAGGATCTTGTGGCTTGTGGGGCAAAACTTTTTCTGGTGGAGCTGCCATTATTTTCCTGTCTGTCTCTAAACAACTGTACTTTTAAGTAATAATAACGACAGTAATACTAATAATAAATTAAATTAAATGCAGCACGAACACCCCCCACAACAGCCACCCCAGACATAAATGAAATGCAAAAACATCCCCCCGCCCCCTCCCTAAAGCAATGAAATCCCTTACCATCTTCAGAACGAACTCTTGTGGGACTGTCCCTTTAAGGAAGGGGGCAGAGCCCCCAATAGCCTCACTGTACCTACGGGTCAGAGTAACATAGTAACATTCACTAACAGAAGGACTGGTATCATTAGATAGTCTCACTAAGACTTCAGAACATTCATAAAACTTTATTTAGGAAAGCATTTCATTTATACAGAACTAGCAGTAAAGCCCGTTGTGAAAGCAATACAACGGGATCTAGAAAGAGGCTCTGGGGCAGTGCTCTGGCTTTGGGCAAACAGTGTCAATTTGCTGTGGTGACCTCAGCAGGGTATAATGACAGAGTCCACTGTTTTCTCCAGAGCAACTGATCTCTGCTACCTGAAGAGCAGTTGTAATTGTGAGTGATCTGTAGCCCTCACCTGGAGATTGGCAGCAATTGTTACCCAGGACAAAATGGCTGGTTTGGAGGGTGGAGTCTATGGCATTCTACCTGTCTGAGGTCCCACCCCTCTGCAAACCCCACCCTCTCCAGGCTCCACCCCTCAAATCCCTAAGAATTTGTCAGCATGTAGTTGGCAACCCCATCTCCTTCCCAGCTAGCCATCAACCTACCATTATCTGCCCCTTTGACTTCAGCTGACTTCTGCCCTCCCTTCTGCAGAGCAGTTGTAATTCTGAGTGCTCTCCAGCCCTCACCTGGAGATTGGCAACAATGGTTCCCTATGTGGGACTGACTGGTTTGGAGGGTGGAGTCTATGGCAGTGTACCTGTCTGAGGTCCCACCCCTCCTCAAACCTCACCCTCTTCAGGCTCCATCCCTCAAGTCTCCAGGAATTTCCCATCTGGAGTTGGCAAACCTATCAGGATTGGCCCCAATATGTTTTCTCCCAAAGGCCAAAGTAGGTGGGTCCGTTTCCCCCCACCCAACCCCACTCACTCCAGGGCCGGCGACTGGAGGTGCAAGCCTCCGGCTGCCGGGTCCGTTTCCACCCCCCCCACTCCAGGACCGGAGACAGGAGGCAGAAGCCTCCGGTCGCCCACTCCCTTCCCCTCCCCCACCACCCACTCCCAACAGGCACTGAGGGGAATGTAGGGTTGCCAGCTCTAAGGAGGGAAATACCTGGAGGTTTGGGGGGTGGATTCTGTAGAGGGCAGCATTGGGCGGGGGGGGGGCGGAAGGACTCAGCAGGTATAATGTCATAGGGTCTACCCTCCAAAGCATCCATTTTCTCCAGGGGAACTGATCTCTGTCATCTGGAGATCAATTGTAACAGTGGGAGATCTCCAGGTCCCACCTGGAGATTGGCAACCCTAGGGGGAAGTCAGCTGCACAGCAGGGGGTTGAAGAGAATGGTTTGATGGCTGCTGGGCCAAGATTGGCAACAATAGTTCCCCAGGAGCCCCATCGTAAATGCACCAAACAATTCCTCAAGATTTTCCAAAACACTACTCTGTTTTGGGCTCCTGGGGAACTTTGAAGTAGCACCAAAGCTTTAAGATCTCTCCAGCTGTCACCTGGAGACTGGCAACAGCTTGTCTGGAGTGTGGGCAGTATGGCATTGTATCTGTCTGAGGTCCCCCTCTTCCACCTCCTCCTCAGATTCCACCCTCAGCAGGCTTCATCCCTAAAATATCCTGGAAGTTTCCAACCTGGAGTTGGCAACCCTATCTGCCTGTCTGTCTTAAGTTTTACAACCACCCCCACAGCCTCTGCCTAGGGAGCAGCTGACATCATTCTCCTCTCCCAACTGAAAATTCCAACTGCCTTGCGGGGGGGGGGTGAGTTTGAGGTGTGGAATGTAGTCCAATCAGCTTCCATATGTAAATGACCTTGGAACGCTGGGCGGGACTGCACAAAGCAGCCAATGAACCCAGCCAGTGTCTTCTGAGTGGCAGTTTTTTCGGCCTAACACTAAAGGAGTGCATTTTAGAATTCTGGCACCCAAAACCCTTTTATAATATAGGAGAGATGGCTTTTATGAGCTCGAACTAAGAGCAGTAAGTATACAACTAGGCCATCTAATGAAAAAGAGTAATTTAAGTGACAATATCTTTCGAGCGTCTTATAGCAGCTCTACAAATTCCAGCTACATTTCAGGTTTTAACCTAGTTTTAGTTTTGTAAACAGCTCACAGACCCAGTCATCTTTAGTTAATTTGAAGGTCCTTTTTCTATTTTGTAGCCACTTAATTATCTTACTGCTAAGAGTATTGCAGGTGTTCTCATAATTAAACCCACCAAGCCTTCCATACCGGCAAGAGGAAAACAAGCCTGGATTTTCATGTCAGTTGAATGGACTTTGATTTCAATAGGGAATATGAGAGTGCGCTATCCTTTGTAGAGCTACTCCGGGCTAAGCCAGTTGTTTTCGATAGGTTTAGACTGCAGTAACTCTGCAGAGGATTGCTGTGTAAATCCCTTGGACTGCTCTAAAGTACACCTGCTCCCACACCGTGCTTAACATTTGCTACTGCGGATGCTGAAGTGGATCTGAGACCGGGGATACATTAGTTCAGCATCACCCTGGATGAGGAAGCCCCATTCCTACAGAGGCAGAAAAGATGCAGCTGAAGTGACTAAGTTTGACAGGGCACAGGTGGTGAGCAGTGTTCCCTCTAAATTGAGTTACTGTGAGCTAGCTCACAGATTTTTAGTTTCTGGCTCGTGCATTTTTGTCTGAGCTCAGGAAGGATGGCCCCAGAGCCAACTAATTTATGCAGTAGCCAAATTGCTTGCTCACAACTTTAATGCCAGTAGCTCACAACGTAGAATTTTTGCTCACAAGACTCCACAGTTTAGAGGAAGCATTGGTGGTGAGTGCTTTCTCCTAGAGCCCCCATGACACCCCAACATCAATATGAAGGCTGGGAAGAGGACTTTATCCAGCAGTGTCCTTACCGCACCTGCAGCAGCCACAAACAGTGCTGAAAAGCAGGAGCTGTGGATACTATATGTCCAGAGCAATAGCACTGGCAGTCACAAAAACACCCAGAGGTCTACAGAAAGGACATTCCCCCCCCTCCATTTTGTGCTAAATATTTTCTGCTACCTCTTTTGAGGGAGAACATAACCAGAAGCTATAACAACTTTGGATACCATCAGCAGAACCAAAAGTATCCAAAGGCAGACTGTATAAAGGAGAGAATCATCCCTCTTGGCCTCAGAAATCCCCTCAGCCTAGCAAGAACACAATGCTTGGGAAGGAAGTCTTCTCCAATGTACTTCAAAGGGTTCAATCATTATCAGAGCAATATTGTATATTGTCATTGATGGGTTTGGGAACTGATATGGTTGGAATATGGTATACAGATGCTATGAATATAATAAAACAATAAGTAAGCCATCACTTCTTTTCTTTTTCTGTGTGTATATGTGTGCGCATGCATGCATAGGTGTGCACATGCAGATCTGCAAACACTGCTAGGTAATCTGCTGCTAGAGTATTGTTCCTGCTGCAATGTGAAGGTGTTTTTGCTAAAGCACAGTAGCTCATTGCACTCCTACTAAAAATGTCTGTAGCAGACTCCTTAACAAAATCAGGAGCTGTAGATAATAGATAAAACAATGTGATGTTATGGGGAGTTAGAAGACAGAACCAAGGATCATACTTGCTATGGTGTCTATTTAGCATACATTGCATCTCAGTCCCAGTCACACAAGCGGGAAAATCCATCAGGGAAGGGAGGCATATTAGATGCGGAGCTAAAAGAAGCACGGGAGTGTAATCTTACGCTCCCCCGTGGCTCTGTTCTCCCTCCGTCGGCACCCGATCACACTGGGGAGGCAACGGCGTAGTCCCAGCGAGGCAACACGGTGGTCCCGCGTTAGTGCGCATGCGTGGGTTGCGGACGGCTGCAGGACATTACGGGCTGCTGGTGCATCCACGATCCCACACCCACCATTGCTGAGGATCTTCCGGTAGGTACTCCATTTTCCCTAGTACCTTTTCGATCCACATTTTCGGCTGGATGCGGCGAGTTAGGGGCGGGTGCGCGACGCTTGCCAGATGTTGCTGTCTGATCGTGCCGGTTTGATCCACCCTTAATCTGTCCCCTCCGCGTACCTAATTCTCCATGTGACCGGGGCCCTCATCACTACATTTGGGTAAGAAAGCAAAAGCTTTAGAGGAAAATATCTGACCACTGCTGCATAAATGTCACTTGGCAATATAATATACCTTCTAATGCATGAGTGATCCTGAGAGCCAAGTAGTCTCTCACCATCAATCTAGGGAAACAACATGATATATAAAGAGATGAACCCTTTGTAACCTGATTTATTTATATGGGTCAGTGAACAAACAGGGGAAAGGATTCTTTTTCCTGCCGTTCTGTTTGTGCTTTCAGTTGCAGTGTTGGAAGCTGAAGGTCAATGGCATAAATGTACTAGAAGAAGAGGAAGAGGAAGAAGAAGAAGAAGAAGAAGAAGAAGGGGTGGGGCTGAGAGAACTCTGACACAAACTGCTCTTTTTCAAGAACAGCTGTGCCAGAGCTTGTGACTGACCCAAGGTCACATCAGCAGGTGCAAGCGGAGGAGTGGGGAATCAAACCCGGTTCTCCCAGATTAGAGTCCACACACTTAACCACTACACCAAACTGGCTCTCCACACCAAACTGGCTCTCCACACCAAACTGGCTCTCCACACCAAACTGGCTCTCCACACCAAACTGGCTCTCCACACCAAACTGGCTCTCCACACCAAACTGGCTCTCCACACCAAACTGGCTCTCGTCCACACACTTAACCACTACACCAAACTGGCTCTCCACACCAAACTGGCTCTCCACACCAAACAATCCTCACTCACTCTGTAAAGCCGGCCTTGTGCGCTATTCTTGCCTGTTATTTGGATCCAACTAGTCTTATATTTGCCCTATATCATGGTTTTGGTGACCTCTCAAGTGGTTCTCAAAATGGTGGCTGAATTCTCACAAGAGTTCAAAGATCTCTTCTACCAGCAGCACCTTAGAGACCAAAAAGAATTTCAGGGTATAAGCTTTTGAGAGTTGAAGCTCCCTTCAGCAAATAGGAGATACATCTTATATCTGACGAAGGGAGCTTTGACTCTCAACAGCTTTATACCCCACAAATCTTGTTTGTCTCTAAGGTGCTCCTGGACCCAGATCTAGCTGCTCCCAAACCAGGTCAGCTTCAGTCCCAGTACTGTCCATGCGGGGAGCCAGGGGAAGGCAGTGAGTGTGAGCTCAAGAATGAACCAGCTTCATGCTCATCGAGAATTATCTCCAATTTGTTTGTGAAATCTGATTACAGCTTCAGAAGCAACAGCAATAGCATCAAGGCTCTATTCATTTCACCTTTCTTTCCTCTCCTTGTCGGTAGTAGTAGCAAACCGAGAGTGTCCAGGAGTAATGACAGGTTTCACCTCTTCTTGCCTTTTCAGCAATGTAAGTTACACATAGGCTGCAATGGCATATAAATGTCACTGCAAAATTATTCAACTTGTTTTGTCAATGTCCGGGCTTTTCAGATACATTGATTGTAAAAGCAGACTGCTACAGTTCTAGATGTCTCCTGAATGTGATAAATACTGCATTTCAAATGCAACATTCTATAAATAATTCACAATGTGTGTTCTCTTTTATGGAGATTTTCATTTTGGCTCTTATTACTTGACTCAATATTTTCTTCTCGTAACAATACAGACAGAAATATCTAGGCGGCATTACAAATGGAATACAAGTTAGACAATTTAAGATACAAACAACCTTGGGACACTCCATTGGTTTCCAGCCAGCAATCTAGTAGCAAATAACATTAAAAGGACTCACATCCAAAGTTTCCACAACAGTAGGCTTGCCAACTCAAGGGAGGGACATTCCTGAATATTTGGCTAACGGAGTTTAGGGAAGGGAGGGTTTGGGGAGGGGAGGGGAGGGACCTCAGCATGGTATAATGCCATAGAGGATACCCTCAAAACAGCCATTTCCTCCATGGGAACTGATCTCTGTCATTTTGAGATTAGTTGTAATTCTGGGGAAACTCCATGCACCCCCTGGAGGCTGACAACAGTGCAACTAAGAAAGTGGTTGGACTTCTACTGCTGCTACAGTAAAATTAGACATCCTGTGGTACTTTAAAGAAAAGCTTGGTGTAGTGGTTAAGAGCAGCAGGACTCTAAGCAGGAGAACTGGGTTTGATTCCCCCCTCCTCCACATGAAGCCAGCTGGGTGACCTTGGGTCAGTCACAGTTCTCTCAGAACTCTCTCAGCCTCACCTACCTCACAGGGTGTCTGTTGTGGGGAGAGGAAGGGAAGGTGATTGTAAGCCACCCTGAGACTCTTTCAAGTAGTGAAGAGTGGAGTATAAAACCAAATCTTTTTCTTCTAAGCTTAAGTGAATCAGAGCTCACCTTATTAAGGTCATGCACTGTGACTCACAAAAACTTATGCTAAATCAAATTTGATTAGTCGTTAAGATGCCACTGGATATCTGTTTCGTTGGACATGAAAAAACACATGTTTCTTAAAGCACATTATTCATGGGAATGATCAATCCGCCATGACATGTTCACAAATTTTCAGATGTTTATATATTTTATTTTAGCGTGCTTTTAAATGCTTTAGAGGCTGTCCCACCTGGAATGTATTACACATGCATATACCCCACCCCCCACAGACATATTTCCCCCCACCATGCAGCTGACATGATTCCAGATTTAGGACTGGATTCTGCCAGCTTTTTCACTCAATATCTTCCAATTTCCCTCCTCTCTATAACACACACCTCATGTCCCACAATCCCCCAACGAAGCTTTTTTGAAAAGTTGGTAGGATACAGCCCTTATAATCCACATTCTGCAGCCTTCTCCTCTGACAGTCCTTGAAATAGCCTTATGTCATGAAGACTTTTTTCTAACTCTTTTTTTTGGGGGGGGGGTCATTTTGCCCACTAATATCCTATTTTTGGTTCATTTATAGATCCTCTTTTTCTTCTGTAATAACACAGCAGTGGCATTTAAAGAGATACTTGCATACCTTTCAAGTTGCATTTCAAGAAAGCAGGAATAAAAAAGTAAGGCGAACTGAATAATGCATGGAACAATGCACTCTAAAAGGCTTAAAAAATAGTGTAGTGATCTTACAGTAAAATATGATACATAATAAATAGCAGCAGGTCTCATTCCCCTTCTCTTACATGGTAATTTTCTAGGTTACAATCAATGTTCCCTCTAAGCTGTGGAGTCTTGTGAGCAAAATTCTACTTTGTGAGCTACTGGCATTAAAGTTGTGAGCGAGCGATTCGGCTACTGTTATCAATGAGTTTGCTCTGGAGCCATCCTTACTGAGCTAAGACAAAAATGTGTGAGCCAGAGGCTAAAAAACTGTGAGCTAGCTCACACTAACTCAGCTTGGAGGGAACACTGGTTGCAATACTCCTATGCAGTAACAATCAACACAAAGTTAAGAGGTGATGCCACCAAGCTGCCCCCGTTTTTTATAAAAACTGGAAACGATGCCTAACCTAACTCACAGGGTTTTGTGAGAATAAAATTAAGTGAGAGAGGGTATGTACACCATCCTGAGTTCCTTTGTAGAATTAAGGGATAACAGTGTGCCAGGTAGATAGATTGCCTCACATTCTGAGGATTCTGAGAAAGAGGGAGACCTAAGATTACTAAAGAAATCTTTGGGAGAATCAATGTTGGTGCATGGGCTCATACCAGAAGAGGTGGTCATTTAGGTATGGGATTCCAGGCCATGTAGGCTTTACTGGTAAGAAAAGGCACTTGAATTTAACACAGAATATCAAAGAGACAGCTGATGTGAGTGGTATAAAATGGGGGATGATGTGACAGCTACAAGCAGCTGGATTCTGTACCAACTGAAGCTTCTAACTTGCCTTCAAGGGAAGTGCTACGAAGAGCTCATTGCAATAGTACATTCTTGAAGTTTATGGAGGCCTAGATTGGCATGGCCAGTTTGGAAGAATATAGACAGGAAGCCATTCTCTGCACTAAATACCATTCAGAGAATGTATGTCTCACAACTGCATTAACCTGATACTCCAACAACAAAGTAAAGTATAACTAAACTAGAGTTATGTCTAAATAGTATGATTTTATAGTGATAGATAGTTTTATTGGAATTTTAATGTATGTTTATTATGTAGTTAGCCGCCCTGAGCCGCCATATGGCAGGGAGGGTGAGATATAAGTGTAAATAATAAATAAATAAATAAATAAAATTTGCAAGCTTTTCAATGAATGTCAGTTTAAATAACTACCTCGCTTTCATGTATCCACGTCTTTCTTTCCCAACGCATCTCTTCCCAAAAGCAAACAGCCAATTCTGGATTTCTACCACGTCATTGGAGCAGCAGGTGCTTCAGAAGAGCTTGGGAAGCATCATCTTCATGTCTTCATGAAGCACCCATTTAGAAATAGCTGCCTCTTTCATACAATGATGCTTGGTTTGGAACTGCCAACATTATGTGATTGGCCCCAGATCTCATGGTGGCCATTTTGTGATAGCACCCGCTGTCAAAAATGCCATTTTGTGATGGTACCTACTAACTTTTTTTACAGTTTCAGAAGTGTCCACAGGCTCAACATGGTTGGAGATCCTGATAACATATAAATTAAGCAACACCAGCAAGAAAATAAACCTCTCTAAAATCCCAAAGGATAGATCCTACACCACCATATCTGAGTTATTCACAACAACTTTCTTGGTTTGCCCAGATAAAAAGCACTGGAACTTCTGAGCCTTTCAAGCCCATTCTGCTCTCAAGGCATCCCAATAGAATTGAGAGGTCTATTATGTCAAAGGCAGCAGACAAGTCAAGCAAGACCAACAGAGACATATTTCCCTTATCCCACTGTAAGTGGAGATTGTCCATCACAGTTACTAATGCAATCTCTGTCCCCCCCAAAACTAGTCCAAAACCCAAATTGAAATGGATCAAGGGCAGATGTGTCATACAGAAAATCCTGAAGCTGTTAACCATCACTCTTTCAATTGCCTTACTTAAATTTGATACAGAACTATAACTCTGTCAAGGAACTTCCCCCCCCCGATAAAGACTGAACAATAGCTGATTTCAGAGGCTTTGGGGAAAAAACCTCTTGAAGTGATGAGTTAATAATATTAGCCAAAGAAATAATTATCTTGCTACGCAAACTAATAGCAAACTTTTGCAATCAATTGAAAAAGTAAATCAAAATGTGAATAACACAAGAAGAATGATTTAGAGTACAATCCTAGAGAGACTTACTCTGGTATTAGGTCACTGAAATCAATAGGCTTGGACTTTACTAACTCTGAATAGGATTACACTGTTAGTGGATTCAGTAGCTTCAAACTGCAAGTGGTTTTTTTACAAAACTAGGAAATGGATGTCTGTTTACCAAAACCTTGAAATCTTCTGGCATAAATTAATAGGAATTCAGTCTGCAACCAGTGAAAGTAAGTGTATGCCAGTTTTTCCTCCGGCAAAATGAAACAGCTTTTAGTAGCTGCAGCCTGTATTTGATCAGCAGTACCTAAATGATAATATAAGTGAAGCTTGTTTCACGCTTTTATTCCTTTTCTCCCGGAGTCTCATAAAACAAAGACTTCATATAATGACACAGAGATGAATTTCCAGAAGAATATAAAAAATGCACTTTCAATTATCACCTTGCATATCTCATTTATGGCACAAATTATATTTTGTTGTAGAAAGCTCAAAAATCTCATCATATCCCTGGGTGCTAATTTTTTTAAATCAAACCAGCAAGTTTGTTTTCACAGGCAGCTACTAATACTGTATAAAGGTAAAGGTAAAGGTTCCCTTGCTCGAAAGCCAGTCGAGTACTGTATAGTGAGACACAATTAAAATGGTGGTACCAACAAAGTTGTATTAGTTACAGAAACAGCAAGAAAGTCAGTGAGAAGGAGACAGGGAAGGGAGCAGCTGCTGAAAAGAGCCGCTCCCCAAACTTCATCCAGGTCCATTTGGTATTCATCCAACATCATTCAGGTTCACAATCCCATAAATCTGGGGATGAATTTAGAAAAGTTATATTGTCATTTCAGAAATGCATACATTCCATTGGGGATGGTTATTATTCTTTTCATGACTGCCTTTTCAAACTTGGTGCTTATAAATATTTGGGAGTGATTTTCCATCAAAGAAAAAAATTAGGTTATCCAATTGATTATGTCTTTGGTATATATATTAACCCAGTGCCATCAAGAATGCAAAAAGAGAGGATAATTTATTCCATAAACTGCCTTGGGCAGGTTTATGGACGTGCAGCATAAAGTTTTTAAAAATAAATAAATATTAGAAATACTATAAAACGCTAACTAACCAAGAATTATTGTTTATATACACAAATAGAAAGGGGGGGGGGAGAGACACTCCCATGTGCAGTTTTGTATTGTTTTCCAGTGTAACGCTTTCAGCAACACTATTGAGGTGATGGCTAAACCTGCTTCCTGTTTCTGTGACTCCAGTAACTACAGCGAAGATCAGGTATTGCTCCTCTCAAGTATGCCCTAAATGACAATCTGTTTAATTTCCTCATATAATTCTGTGCTAGACTCCTGGTTCACATATGCAAGAGAATTGAGGTGGCAGGTCTCCGAGATGGTAGAATGGACTATACCACTTCAGACTGGAAGTGGAAGATCCCAGGTTTACTTCCTTTGCAAAAAAAAAAAAATCATGCAATTTGAAAACTAGCATTCATTTTAGGGGAAGTGTACAAAACATAGATTAGCTTTATTCCCAACCCCAAAGCACTTCCCTCTTGTCTGGACTCAGTTTCAGTTTATTCACCCTTATCCAGTCCTTCATCGTCTGTAGACAACAGTTCATCACCTCCATTGTTTCACTGGATGTAAATGAAGAAAAAGAGAAATGACAGAGCAAACTGATGGCACTAGGAATCAAGTCACCTGATTATCTCTCCAAGCAGTTTCATACAGATGTTTAAAAGTGCTGGGGATAAGACCAATCCATGTGGTATGCAAAAGTATTGATCTGGGGCTGAGAAGAAGTCTTTAAGCAGCAACTTCTGGTACATCTTCAAGACTGGACTGAAACCAATGCAGCACTCAGCCACCCAATTTTAGCCCAATCAGGTGGTCCAAGCTCAGGGTGTCTTACAATATGGTGACTGGAAAAGACCTATTACAATATGGTGACTGGAAAAGACCTATTACAATCCTAAGCAGCATCATTGGCTGTCACTGTATAGATACATTGGTATCAGAGAAATATTTTCTCTTTCATTACATCAAAACCACAAAAATAATCTCTCAAATGAGCTGTAGCCTGAATCTTCTTGGACAAAGCCCAGATTTTGTTCCCCACCACCATTATAGTTTTTGCCTTTGGCACTTTAGTTCCCCCAGTTCATCTGAGAATAAGGGGGGCAGACAAGATGTAGCATGAATAAGAGGATGTTCCGGAACAGTCATGTCAATTGCACATCAGACCTCTAAGAGGCCCACCAGTTCTTCAACATGACTGCCAGCTATGTCAACCAGAAAATCCCCCAAGCTGTCAGGAAACATTTGCATTTATCTTTCTTTAGGTTGTACTGTTCTAATTGATCCTCTACCTCAGCAAGGGCTCAAACCATTCTTCAGCCTAAATCCCTCTGAGTAATATTATATTAATCTCCTCCACCCTCAAATTCACACTGTGTATGGAACACCAAATTGAGGGCTCCTCACTTCATTTTCTCACACACATGAACCAGGTTTGATAACAAAACCAGAGTTTGGCTACATAGCCCTATCATTTTTTCTAGTACCACTAGGATAGCCAGCTCTAGGTTGGGATATGACTGGAGATTTTGTGGGTAGACCCTGGGGAGGGCAGGGTTTGGGGAGGAGCCAGGTATAATGCCATTGTCATGTTCAGAACTGAGAATACAACAAAGGACACAGCAAAATAGGAGTAGCAAGAATAATGAACAAGAAATTGCTGCAATAAGGTTCAAATCATTCCAAAATAATGAAATAACCATCAATGAACATATACTGATGTAAAAATCCCAATTTTTTCTTCTTTATTTCATAAGTAAGACGAACAGCTCGAGTTTTCGAAGTTCGTTTTGGGGTCTTTTTCAAACTATCATTGTGTTGGAGTAGTTATTCACAACGTCCAAAAACAGGAATTTCAAGTTCCAAAATGGCTAAGGATAGCTCCTATAGTAGATACTGGTTTCTTTACAACGGACAAACAGAACTGAGCCAGGTTCGACCCAGGGTTTTTGGGAAACACAAATACAATGACAAGTACAGAAATACATAGGGGCAAGGTCTACAAACCAATTTGAAGTGGGATATCTGCTCAGGTGGGGGTTCCGCTGGTGCATGGCCCGATTCTTCAGATTCCTCTGAGGAGGAGGTGGTGGCAGTTGGCTGGCCCATGACAGCCGTCGAGTCCACCCCCCAAAGCAGCCAACAGAGTTATTATAACTGTATTCCGCATAGGGGAGCAAATCCAGCCAGTTATCTTGTTATTAGAACACTTTTTTTTTTAGAACACAATTTTATTTTTCATGAAAATATTGACATGTCATCAGTTCCATTAATGTTTCAATTTTTACCCCCAATATCCCCACTTTACTCTCCCCCTCCCCGTGGCTTCCCGCAATGCTTCCCCCCTCGTCACTCCAGTATACCTTAAGATAACATCATATTCTAGTTTCAATATTGTTCTAAATATAATAGATTGTGCTTTACATCCCAGTTCTTTTCTAGGTAAATTTTAAAGTCTCTCCATTCCTCATAGAATTCCTGATCTTCTTTGTTATTCAATTTTTTCGTAATTTTGTCCATCTCAGCCATAAACAAAGTTTTTTGTATCCATTCTTCTAACTCTGGAATTCTTTCTTGTTTCCAACATTGTGCATAGAGTATTCTCGCCGTTGTAATCAGGTACCAAAATAAAGTTCTTTTTGTGATATTCAATTCTTCCATTTTAAGTCCTAAGAGCAGAATTTCTGGTGCTTTTTTAAAGGAACATTTCAAAAAAAATTGCATTTCGCTGTGAACTCTAGTCCAAAAGTCCACAGCTTTTTCACATGTCCACCACATATGATAAAATGAACCTTCATGTTTTCTACATTTCCAACATTTGTTAGAAAAGTTTTGGTTCATGTTGGCTATTTTCTTGGGTGTCATATACCACCTGTACATCATTTTATAACAATTCTCTTTCACATTGGTACATGATGAAATCTTGATCGAATTTTTCCACAGATATTCCCAAGAGTCCATAGAGATCTCAGTATTAACATTTACTGCCCATTTAAGCATTTGCTCTTTCACCATCTCATCTTCCGTATACCATTTTAACAAAATTTTATATACAGTAGAAATCGCCTTTTTCCCTCCTCCCTCCCAGACAGTTTCAATTTCATTTTTCTCCTCTCTAAATCCATATTTTTTCTTATCTGCTTTAAACAAATCAACTAACTGTAAATAGCTCAACCAAACATATTTATACTGTATCTCATCCTGCTCTTTTATTTGCCATTCTGTACACTCTTTTTTTATTAAGTCTCTGTAAGGCAACCACTCTTTGCCGCTTTGTCTCATGTATGACGATAGAACTTCTGCTGGTACAATCCACAGTGGTCTCGCATCAAAGAAAAATCTTTTATATCTCGTCCATGTTGTAAATAGGGCATTTCTTACAAAGTTCCGCTGGTGCACGGCCCGATTCTTCAGATTCCTCTGAGGAGGAGGTGGTGGCAGTTGGCTGGCCCATGACAGCCGTCGAGTCCACCCCCCAAAGCAGCCATTTTCTCCTGGAGAACTGATCTCTGTAGCATGGAGATCGGCTGAAATCATGGAGGTCTCCCGCCATCACTTGGAGGATGGCAACCCTAAATACCACCCTTGGTTCCATTGCTTAATGTGATGTTAGATGCAAATCTTGTGACACGGCTCAGCAGTCAAAAAACCCTCCACTACTGCAGAAATTGGGGAAAGGCTCAAGGCTCCCTCGAGAGGAAAGTAAGGGAAAGTTTATGCTGCACAAAGCTATAGAGTTTGTTCCTTAATTCACTCAACATATCTGTCTTTTTGTTGAAAACAGATGTACCGTTTTATCTCATTTATTCACGGATTACAAATAATAATATTTGTAGTGCAATTTCTCCTTTCTAAACAAACAGAAAAACAATCATGCTTCTAATTGCCTTTCAGCTGTGCATACAGAACATCCTTTCTTCTTAAAAGATGTGATGACATTTTATGAATACCCATAGGAGTGCAAATTTATATCCTCTGTTGCTAATTCTGTTTCTCATTGTGACAAATTGCTGGCTGGCTTATTAATAAGGAAAATAAAATAAAAGCTTGTTTCTTTCTTCCGTATGGCTGTTGAAACACAATATTTATAGTATTACAAAAAAGCTTCCTGAATAGGAGAAAGGAACAAAAGAAAATAAACAATTGATAGAAAACCTGTATAGGTGTGCAGAAATGTGGCTTTTGCTCCATTCATGTAATTAACATTATTGAATGCAATTCAGGGAGAATTAAGCATACTCGAACACAGAGAGCCAGTTTGGTGTAGTGGTTAAGTATGCAGACTCTAATCTGGGAGAACTGGGTTTGATTCCCCACTTCTCCACTTGCAGCTGCTGGATGACCTTGGACAAGCCATAGCTCTGTCAGAGCTGTTCTTGAAAGAGCAGTTCTTGAAAGAGCTCTCTCAGCCCCACCTACCTCACAGGGTGTCTGTTGTGGGGAGGGGAAGGGAAAAGAGTTTGTAAGCCACTCTGAGACTCCAAGTGAAGAGTGGGTTATAAATCCAATCTCCTCCTCCTCTTCCTCCTCTTCTTCTTCTATCAGCGGACTAGAGTAAGTGCCCACTCTCTTAATGAGTGAATAGATGCAGTTCTTTTGATGCAATCCCACTCCTCTCATGGAGTGTCCTCAAATGGTAGAGCCACAAGGGAGTAGCAACTGCATCATTCCCATAATTTAAGAATTAGGCATGAGAGGATTCCTCCATCCTAATTAGGATTTGTGCTGTTTTTCTCAATGATCTTCCCTTGAATTTTATGGAACATCAGGGAGCAGGATACAGGGATTAAACAGGAAATGTCCCCCCCCCTGGCTCCAACCTGGTAGAACTCTCTGCTGAATAACATCTGTGCCCTGCGGGCCTTATTACAGTACCACACGGTTTGCAACATAGAGATATTCCATCAGTCATTTGGTTAAGGACAGCAACGCTTTCCATCTGTTGGGCACTCCTGTTTCTCTGCCCCCCCACCCCCGGTGGGGCAGTAGCACAGTCAGAAGATTAGCATCATCTATCTAAGCCAATTGCTGTATTTTCTTGTATTTAAATTTTGAATTTCTCTTATGAATGTTTTTATTGTTGTACACCACCCTGAGCCCTGCTCTTTACATTAGAAATTTAATAAATTTATTTCCCCACATTCTGCCCTCCACTGGCACTGCTCCCATCACTTCATGAATTTCCCAGGGCAGAGTTGGCAACCCTAGCACTGGGAGTTCTGTGCTTCTCAGGTACCCATGAGCCCAGTTCACATTGGCACCATGTTATGGAGTGGAGAAGAAACAGCATCTCCAACACAGTTCTCTCCACCTGAAAAGTCCTCAGGAAGCTCCTATTTACTCTGTTGAGAATGTGTAATGAGGCTACACTAAAGGCACTTTCACATTTTCATTTTAACCCTTTTTCCCCCTTGCATGGTCTCAATGCTATATGTAAAGCAAGGTAGGAACAGAGTTTTTAAACAGCATTTACATATGTTTATGAATTGTATGTGAATTGCTGTTTGTGTTTCAAACCATGCCTCGTTTTCTGGCACCACACACTTTTATTTTTAATGGTTCCAGCTTTTGAGGTATAGTGATATACTGGCATGCTGATATGGCAATATGACACTTGGGCTGCTTTTTGTCCTGCATGCCTGTTGGGACCACCATTGGCCACGTTGACTCATCTCCTCCAAGACCCTCACAAAACAATTATTTCCTCCAATTGACTCCCTCTTTTCATTTTTTTAAGGCAGTAGGGTGTGTGGAGGGGTGGTGGCATGATATAGCCCAGTCTCTTCAGATCTCTGAAGCTAAACTGGCTCAGTACTTGGAAGGAAAACCATGAGGGAAGACTGTGCAGAGGAAGGCAATGGCAAACCACCTCTGCTTCTCACTTGCCTTGAAAGTCCCTTACTGGGGTCACCATAAGTGAGCTGCGACCGGACAGCAGAAGTGTGTATCAGTCCCATTAAAGGACCCCTTTATGCCTGTGTGCCAAGATGATCACTTCCCATTTCCTTTCTGCCTCACCACATAGCTATGCAGCACACAGAGATGATGTGATTTCTGAGTACTAACTGTGCTGAATCCTCACCTGGGTGCAAGACAGTGTGCTGCCAGTTCCTGACTGCCAATGTTTAATCTCAGGGAAGTTACTGGCATTGTCAAAGGTTAAACAATCTCAGAATAAGGGCCACAGAATCAAGACTCTACGGATTGCTGTACTTCAAGCAAGGGAGGATTTAACAAGGATGTTTATTATTCCGTGCACTTTATGATACTGTGGAAGGGCATTTTACTAAAAGGGATACTTTGTAAAATGAAAGATATCTGGCTCCCCTCACTGCATTCCAGACCTTGACAATGAGTGAATTCAACAATATGGTGCTCTGTAGGGAGTCCAGTAGAGTGGTTTTAGGACTTCTGAATGCCAGCAAAGGTGAAACTAACTAGCAGCAGGTAGGAATATTATGTTGCTATTATCATTATTAATGCCATATGCCTACATAGTGCATAAATTGCTGGCACTCTGAAGTCCCCTACTTAGAGAGAAAATAAATATTAGAAGCTATAAACTGTTCTTATTCTGTTTCCCATTTACATCAGTTAATTCTGCAGGCCAATAGATTTGCCACTGTATATAAAAATTTGGATACATACTTCTGTGATTAAAATTGTTCATGCAGCGCAGGCATAAAAGAATTGAAAATGCTAGCAAATCAATATGCTGGGTTTCATAAGAACCATTTAGCAGATGTTGTTACACTATTCTCTCTAATTACTCCCCCTCCCCAAACACAATGGTTTTTCTTATAGACTAACTATATAAGAAATGAGTGCAGGAATATCAATCCAATTCACATTCTGAAAAGGAGGGGGGGGATCCACTTTTATTCGAGTGTTCACACAGGACTGCCTTCTGTTTAATCTGAGACAATAGAAGAGGAAATTGAATTAGGGCTGTGATTGATTCCTGCTCAGTCTAATCATTAATATTTCAGTTCAAGGAGATGAACAGCTAAGGTTGCCAGCTTCCAGGTGGGGCCTGGAAACCTCCCAGAATTACAGCTGCTCTCCAGACAAAAGACATTGGTTCCCCTGGAAAAATGGATACTTTGGAGGATGGAGTCCACGCCATTATACATCACTAGGTCACTCCTCTCCCCCAAACCCCACCCTCGCCATGCTCTACTCCCAAATTACCAGGAATTTTCCAACCTGGAATTGGCAACCCTATCCAGAAAATTCATATGACTGGCATGGTGAGCCTGAGGTGTGGATCCCATCAAAAATCAGCAGCTCAAGGCCAGTTCAAATTTGAACCAATTAAAGTAGAAATACCATACAGTCAGATAACCTAGACAATACATAGATTTAAATGAACACCAAATGCTAAAAGTTATTAAAATTATGAAGTTTCTTTTTAATCACTAGCTGACTGATTGGCTTGCTCACTCTGAAACAACTGGCTGACAAGTAGAATGGCCAACCTACAGGTGGATCCTGGAGTTCTCCCAGAATTACAATTGATCTCTAGACTACAGAGATCAGTTCCCATGGAGAAAATGGCTGCTTTGAAGGGTGGACTCTGTGGCATTATACCTCACTGAGCTCCCTCTCTCCTCCCCAAACCTCACCCTCCCCACGCTCCACCCCAAAAATCTCTAGGAATTTCCCATCCTGAAGTTGGTGACCATACTTGTTTGGAGACTTTGAACATGAGTCCTTTTAATGTTATTTGCTAATAAATTGCTGACTAGAAACCTACATATTTCTGTCTGCATTGTTATGAGAAGAAAATATCAAGTTAAGTCGTAAGAGCTGAAATGGTGGGCCAACCATTTATTTCTTGCCAAGATATCTCCTAACTGCACATTCTGTTTACCACCATGATCATGGCTGTGGTGTTCCTATAGATCAGGAGGCCAAGTGTTCTTTCTGAGGATGGTGGTAAATTACAAAGGAAGTGGAATATCTTAATTTATTGCTCCTCTCCTCCTTTGTAATCTAGATCACAGAGTAATTCACAACACGATCTCTCAAAGGAAGGCCCTATAGAATGAATGGGAATAACATCTTGAGTAGATGTGATTAAGATTGTACTGTGGGTGCTGCAGCTAGAGAATGGGGTAATGTTTGGGAAGGTCAGACAGGATGTGGCTTTCCTGGGTTCCTAAGTGTCATGGAATCAGACTTAAACATAGCTGCAACAGTTAAAACTTTTATCAAAAGTGAAAGTAGCAGTCATGCTGTGGGAATATATAACCAGAAATTAGCTAATCAAAATCCTATCTGCATCACAGACCATGAGGCCACAATGTCCCACCCCATCATACAGTGTTTTCCTGTTTCTGTATTTTATATGGATATGTATTGATAGTGACATTATCACCCAATGTCTGCCCAGCCTTTCCATATTTTACTGTTTAGTTACTCAACAGGCATTTAACAACTCAGCTCCTTCCCACTCTGTGTGACTGATGTTTATCATTGCAAGAAGTGCTGAAATCCCTGGTAGAAACCTGAGAGTCAGGGATGGCCTTCCCATGGCAGGAGATGAAACAGCTGCTTTGGGCACCAGATTCCAGAGACAGCTGCTTTTTTCAGCCTCCAACCTCTATCTGTGTGTATCATTGTAACAAATAATGAGATGGGGAAAGAGAATCATTTTTGCTTCACTGGTATCTATAGCCCATGCTGCTGAGAGTGGTTTTTACTAGAAATTGTGCTTCTTTGTGATGGTGATGGCTTCTGCCCTATTGGTATTGTACATTCATGAAGTGTCCTTTCCTATTACTCAATTGCCATGTATTTCAGACAGGCAACCCTGAAGAGTGAGGCAATAGTGTGGAATGGGAGAAATGAGAAGATGTATAGTTTGCGGAGTAATCTCATGAATTAAAAGGGAAAGGCTGCACATCATTCTTCTATTAAATGTAAATTAGGAAGAGGCACTGACTTCATTCAGGTACCATAAACAAACCTCTTTGTTCATGTCAGACACAAACTTGGCTTGCTGCAATGTTTCTGTGTTCCCTCCCTCTTCCCTTCCACACCAAGTGATTGAAGGCTTCTTGGTTTCAGAATCCTCAAGTCAAGTTCCAGTTTGCCATGACGTACAAATGTAGGCACCTGAGTTAATTGGAATTTGTTTCTTCTGCATAAACTGGGATTCTAAACTAGGGTTAAACTGTAGTCTACAATCCCAGTTTGTTTGGTTTTTTTGGGGGGGGGGAGAGAGACCAATTAGGATAGTAGGGTTGCCAGCCACCAGGTGGGGCCTGGAGATCTCCCACTATTACAATTGACCTCCAGGTGATAGAAATCAGTTCCCCTGGAGAAAATAGCTACTTTGGAGGGTGGACTCTAGAGCATTATACCCATTGGGGACTTCCCCTCCCCAAACCCTGCCCTCCCCAGGTTACACCCCCAAAATCCCCAGGAATTTCCTCACCCAGAGCTGGCAACCCTATAGGCTACATGCCTGACATCATAGCAAACTGGAGTTTGGTTCAAGGTTCCTGAAACCAAAACACCTTGAATCATGCTCTGAGTCTCAGGTGAGGAGGATGGATAAAGAAGAGAAGAAGAAGAAGAGATTGGATTTATACCCCGCCCTTCACTACCCAAAGGTGTCTCAGAGCGGCTTACAAACTCCTTTCCCTTCCCCTCCCCACTACAGACACCCTGTGAGGTAGGTGGAGCTGAGAGAACTCTGACAGAAACTGCTCTTTTTTCAAGGAACTGCACAATCTCAACAAACAAGCAGCATCCCTGCCCATTACAAACCAGCCTTTGCCATCAGAGTCCTGGTTATGACACACAAGTATGCCTTTTTTATTCCAGTGGAAACTCTCCTGGAGGAAATATTGTCACCTCTTAAGACTCTTAGCCTGAGCAAATGTTCAGGTAATGTTAGAGTAGGTGCCATTCTAATCACTAAAATCTAACCTTTCAACATGTTGGTACAAGTGAAACTTTTTAATTATCACTTGCATCTTCAGCATGCTTTCAATTGTTAAAGAATTTCTTCTTCTAGTAATACTTTCATACATGAGATTTCTGCCAGGCCAGTAAGAAGTGTCACTCACGCAGTTGATAATGCTTTTCAACAAATGTGCAGGCTCTGGAAATGCAATGATTGCTAACATTGGCAACAGCCAGCTATTGTGTCATGCGAGCAGGTGCTGGGTGAACTGTTCCAGTTAGGCCAAAAGCAAATCTTCTCTTTCAGACTTGGGATTCCTTCCAGCAGGGATTGGAAACTGTCATGGCTCGATAACAGGCAAATCGCTTAAATAACTTGACACAGGCTGAAGCAGGGCAGTCGTTTGTAAGAAAGCTGAACATGGGTCAAGAGCAACATCACTTTCTATAGAGTGCACGTACATTAGTTCTTGTCCTACAGCATTGACAGATTTTTTGAAATAAAACAAAAACTTGGGAGGTAAAAAAAGATGGAATATCACAAGCAGTGAACCTTTTTCTAAACTGCCTTCAGCCCCGCTGGAAACAAAAAAATGCTATTGTCTAATGTATGCCTATCAACCCTCTGATGTTGGTTACAGGAATATGAACTCGCATTGCAGTAGGAGCCAATCAGATGGCATGAAGTTTATGTACATACACACCACACACACTGCTGATTATTTACATGCAAATACCTTGGAAATGTGTACATTTTATGAAGGATATTTGGTGCAAGGAAACAAAATGGTGGAAAAATAAAGAATTAGAGATTCAGTTCTCACTATGGAGAAGGGACATAAAATAATGGAGATTCTTAAGACCAAACAGCAGACATCAAAACTGAACTGACCCCAATGCTTCCCCAGTCTTTAACATTATCTCTCTCCCTTCCACTTTGTCTTTATCTTACAGATGCATGCAGTTTTGTCTCCAGTTGTTCCCTTTCTTCATCATAGACTCTGTGCAGTAATCTCACAATTGGGATCCTGCCTGCATAGAATTTCATGAAAGCCCCAGATATATGGATGGACCAATCGCCTTCTGTGTCCCTAAATGTCTGTATGCCTTTACATAAGGTAAATAGTGGGGAACTTCCAATTCATACATGACAATCATGCCTTTGCAAACTCAAACCAAATACACTCTATGTAGTATTGCCCTGGATGTTTATTGAGTTTCAGCTTGTGAAGAAGAAGAGAGCCTATGGATATGCAGAACCACATTACAATGTGCAGGTTTTGGGGGGAGGACTGTTCTCATTGACATTCTTAGGGCGATTTCGCACTAGAGCTGCCTCGCGGTGCAGCCGCCGTTTGCCCTGACACTATTTGTCAATTTCACACCCAGGGCTGCGGGGCTGCATTTGACCCGCGGCTTCACCCGATTTCCTCCGCAGCTTCGTGATCCTCAAAAACCAGGATCACGAAACTGCGGAGGAAATCGGGCAAAGCCGCAAGTCAAAATGCAGCCCCGCAGCTTCAGGTGTGAAATTGACATATTTGTGTCAGGGCAAACGGCGGCTGCACCGCGAGGCAGTTCTAGTGCGAAATCACCCTTAGTCTTAGTCCAGATAACTTTTGGAAGTACTTTAAGACATCCTTCCTTAGTCTAGCTATAAGTAGTGTGAGTTTATAGCCTGATGAGGCCCAAGGATCTTGGAACATGCTTCAGTGGAACTCAGGTAAGGATGGTCAGAGGTTTAAGTACTGCCTTACATCCATTTCTTCCTTTACTGGGATAAGCTCCACTGCCTCTTGGCAGACTCTCTCCTCTTTGAACCATCTGCAAGTCAGGTTTAAATAATAACACAGAGTCCTTGCACAGGCCTGATGCCCCTGAGTCACCTCTCCCTGAAGCTCCACCCCCTTACTTGGGGCATTGCTCTGCAGATGCCTCTCCTGAATTCAAAAGCACAGTGATCCCTCTTTCCATTCAGCACAACAGCTCTTGAGTGTCACACCAGGAGCTGAGCACCAAGGTCACTTCTCCTCTAGTCAGCTCCATGACAGCTATCCCAAGGCACACTAGTGATGGCACATCCACTCTCTGGTGGGGCATTGACATAGCATCCATGCTGTTATCCTGACTCTGCTCCCTCTAGCCAGGCATCATTCAGTTCCTGACTTTGAACCCATCAGCCTGTTCTGTTGGCCTACTAGGGAATATGAAGAAATCCAAGGTGGGATGCTGGATTTGGGGGAACTAGCATCATACCACCAACATCGCTTTAATTCCTTCCTACGTGTTCTATTTTACTTGCTTGAAATTTGGCATCCTTTTAAATTGTAACATTACCGCTACCATAACATTACCATGTTTTGCAGGCTTAAATCTGTAATGAAGCTAAAGATCAAGGGGCATGATGCTCTTTTTGACATTGTGTTAGGGCTGCCAGCCTCCAGGTGGTGGCTGGAGATCTCCCGCTCTTATAGCTGATCTCCAGGTGAGAGAGATCACTTCACCTGGAGAAAATGGCCACTTTGGAAGTTGGACTCTATAGCATTATGCCCCAAACTCCACCCTCCCCTGGCTCCACCCCCCAGAATCTCCCCGTATTTCCCAGCCCGGAGCTGGCAACCCTACATTGTGTTGATTCTTTGACTGTTGCCATACACAAACCTATCTTACATTCTAACAGGCAACTGTGGCCCAAATGTGGATACCTAAATCTGCAGATCAGGGTGATACTGACAAAACCCAGATTTTCTTGAAAAATTAGGAGACTGTCCAGGCTTGCATTAAAATATCTGAAAACTTAAGATACCCTATTTGGGGGGGGGGGGGTTATATGCCCTTTAAAAAAAAAAATCATTTTCTGTGCATAGGCAGCCAATGCATCTGCCTCCTCCTCTTTCAGTGGTGGGGGTTAGCCAAGAGCTGCCTTGGTCCTAGCAGCATCACCGTTGGTGTGAGGGGAAGGCTGGGAGCCACAGTGGTCCTGGCAGCATCCTCCTTGGTGGGTGTGGTGTAAGCTGGGAGCTGAAGTGGTTCTGGTAGGGTTGCTGTTGGGGAGGTGGCCAGGAGCTGCTGCAGTCCTGGTAGCATTGGTGTGTGTGGGAGGCCTGTAGCTGCTCCCAACAGTGTTGTAGGGGGGAGGGGGAGGGAGATCAAGGCTTTTTTTTTAAAAAAAAAAAAGAGGTGCCAGAACTCTCTAGAGGGAAATGAAGTTTTCTCTCTGTATACTGAAAACTCATGAACTTTTAAAAATGTTTAAAAGAATTTTGTTGAAGAGGTTCTGGAACTCTGTTTTGGCGCATTCCCCCAGAAAAAAGCCCTGCCCCCCATGATCACTGTGGGTCTCTACTTGTCTTTCCTAATAAAGCTAAACTGATTTTATTCCTTGAACAAATAACTTCTGTTATGTTTTCTTAGGAGTAGCACATCTGCAACTGAGATCTGAAAGTCACAGAGCACGATGCAATTTTTCATTAGGACTGCAGCCAAGGGATTTGGGCCAAAGCTTAATGAAAGTGTCAGACACAGAAATATATATTAATAAACTACCTTTCATGGTCTGTCTCTCTTTCATTTGACATATCTGTTACCTGGCAAAGACAGCTGCCTTTTCCCTTGAACATTTTCAGGGACTGCAAGGCAAACACACTATACATTGTAGGTGCTTTTGAGCACCTACCTGAGGCATATTCTGTGTAGAAGACAAAGTAGCTACTCAGGGGCCTGAAGCAGAACTGCAGCCTCTGGAGATCTACAGCAGTGCCCAAAGCCCCAAGAGCTGCAGCACCACAGGCAGACAACTACCCTGCAGGAAAGAGAGAAGGAGAAAGAATAAAATTTGCTATCACCCTTTGACTCCTTCGTTAAGGAAAGTGGAAATTCCATTCTGCTCTGGGGACTGACAGCCAGCCATATCCCTACCTGAGGAAGGTAAATTCCTGCAGGATCCCCTTCTTCCTAGCCACAAGCTATGGGTGGTCAAGGGGATGACACCCACTGCTTCCCTGACTCAGATTTTCTTGGGGTAGCAAAATGTCTTAAGCCAGCCCTGGGTGATCATTCATTGGCAATAGGCATGGCAAAGCACTAGAGCACATTGTGTTGACAGACAATGCTGTGATTGCTGCTTTGAACCCAGATCTCTAAATGGAAAATTATAGAACTTGGAATAGTTTTGCCATTGTCTTCCTCTGCAGAGTCTTTCATGGTGGTGTCCTGTCCATGTACTGACCCTGCTTCATTTCTGAGATCTGACAAGATTGGGCTATACCATGCCACCTTCCCTTCATCTTGCAAGTAACTACTGGGTAAACTATCATGTAACCTACCAAGTGGTGAGAAGAATCTACTACTCTTCTCCTTCTCTTGATTTCTTTTTAAAATCAGGGCTCACTATGGTGAAAGGGGTATCTAAGATCATTTTATAATACATCAAAAGCCATTAGATAAGGAAAACAACCTATAGGTGTTCTAAAAAACAGAATTAGGAGGTAATGGTGGTTCCAAAATAATTATGAATGCGTGCAAGCACATCTCTTCATAAATGTCTGTCTCAGGAAAGTAAATGCCAGTTGACTCTCTAAAAACTTCAAGCAGCAGCCTGGATTTTATGGGTTGCCTGCAATACAGATAAAACAAGAGCTTTATCAATTGCACTGGCTTTCAATTTGTTTGGGCTGATTCAAAATACTGGCCTTGACTTTTAAAGCAACCAGTAGTTTGGGTGCACAGTACCTAAAGAACTATCTCCGACCATGTGAACCTTCTTAGTTTTTGATGTCAGATGGTGCAGTCTTGCCCCAGGAACTGGCTCTAAGGCTGCAGTCACACACATTAAATAATCTACTTTCATTGCACTTTACAACTGGATTTTACTGTGTGAACTGGCCAAATCCAGTTGGAAAGTACATTGAAAGTGGATTGAAAGTTAATTATTTTATTTATTTATTTATTAGATTTTTATCCCGCCCTCCCGCCGAAGCGGCTCAGGGCGGCTTACAACAATTAAAAACCAGTAAAGATTGATACAGTACATCTAAAAACAGTCAATATTTAGTGTGTGTGACCACAGTCTGATTTAGTGAAGAGAAGAAGAGTTGGTTTTTCATACCCCTGCTTTTCTCTACCTTAAGGAGTCTCAGAGTGGCTTACAATTGCCTTCCCTTCCTTTCCCCACAACAGGCCCCTTCACCTTGTGAGGTAGGTGGGGCTGAGAGACTTCTGAGAGAACTGTGGCTGGCTCAAGGCCATCCAGTAGGATTCATGTGGAAGAGTGGGGAATCAAACCCGGTTCTCCAGATTACAGTCTGCTGCTCTTAACCACTACACCACACTAGCTAATATAGACAGGACAGACAGAAGTTCATGTGAGCACCTTCTAAGCTGTTGTCTGAAAGCTATGGAACTTCCTTCCTCAGGAGGTGTGATTTGCACTAAATCCTTACAGTCTAGTACAATTTGAAAATGCACGTATGAATGAACAGAAAGACGAGATATAAGTTTACTAAACAAGTGCTGATGCTTAGAGCAAATGGAAGATGAGAAAGTTGTTTTGCAAAGTCTTGATGCTCCCTTGTTCTTGACAGATTACACTAAGATCTTTACCTAGCTACATGCAAAGTTAATTGCTACTGCAGTGGTCACATTGTATGTCTGCTCTGATGTACATTTAACTTCACACCAGATGCAAATATTGTATTTTGCCTCCGGCTGAGAATATGCTATTCTGCTATTTTTGTTTTATCTTCCTCATTTATTGAAATTATGGGGGGTGGTTGCTTTCCATGATTTTTGGGGGAAATGTGGTTGATGTTAATCTGTAAACAACCTAGTAATGACTGGTTCTTGACCTTGTGTTTTGGTCAGACTTGTGAGAGTAGAATAGGATGGAACATAAGTGCCCCGAACCAGCATAATGCAATTGCTTGGTTTATCAGGCCAGCCCAGCTCTGAAGCTCTGGTTTACACCAGGATTTTGGACCACATGTTTATGGCACTTACATGGGTCAGTGCAACTCCTCCAAACAAGGAGCATACCAGAGTTAGTAGAGAAGTAGTGATGATAGTTGTTAACCCTATTCATTATGCTTGGATCAGAATCACCCCTTCTTTGGGTGCAATACTATGTGTGGAAAACAAGACGTCATTTAAAATACCACACTCATGTTGACTTTTATACAATGCTTATTAGGCAAATAGGATACAGGCACAGCGTCAGTGAACTGACAATTAAGAAGCATACAGATTAGCTCATGCAAGACTATGTGGAGAGTATGGGACACAAAGATACATAGATTGTAGCAAATGACATCAAGCCAATGAGAAGTGGACTGGCCCTTTAACTTATCAGGAAAGTTCCTGGTGGGCCAGTGCTCTGAAGGGACTCTGGCAGCCAGGAGCAAGCAGAGCCAAGGGGCCCCTATGATGATGGCAGCATTGCTGAGTCTCCTTGGCTCAGATTCAGGCTATGGCAATGATGAGAATGGATATTATGATCACCTGGGCAAGCCTACATCCGTTGTCATTGCCATGGCTTGGATCCAAACCAAGCAGACACTGCAGCATGGGCAGCATCCCAGGACTTCCATCCAGAATGCTTTTGATGAAGTTCCCCATCAAAGGCTCCTAAGTAAACTCAGCAGTCATGGTATAAGAAGACAATCCTCTTGTGGATCCAAAGCTGGTTAATTAACAGGAAACAGAGAGTGAGTCTAAATGGGCCATTTTCACCATGGAAGGTGGTAAGCCGTGGGGTACCATAGGGCTTGGTACTAGGTCTGGTACTCTTTAACTTGTCCATTAATAATTTAGAGTTGGGAGTAAGCAGTGAAGTGGCTAGGTTTGCAGATGGTACTAGGTTGTTCAGGACGGTGAGAACCAGGGAAGACTGTGAGGAGCTCCAGAGGGATCTGTCGAGGCTGGGCAACTGGGCATCAATGTGGCAAATGAGGTTCAATGTGGGCAACTGCAAAGTGATGCACATTGGAGCCAAGAATCCAAACTGTAAATATATGTTGATAGGGTCTGAACTGGCAGTAACTGACCAGGAGAGGGATCTTGGAGTCGTGGTAAATAACTCACTGAAGATGTTGACTCAATGTGCAACTGCAATAAATACCATGCTAGGGATTATTAGGAAGGGTATTCAAAGATCATGCCCCTGTATAAATCTATGGTGTGGCCTCATTTGGAATGCTGTGTACAGTTCTAGCCACCGTACCTTGAAAAAGATATTATAGCACTGGAAAAAGTGCAGAAAAGGGCAACTGAAATAGTTAAGGGGGTGGAACACTTTCCCTATGAAGAAAGGTTAAAGAAGTTAGGGCTTTTTAGCTTAAAAAACAATTGAGAGGTGACATGGCAGAGGTTTACAAAATTATGCATGAGATAGAGAAGGTTGAGAAAGAAGTACTTTTCTCCTTTTGTCACAATACAAGAACTCGTGGGCACTCAATTAAATTAATGAGCCGTAAACTTAGAACAGATAAAAGGAAATACTTCTTTTCCCAAACAGTAATATGAAGATGTGGAATTCACTGCTGCAGAACATGTTGGAGGCTACAAGCATAGACAGCTTCAAGAGGGGATTGGATAAACATATGGAGCAGAAGTCCATGAGTGGCTATAAGCCACAAGGTATAGATGGAACACTATGTCAGGGGCAGTGATGCTCTGTATTCTGTTTGGGGGGCAACAGCTGGAGGGCTTCTGAAGCTCTGGTCCCACTAGTGGACCTCCTGATGGCATCTGGGTTATGGCCACTGTGTGACACAGAATGTTGGACTGATGAGCTATTGGCCTGATCCAACATAAGAACATAAAAGATGCCAATGTTGGATCAAGCCAAAGGCTCATCCAATCCAACACTATGTCACACATCTAATTCCCTTTTGAAGCTGTCCATGCTTGTAGCCGCCACCACTTCCTGTGGCAGTGAATTCCATGTGTTAATCACTCTTTGGGTGAAGAAGTACTTCCTTTTATCCGTTCTAACCCGACCGCTCTGCAGTTTCATGGAGTGCCCACGAGTTCTTGTATTGTGAGAAAGGGAGAAAAGTACCTCTTTCTCTACCTGCTCTTTCCCATGCATAATCTTATAAACCTCGATCATGTCACCCCTTAGTCGTCTTTTCTCCAAGCTAAAGAGCCCTAAGCGCTTTAACCTTTCCTCATAGGGAAAGTGTTCCAACCCTTTTATCATTCGAGTTGCCCTTTTCTGCACTTTTTCCAAAGCTATAATATCTTTTTTAAGGTGTGGTGCCCAGAACTGCACACAGTATTCCAAATGAGGTCTCACCATTGATTTATATAGGGGCATTATTATATTGGCTGATCTGTTTTCAATACCCTTCCTAATAATCCCCAGCATAGCATTGGCCTTCTTTATTGCAGTCACACACTGTCTCGACATTTTCAGTGAGTTATCCACTACAACTCCAAGATCTCTCTCTTGCTCAGTCTCTGCCAGTTCAGACCCCATCAATGTGTATTTATATTTAGGATTTTTGGCTCCAATGTGCATCACCTTGCACTTGGCCACATGGAACCCCATTTGCCATGTTGACGCCCACTTGCCCATCCTTGACAGATCCCTTTGGAGTGCCTCACAATCTTCCCTCGTTTTCACCACCCTGAACAACTTTGTATCATCCGCAAATTTAGCCACTTCACTGCTTACTCCCAACTCCAAATCATTAATGAACAAGTTAAAAAGCAGTGGACCAAGTACTGATCCCTGCGGTACCCCACTGCTTACCACCCTCCACTGAGAAAATTGCCCATTTATACTCACTCTCTGTTTTCTATTAATTAGCCAGTTTTTGATCCACAAAAGGACTTGTACTTTTATTCCATAATTTTTGAGCTTACTTAAGAGCCTTTGATGAGGAACTTTATCAAAAGCTTTCTGGAAGTCAAGGTAAACAATATCTATTGGGTCCCCCTTGTCCACATGTTTGTTCACCCCCTCAAACAATACTAACAGGTTAGTGAGACAAGATCTTCCCTTACAGAACCCATGCTGAGTCTGCCTCAATAGGTTTTGTTCATCTATGTGCCTACTAATTCTTTCCTTACTAATGGTTTCCACCAATTTACCCGGTATCGACGTCAGACTGACTGGCCTGTAATTTCCCGGACTGCCTCTGGAACCCTTTTTAAAGATGGGAGTGACATTAGCTACCTTCCAGTCCTCAGGAATGGAGGCAGATTTTAAGGAAAGATTACATATTTTTGTAAGGAGATCCACAAGTTCACATTTGAGTTCTTTCAGAACTCTCGGATGTATGCTTCTCTTATCTTCTTATGGCCATTTGGTTCAGTTTCCCCCAGGGCTGTTATGATATCCCAATCTGTCCCAAAGCAAACATCATCAAACTCTGGACATGGGTAAACTGCAGCAGACAAAAAGAGAACACGCACACCCCTTCCATTGTGGCAAGGGACTACAGGACTCTGCTTCTGTACTAGACACTGCAGAGATTACAGGAAGACTCCAAACAGTAGCTGCTGCCACTCAAAAACAGTGGGGAGCCAGATGTAAGAGTGGGTCTGAGCTGGTACAAGACAGATCCATATATTTATATGTGAAAACTTAAGGGGGAAACAGTCAGTGGTGGTAAATTAGGGTTGCCAACCCCCAGATGGGGCCTGGAGAGCTCCCAGAAATACAGCTGATCTCCAGGCAACTCCAGATTAGCTTGCCTGGAGAAAATGGCTGCTTTGGAGGGTGTCCTCTATGTTATTGTACCCTACTGAGCTCCCTCTCGTATCCAAACTCTGCCCTCCCAGGCTCCACCCCCACATCTCCATGAATTTCCCAAACTAGAGTTGGCAACCCTCTGTAAATGGAGATGCAAAATAACTGTGAAGGGGGAAAACATGCCAAGCACAAGGAGGGCGGGGAGAGTCTCTGTGCACAAATAGCAAACATACAAGAAGAGAAGGGGTATTGATAGAAAAGAAAGAATCGTGTGTGTACATTTTTAGACGTGCCATAAACTTGACACAGTGGTTGTAACAGTGAGTACAAGGGCCAATCCAAGCAAGTAAGGGAAGGGCTACCATCTGAGGGAGCAGACCAGAACACAAACAGCAGTCATCCCTCCCCTCTCCACTGAACTTTTCTAGAACAGTATTAGGGGTGTGTGGCACTGATAGAAAAAACATTATTGCCTCCTTAACCCCCCCTCCCCCAGGAATATAGGTATTCTTGGGATAAAAGGGCTCCAGAAGCTAGGGAAGCCATCTTTCACCTCAATTCACAATTCTTTGAGGGAAAAATGAACATATGAAAGAAACTGAAAGAAAACAATGAACATATGAACGAAATGGGGACATGCCTTGCAATAAGGACTTGGATCTTGGGTGTGTGTGTGTGTGTGTGTGTGTGTCTATAATCCTCAGGCAGATGAGGTATGGAGAATGGGGTGGAAGGACGACAGTGATCATGAAACTTCACTACCTGCACATTCAAGAACAATTCCATGAAATCCACAGAGAAGGGTTTTTGGCTATGAAAAACATATGTAATTTTAAAAAGGAGGTTCTTCCTTCTCTTCCTGTTTGCCCGTTTCCTCTTTTGTACTGTCTACCCTCTTGCCAGCATCAAGTGTTATGGCTACTGCAAAGCTGGCAACCTGACAACTATGATAATTGGTGAAAAAGGAGGATTGTGTTTATTTCTGTTTTATTATATATATTTTTTAAAAAAAAAATTCCCAGAAGATCCAAGTCCTTATTGCAGGGCACGTCCCAATTTCTTCCATATGTTCATTTTTTCCTAGAGGAATTGTGAACTGAGGTATTAAGAAGCCGTAGAATTAAATCTGGCTCTGGAATGCTGCAGTGAAGAAATCTGTGGGAAAATCATGTGTTCCTAGCTGTGCAACAGTTGCTTTCCACCCCTGAAATTCTTCTGCCTACAATCTGCTTCTAATTAGTCTGCTAGACAAGATACGGGGATCAAGCCAGTAGGAGCTGTTCAAATGCAGCTTCCATTCAGTTCAGTTGGGCTCGCACAAAATAAAATCCTCATGCACCGTGCCTGTGGGGAGCGGTAATTGTGCTCAGTCAGTGTATCTGCCCTTAAGGACACAACTGCACAGAAGTGCATGTGGTGACAGCATCCGAAGCGTTTGTGGTTTAAAATAAATATTAATAATAAAAAACCTGTGAACTCAGGCACAACAAGCTCCATGGCTGCTGTCATCAGCATTCACATACATTTGTAAACCAGTCCAAAGTCATCCATATAATTCATGCTAAGCTTTTAAAAGCATTGGTAACTATAGGGCCAAAATTAGAGTTACCAGATCCACAGGTGGGAAACTCCTGGAGATTTGGTGCCTGGGTAAGACAAATTACCTCAGCGGGGTACAATGCCATAGAGTGAACCCTACAAAGCAGTCATTTTCTCCAGGGGAACTGATCTCTGTATTCTGGAGATGAGCTATAATTCCAGTGGATCCCCAAGTTCCACCTAGAGGCTGGCATCCCTAGCTGGCCAATTAACACAATTGATTTGGGAAAGTTTTTTTTTAATGTATTTAGATTTGTTATTCTAGGGCCGAACATGTTGTATGGCTGTTTGCCATGTGCAGAAGGCTGCTGGTTACAGGCTGTACGCATCTGTTTCTCCTGCATAGCACACATGAGGCAGCCTAGAGCCTGGGGAAGACCTTCGCATTCAAGCAAGATGGAGGTGAGCACCATGCCATAATCTGGAGGCTTTCTAAGACAGTAGCTTCCATTAATTATCTTTTATGCCCCATATAAAAGCTAAGCATGACTTGTTAGGAAAATTATCATTCTTCCAACGCATCCTCATAATGTCATACATCATTCTGTTTCCATACACCTTATGTGAATAAAACGGCACATAATTGTTGCAATTAAAATACAAATAGGGCATAAGGATTTCATAATGTCTCTTAATGTTAAAAAAAAAAAAAAAGACTGTAGTTCATTCTGAATTTGATTAGTTTCTGGCACCATACCTGTAATTATAGTAATTAGTGCTAGGTGCGAAATGAATTTCAAACTGAGGTGAAGTTATGCACATAGAACAATCCATTCCATCTGATTTTTGTTTAAGGAAATTACAGTACTTCAGGGCTTTGGGGGTCATTAGAAATACCAATAGAAATTTAACACCAAATCATTGCTTACAACAAGCAGTTCCATATCTTATATCTCCATCTAGTGATCAGACACATTGCAAGCAAGGGACTGATCTCGGTGTTTAGTTTCTGTTGAGAAAGCATACTGTTGGCATGGAAGGAAACTCAACTTAGCAGAAAGGTCTACTTTTCCATTATTGGTCTACTTTTCCATTATTGGTAAGGTTTACTCCCTTTTCACTGCAAATCTTCTGCCCCCCAGGCACCTATGTCCTCCCTCCTTCCTTTCACTGAATACACACATTTCAAACAATCCTCAATCTACTTGTATCACTGTACCACCTAAGCGGGATCTGCAGTGCATCCTTTTTCTATTCTAGATTGGTTCGTTTTGATAGCCTGTTATTCACTATATGAAAGTAACTCTGGAATGATCAATTTATAAAACAATACTTTTTGAGAAACTCACGTAGAAACGCGATTAAATCAGAATGGAAACGGCCGCCTTGGAACGTGTAACACCCCTGAGGATCGGAACTGTGCAGCCAGCTCAATATCAAAGGATGACTTGGTAGTATTAGTTATATAAACAGTCCAACACTTCTGCTCAACTAAAACCCCAAATACGATTTGCTCTGGAAACTTCTTGTTAAAGCTGCCATTTGACTCTCAACATTCTTGCAATATATTGAACTTCAATGGGGTGCTCAACTTTGGCCGGGGTGTGTATGTTATAATTCCCCTCTTCAGCATCAATATTAGGACCAGGTGCCAAAGTGAGGAGCTAAGAGGTAGGTATACTGGTTTCTGAAACTGCAGTGCCTTTTCATGATTTCAGTGCTTGTGCCTTCTGCTTTTTAAAAAAAAAAAATACTGGCTTCTATACAGACTCACAGTACCATCTGTAAAGTGGGTAAAAGCTTAAAAGTGCATTTCGGCTAAGTTAATTGATATGAAACTATTAGTGAGGGCAGTGGCAGCTGGTGCTTATTGAAGCTGGTGTCTGAGGTGGGGGTGGGAACAGGGGGGCACTGTGATTGCATGACGTCCCTTCCAAGGAAAACCTGGTATGATGTCACACCTCACTAGCAATTGTTGCAAGGTAAAACCATAGAGTTTCCAGGGATTTCCAAAGAGGACTGATATAAATTCTAGGTTTTCCTCAGACACGATGTCATGCCATTAGCTCAATTTATTTATTTTGCTCTGGGAAGAGAGAGTTCTGGTGGGAGGTGTCCCACCATAGCAGATCTGTCAACCCTAGGTGGAACAGAGGACAATCAACAGTAGGCAGAATCAACTACTCCTGATTTTGTGCAGTGATGTCTGTTTTTGTGCAATGATACTAAAAATATTTAAGCATGGTAACACAGTTCCTTGACACTTTGCAGGTACCAGTTTCGTGCAACTTCCATTTTTACTGCTGTATTTGCAAAAACAGTAGGGATAAACAATGCAGGAAAGAAATGCTGCCACCTGCCCCCCTCCAACCCTACTGAACACTTTAATCAGAAGAGTCAGGATTATGAGATGAGAAGTGTCATGAGTCAGCCAGAGCTCAACAATAGGGAGGACTGCTCAGGAGAAGAGGAGCTCCATGTAGCCAGCCTTAAGTTAACAGAAGCTGACCAGCATGAAAATGAGTTGCAGGCTTGTCAGGATTCACAGCCAACAGCTGGTGCAGAGCCACTTACATTCTCCAGCCCTGATTCAGCAGATGAACCTCAGTTGGCCATTCCCAGCCCACTAGTATAATCTACACCCTTAGAATGCCACAGATGGAGGCTGAGAACAGAGCTACAGACAAGATAGCAAAATGCATACCTCCTGGCCTGACACCAGCTGCTTACTCATAGTGAAGATGAGTAGTTGCAGGATTGCTTCTGAGCAATTGGTTGCAAGCATGACCCTTAGGTGTGGGGCTATAAAACCAGCCAAGAGATGCTAAGCCAGTGACTCTGCCTTGCCTGATTGCTGAACCTCTGACCTTGGACTGAATGGCTGCATTTCCTGACTTCTGGACACCTGACCTTGGACTGAACGACTCTGCTTTGTCTGACTTCTGGACCTGCTGACCTTGGACCAAGCGACTGTACCTTGCCTGACTTCTGACACCTGATACTTGGAGCCTGCAAGCCAGTGCAAGAAGGTTATGAGTTCTGCAGGTTTCAGTCTGATCCAGAACTCCCTGAAACTCTAACTCAAGAACTCCTTTTCCACATTGAAAAGTGACGAAAATCAAGGAGGCCTTTGACCACATCCAGGAACCTTCCAAGGTTGTCAGTGCTGGGTTTGGAAATACCTGAAGATTTAAGGGTAGAGCCTGAGATGGGGGGCTTTAGGGAGAGGACGGACCTCTCTAGGGTATAATGCCATGCAGTCCACCTTCCAAAGCAGCGATTTTCTCCAGGAGTGGAGTGAACTTTCCATAAATAATAATACAGATCTCTAGTCCCTATCTAGAGGTTGGCAATCCCACTCAACCCTGGATAATGAGTTGCATACAACCAGCCTAATTCAGACTCTGCCTTGCTGGTGCCCAAAGTGCCTCTTAGCCAGAACACCAACATCTTTGGTTTCAGGAGTTAAGATTTTTGAGAAGATCTGGTAACAAAAATGTGCAGTACCTTTATTTTGCCACAAATGATGCAACCCTACCTTATTTTGCCTATGCATGTTTAATCAGAAGTAAGTCTTGCTATAATCAATAAGATTCACTCTCATGCAAGCTTGTATAGGGTTGCAGCCTGAATGAGGTTTTGTTTTCTTTTGGCGGGGAAGTTTATAGTTGGAGGGGGGAGGGAAAGCTCCAGCTTTGTATTCAGCTACTGAAGAAGTTACCTTCTGTCACCCTTATTCTTGAACTTTGTGGAGCCAGGGAAATGTCTGTAGGACACACACACACATACACTAAGAGAGAAGTTCCAGCTGCAACAAAATTTCATTGCAATACATATACCTTTCAATCTCTTCTGACTTCTTAATAACAGAAAACGGCTGCCTTCTGCTGGGTTTGAAAAGGGAGTGCTAAATGTCCTGGAGGTCATGGATATGCACGTATTTTGTTTTCTAAAAAACACCTAGAGTCATCCTATAGTGTGGTGTATTCAATGCAATGGAAAACTGTGTTGAACTCACTAAATGAAACACCGTGTAAAGCTTCGTCCTGGGCAAGGATCCTAATCACTCAATCCCTACTGGTAGCCCAGGAAGAGCCGACCAATCACCTACCATCCAGTTCCCTGAGGGGGAACATCTGTGATTGGACATTATTGTTACAATCCTATTGGTAGTTATGTACAGTAAGGCGTGGCTACATTAGCCCGGGAGAGTTTAAAAGAAGAACAACTGCAGTGCTAAGGTTGTTCTGGCTGTTCTGAGTGTTCTGTTCTAGTTGTGTTACGTGTTGCTCAATAAAGCTGAATCGCTTGCTGAAATCACTCTCTGACTCTTTGTTAAGTAGCCGACGACATATAGTATAAACATGGGGACGCGCTGGCATTTGGGCAAAATGTGCTGATGCTACTCCCGGGCACACAGGAAGTGGCATCAGTGCATTACCGGAAATATCATGACATCACAGGTGAGGGCCCTTGCTGCTGGTAAGTCCCCTTTGGTTGCCAGGTCCTAATTTGTAGGGAGTGATTTGCAGCGCTGACTTAGACGATAAGGCAGAGACTGACTTAGCTGCCAGCCTGCCCCCTGAACTGTCCTGTATGGTGGAGGCAAAGCAGAAAGGGGCTGCAAGTATCCTGAGTCAGTGAGGCAATGCCCTATTAACCCTAATGGACCAACCTCCACTGAGTGATGGCTATGCCCAGAGGACATCTTCGCCTATGGGCTTGTCAAAAAGGAGCTCCTGCTGTCTGTTGTGCATGTGAAAGATCTGGTAAGGACCAAACCAATGCTGCAGATCTTTAAGATTATCAGTTTTAAGGAATGCTGTTGATGCCGAAATGCATACTCATATTCAGTGTTCAGCTCAAAAACTGTGAGGTTCTGGGACTCAAAGTTACCTGTAAGCCATATGTTATCTAGTAGGTTTTCACTATTATTTTAGATGTCTGTAGACTGATCATGGTAATTCAGGAGGACTAGTCTACACATGCATGGGCAGTAGAATGGCCCACTCCAGATGGGCAATGCCATTTTTTAAAATGCTCCTAGGGAAAAACTGCAAGTAAAATATAGATAAATAAATGAAAGATATGTCCTAGTCTAGCCTGTGTACAATGCCTTCTAGTCACATCCAACTTGTGGCAACCCCATAGAGTTTTCAAGACCAGAGACAAACAGTGGTAGTTGGCCACTGCCTACCTATGCATAATGACCATGGACTTTCTTGGTGGCCTCCCATCCAACTACTAACCAGAATCGTCCATGCTTAGACAATGAGATCTGACAAGTTCAGGCTAACTTGGGTCATTGAAATCAATGTAAGTGTAGCTTACGTCATGTTAATCTAGTTTTCTACTTACAATTAGATTTTTTTAACATGGGAACTTTAAAAACCTTGATGTTTATCTGTTCTGTGAACAGCTACAGTCCACTCTACCATCTCATTCTGATGCTTGTGTTAGCCAAATTGCCTTTAATTATTAATTAGTCTAGGTGAAGTTATGATTATTAATTGGCAATAGGCAAATTCGGGTTCTCACCAATTTATACAGAAGTCCCACCTTTGCTGTAAGTATCTGAAAAACACAGAGACTGGATTCAGTAAAATATAATGTCTCTTTACTGGGAGATATATATCATTCAAACAATACACAACCACACACACATATATACATATGCTAGGAAATAAAGATAGATCCTTAACACAGTTGCTTTAGCAGGATATTCGTTGGTTGGGCTATATTTACCTGTCTTCATTAGTTGAGCCGTTCCAATGGAAGAATGGAGGGGTTTAGAAATAGAAAATGGTGAACACATGCTCTGAACCAGCAGAACCACGTGGACTCTAGCTGCAGATCTAGAGTTTAAAGATGGAGGTAGGGTATGTGGATAGCAAGCTGGGCATAAGAGGGTTAATCATAAAACATACTATTGGCTGGCTGGAAGAGGGGAGGGGGACTAAGGAGTGGTCAATGTTTGAGAGCTAGAAACTTAGTCTGGTGACTGGCACCTGGATGAATCATGAAGGCTGTATGAATCATCTGGGCTAGGGCCTTTGTCTCTTGATGGCCCTAGCCGGCTGGCTGATGGTTGAGCAATTAGTTGCTAAGCAACTAATATTGGAGTTTCAGAGTTATGTGCAGCTTTGCAGGTTTGGAGGGGGGGGTTGCCTACATGTGCTTGAAGAAACTCCTAATGGCATCTGGAGTTCTCTGACATGTTTTCCATAGCATGGCATCTGAGGTTTTGTACAGGCTTCTGGAACTGCTTCACCTCACAGCAGGTAGGATGGCTGGTGACGCTGGACTATCACTGTGGCAGCAACACTAAAGGAAGGTGTCCCTCTTTCAGGTGTGCAGTCTCAACAGGTATTCTCGGGTCTCCATGTTGTACAGTCCCTTTGCACAGTCCATATTCCATAAAAACACATTGATAGGCTTGCATGGCAACACTTGTGTAGATCAGGCATATGCTGAATTTTGTATATGCTAGCTAAACGTCTTAGTAACACAAGGAATGCTATCAATCGTATCTATTAACACTTGCCCAGTGACAGTATGGCTTTGGATACAGGTATTTGCACCCATGAAAGAACAACTAAAGTTTATATAATTTTAGTTTAGATCAAAAAGTTACCTTCCATCAAATAATAAAGCGCACCATTTTTCAGACACAGAATCCTTGTTCACAGCAGGCATCTTTGTGTCTAAGCATCTTTGATATCTGTTGATTTTTCCTGTGCCAGGGACATCCTGCTCATGTAGGTGGGAGCTGCAACCTTCTGTAAGGAGCCAATGGATAATGTGATTACAGCTTTATGTGCTGTTGACTCCTCATGCGTCAGCCCTGCTGTCAGCCAGTATCGAGTCTGTCATTTATACAGCTGTCTCACATCCCTGCTAGAGGAACTGAACTGCTCAAAACTGTTAGCCATTAATGAACATCAAAGGCTGTAAAAGCAATTTCCTTTTCTTATTGTACAATATGGCATTGCTACAAAATGACGGCTGTGACTCTCCTATCTATGGACCATCGCCAGCTAATGAGACAATGGATTATATAATATCGATCTCCTTCCCCCTCCGGTTATGTGTCATTCAAAGTAACTGATCAGTCTGCAGTGTAAAGAGCTGGATTGCCAGTCTGTCACATCAGTTCAGACTCAATTGCAGAATTATAAAGTTATTTATTTATATTTGAGATTTCTATCCCACCCTCCCCCACAAGCGGGCTTACAGCCTTTGATGTTCATAATAATAATTAAAAAACAACCTGTAATTAAATATTTGCTCTTAAGCTCAGAAACATCAGAGAATTTGTTGAGCCTCCACATGCTCTGTGTGACACAGTGCCTTGGGAGTCGTGTCTTTGAAACATGCCCTTGTAGCTGTATAAAGTCAGCTGTTTGGGATGTCCCAGCTCTGCTCCAAATGTCACTGCTTTATTGCTCAGCAGTTGGAAATCCCATAAGCTAGTTCCCAAGGAGTTAATATGAAGTGTTGCATTAATGATAAATCTGCTAGTCTGAGCACATTTAAGGATGGAATGGTTTCTGCTATAGCCAGCTCATACAGCCAGTCGCGTGGTTCTCCAAGATGCTGGAAACAAATGCTTTTACATCAGTTATACATGCATAGCTAACCAGAATGCTATGTGTTTGTCAGGGCTAAAGAAATGCCCAGCATTCTCTCTGGAGCAAGTTACCATTTAGAGACAAACACATTATTACTGTAGAAGGAGGACATGCAACAGGGTCTTATGGGATAAAAGTACTATAAATCATTTGAACACAGAGGGGAAGGAAGGGAGAAATAATTTCATCTTATAAGTTAAACTAATATCTCTTCCACTAGTAATAAAGCCAGTTGAAGAAAGACACAAGGGAAGCATTTCAGAGCCAGTTGAATGTATGGAACAGTTCACTCAGTATCACGATCTATATGTTCGTGCAAAGAAGGAATTAAAAAGCAATAAGAGAGAAGGCTGGGGAATTTCCCCTTGGGTATTCTTTATGGTAAATGGTGCATTAGGGAAGAAAATTCAAGATAGGCTAGAGGTGTGAATCTTTGGGGTATATCGTGGGCTACATTACAGGAAGTAACTGTCTATGTCCTTTCAAAGTAAATGTTCCTGAGATCTCAATTGTAGACACCAGTGAATTTCAAGTAATACACATTACACAAGCAGCTGGTATAAAAATGTTTGAAAGCTTTGTTAGCTCCAAACAGGTTTTCTCCCGCTTGGGCATAACTAACAGCCAGCATGGAAAGGGACTCTCGATGCTTTGCCCCCAAGAGGCCATCTCCAGTCACTATACAACTGAGTAAGGGAACATCACCAGATTCAAATTTTCTCATACAGGTCTTCACCAGGGCTTAATGAGGGCCCGTAGCTACAGTGGGGTATCTTGGGGCTAGACTTACCACCCAGGCCTCCTGACTTCCCATCCAGCTGGTTTATTTTATTTTTCTCAAATGCCATGTCCATGCCAAGCTGTCACCCTGCCCTGCCTGCCAGCAGTGTACCTCTGGCTGGCTGCAGGCAAGACACACCACAGGGCATGTCTGCTCCCTACTCCAGCCCTCTCTCTCTTGTCACTTTTCTTAACTTTTACTCTCTTGTTGCTCCTGACACAGTGCCTGCCCCAACTTATTTAAATAAATAATTTAATTTTATGTATTTAAATAATTAAATTTATTAAATACATTTAAATAAAACAGCTATCTTGAGACCATCTTATTTAGCTGTGTACCCCCTGCAATCATCAGAGATGTGTCAGAAAATATGGGAAAACAACACATGGCCAAGCGACTGGAAGCACTCAGTGTTCATTCCACTACCAAAAATGGGAGGCTCCAAAGACTGCTCCAATTATCACACAATCACTCTCATCCCTCACATTAGCAAAATTCTGCTTAAAATTATACAACAATGCCTGACACCAACCATAAAAATGGCCAACCTTTCTATAGAGCAAATTTGCATTGGATCATGGAGAAATCTCATGAGTATCAAAAGATTATCTACTTACGCTTCATCGATTACAAAAAAAGCCTTTGACTGTGTTGATCATGACAAAGTGTGGAGAGCCCTACAAGACCTGGGGGTGCCAGCACATCTAGTCAAGTTGATACTATCATTGTACATAAACCAGGAAGCCACTGTGCGAACACCATATGGAGATACTGATTGGTTCAAGATAGAGAAAGGAGTACAACAAGACTGCATTCTTTCACCTTTCCTATTCAACCTGTATGCCGAAACAATCATGAGGAAGCTAGAGCTGGAAGAGTCAAAATGGGGGTAAAGATTGGAGGAAGGAATATCAACAGTCTTTCATATGCTGACAACACAACCCTCCTCTCGGAAACTAAAGGAGGTCTGGAGTACCTGATCAAGAAAATCAAAGAGCAAAGTGAGAAGTTTGGCCTCTTCCTAAACATCAAAAAGACCAAGTTCATGATCACCGAAAAGAAGAGAAACATCAAAATAACAGTTGACGATGAAGAGATCGAATGTGTGGAAGAATTCACTTTCTTAAGATCACAGATCAACCAAAACAGCAAATGCAGTCCAGAAATAAAATGTCGAATCACGCTGCGTCATACAGCAATGATGAGCATGAATGAAATATGGAAGAGCAAGGACATCAGCCTAGCAACCAAATGCAGATTAGTCTGTGCTGTTGTGTTCCCCATAGCAACCTATGGCTGCAAAAGTTGGACCATGAAGACAGGAGGAAAATTGACTCATTTGAGGAGTGGTGCTGTAGGAGGCTCCTGCACATTCCATGGACAGCAAAGGTGACAAACAAGCAAGTATTGGTGTGCATGAAACCAGACATGTCATTAGAGGGAAAAATCATAAAACTGCAACTGACTTATTTCAGCCATGTCATGCAGAAGAACTCACTTGAAAAAGCAATTATGCTTGGATTGGTTAGTGGCCAAAGGAAACTGGGCCACCAAAGAACACGACTAGACACCATAAAAATTGATGCCAGCCTGAGCATGGAACAACTCAAAGAAACAGTACAAGATCGGAAAACATGGAGAGAGCTGGCCCATAGAATTGCCAAGAGTCGGACATGACTGAATGGCTAACAACAATTTTGGTAAGGTTGTTTTAATGTATTTTGAACAATGTTTTGACCTACTGTTAATCATTTTTTCATTTTATGTTTCTTTTCTTGTGAGTTTTAATTGTAATGGCCTTTGGCCTCATAGAATAAGTGCTACTTAATCTTTTGACAGTGAGTTCTCATCAGCCAAACATTCTGATTCATTAAACCAGACATGCATTAGCATTCTTTTGTTATAGGCCCTGACTTTTGAAAGTTCCATTTGAAATACCTGAACACCAATTTTGCAGCAATATTGGGGGGGGGGGGGAAACACACAGCAGGTACTTAGGATATAGTTATACTGGTTTTGCATGCGCATAAACATTTCTCTGTAAACAGAATAGCAAAGGTAATACTGCTTCTCCTGGAGTTTTGTGTAGCCTAGAATTGTGTTCTCCTAATTTCATGCATTTGGCAAGATAGTTCACTTGGCATAAGGCTTCCTTGTTGGCAATATTATCATATGGTTATGCTAGCCAGGTTGTAAAAGTGAGTTGTTTTCATTACTTGCCCTTGTTCTCTCTTTGACATTTCTTACATTCTTTTTTCTTCTATAGCTGAAACATCTCTGAACCCAACCCAACCATTCAAATTCTGGGGAAAATATTACTCACTGCTGTAAAGATGTCATTTTAAAAATGTATGATCCATTAACCAATGAATGTACCCAACTACAATGGTGTAAATCAATAAGGCTGAAGTCCCCACTGCCCCACCATTCTGTCAACCTTCTCCCCCAAATTCTCCGAACTGTGGGAAGCCTGCCAGGGAGGCATAATAAAACAGTTGGAACATAAATAAATAAAATACAGTTGTTGACCCTAGACACTTCAGTGTGCTTTCCCTGGTTCTTTAGTTTTTACTACAATCTCTTTTTGCACCATCTCTAGTTTCATTAACTTTGTGTGTTGTCAGTGCTCATTCTTCTGAACTTTCTTGTTGTTGTTTAACAACCTTCAGAACTCCCTGGGCCTTGAGAAGGCAACAGAGCAGATGAACACAGTCCCTTGTGGAGCAGATCCTCTGATGGATGACCCACCAGTTTCCAAGCCAAAGAGCCAGCGTTGTCCAAAGACTTCTCCATGGTCATGTGGCCAGCATGACTAAACACTGATGCGCATGGAACACTGTTAACTTCCCATTGAAGTGGTACCTATTTATCTACTTGCAGTTTCTTGCTTTCAAACTGCTAGGTTGGCAGGAACTGGGGCCCAAGATGGGAACTCATTCTGTCACGCAGCACTAATCTTCCAACAGATAAGTACTTCCTTCAGCAAAGAAAGACTTCTCCATTGGCGGGAGTCTTTCTCTGTTGAAGGAAGGCATAAGGAAGAGTATCATAGGATCCAACCCAGTTTTAAGGGTTGCCTCCTGTCCCCCCCCCATCTATTAAATTATTTTAAAATAGGACATTTCTGCCAGTTGCTGTCCTTTTTTCAATAAGAAGTTATGTGGTCAGCAGTGAAAGGTAAGTTGTGGTGGGCAGAGGCATGTGCTCCTTTGCCCATTGCATCCCAACTAAAAATAGGCAAGCATGTCCTGCTTTCTTCACATGAGAACATGACTACCAATCATTTTTCCCTAACAAGACTGACAGACCCGGCACTGGGAGGGGATTGTTTCTTTTTGGGAATTGGGGGGAAATGGTTCCTCACATTAGGTTCATTGTATGCTATGAGATGAAATCAAAATTTGAAGCTAAATCAAAGGAATGTTTAAGAGAGAAGACAAGAAATTGGATTTAAACCCCACCTTTCACTGCCTGAAGGAGTCTCAGAGTGGCTTTCCCTTCCCCACAACAAACACCCTGTGAGGTAAATGCGGCTGAGAGTGCTCTTTTGAGAATTGCTCTTGAGAGAACAGCTCTGAAAGAACTTGTGACTGACCCAAGGTCACACCAGCAGCTGCATGTAAAGGAGTGGGGAATCAAATCCGGTTCTCCCAGATTAGAGTCCGCACTCCTAACCACTACAACAAACTGGCTCTTTAAGACTGAAATAAGCCATAATAGAAGAGATCTCATACACACGCAGAAATAGTCCATTGTCTACTCTCCTTCATTAGGCTCAACCTGCTTGCTCAGCCCAAAGGAATGGTTTCCAGAAAGCTCTCTCTCTCCCTCTCTCTCCCCTTACCTAAAGCGGTGTTTCTTCCCAAGACTACCTTGCAGCCTCTCTATTAATTAGAAAATGGCCACACATATATGCCATGTTGTTGGCTCCTTCTCATTATACCTCTGCCAGATTTCTTCCAGGCATAACAAAATAGGAAGATGATAACTAAAATTACTGTAATCCCCTCAATGACCTAGATTGGCTGGGTGTCCAAGGCAACATTGAGGAACAGTGAATAATTTATTCAGGGACCATGCCAAGCATACAGTGGAAGAGGTAGCCATAGTTCCGTGGTAAAATGCATGCTTTACAGGCAGAAAATTCCTTTTCTCTCTGTAGTTTCTCCCAGTAAAAGGCTGCAGAGTATCAGGGCTGAGAAAGACAGCCAATCTAGATATTACTGGGCTTGATTACCCCATGATCATTCCCTTCACCCACATGCTTTGGATTGCTTTAAAAGTAGACATATAAAAGTATAAGAACATAAGAGAAGCCATGTTGGAGCATGCCAGTGGCTCATCCAGTACAACACTCTGTGTCACACAGTGGCCAAAACCCAGGTGCCATCAGGAGGTCCACCAGCAGGGCCAGAACGCCAGAAGCCTTCCCAATGTTGTCCCCCAAGAATACAGAGCATCACTGCCCCAGACATAGTGTTCCATCTATAAAGGTAAAGGTTCCCTTGCTCGAAAGTCAGTCGAATCCGACTCTAGGGTTGCAGTGCTCATCTCTGTTTCCAAGCCAAAGAGCCAGCGCTGTCCGAAGACGTTTCCGTGGTCATGTGGCCGGCATGACTAAACACCAAGGCACACGGAACGCTGTTACCTTCCCACCGAAGTGGTCCCTATTTATCTTGTTGCAATTTCTTGCTTTTGAACTGCTAGGTTGGCAGGAGCTGGAACTAGAGACGGGAGCTCACTCCATCATGCGGCACTGAACTGCTGAACTACTGACCTTCCACAGCCTGCAGTTCAACGTCTTAACCACTTGAGCCACCGCAGCTCCAGGTTCCATCTATACCTTATGGCTAATAGCTACTGATGGACCTCTGCTCTCTATATTTGTCTAATCCCCCCTTGAAGCTGTTGTAGCTGCCACCACTTCCGGCAGCAGTGGATTCCATGCGTTATTTACTCTTTGGGTGAAGAAGTATTTCTTTTTATCTGTTCTAAGCTTACTGCTCATTAATTTCATTGAGTGCCCACAAGTTTTTGTATTCTGAGAAAAATATTTTTTCTCTACCTTCTCTATCCCATTCATAATTGTGTTAACCTCTATCATGTCACCCCTCAGTCATCATTTCTCCAAGCTAAAGAGCCCTGATCTCTTTGACCTTTCTTCATAGGAAAGGTGTTCCATCTCCTTAATCATTTTAGTTGCCCTTTTCGGCACTTTTTCCAATGCTATAATATCTTTCTTGCGGTGCAGTGATCAGAACTGTACATGATATCCCAAATGAGGGCACGCCATAGATTTATACAGGGGCATGATGATACTGCTGATTTGTTTTCAATCCCCTTCCTAAGAATCCCCAGCATAGCATTTGCCCTTTTTCTTGCAGTTGCACACTGAGTCGACATTTTCAGTGAGTTATCTACCACAACTCCAAGATCTTTCTCCTAGTCAGGTACCGCCATTTCATGCCCCATCAACATAATGTATCAACTGAAGATCCCACAAAAGGAGGTAAAACTTGCACTCCAGTTCACACCTCTCTGCGCTTGTTGTGCTGTGATCTACGCCTATTCCTGAAGTGCAGCTCTGCAGTCTGCAGACAGGAGATTGACAGTGCAATCCCAAGCCCCACTGAGTAGAATTCTATAGGATTTTGAAGACTTGCTTTAGGATGGCAGTGCAAATATTTCAGTGCTCCCTTATACAATACAAAGCATCCTGTATGCACCGTTGTGTTGTAAGCAACAGCAGACACAATCTGACAAACCTCTATGCCTAACAAGGAACTATTTATATGTAAAAATTGGCTGAATGATCCAAAGCAAAACTTAGATTGGCACAATCAGCAACAAAACATTATTTTCCCTGTATACTGACAGGGCTCAGTTCTCGACCATTTCAGCATTCCAAGTTGATGGGTAGTTTGTTAATGAAATCTAAAGATCTCACTGTGCTAGGCCCAGTTCAGTCTAATGGTGTGTGCTTTTTTTGTAGTAGCAAACAGTCTCTGTCACTTGGTTGAAGCTCATTTGTGTAAAGTGCATATCACATATTCATAGGCTATGAAAAGACTAGGCAGTATAGAGTACATTAAATTCAAGCAGTAATTAAGTAAATTATGCACCATTGGGCAAAGCACACCTCCTGCATTCCCAAATACATCACTGTGGTGTGCTTCCTGATTAGGAGGAAGCAAATCCAGAGCAATGACTCATGCACAGACAAAACAAGCAGTGTCCTCAGAGGGCAGGGAAGTCTACTTCATCTCTGCACTGTGCAGAGCAAGGGAAGAAGAATGATCAAAACAATGAATCTTACAGAGACACGGTGTGTAGCTTCGTTTCCAGAGCTCATGGGAACCGTTAATTTATCTATTGCTCACAGCGTGCTATCTGTTCTTTCTGTACCTTTGGGGAGTTCATGCCATGTAGCCAATGAAATATATTCTTGAAAATAGGAGGTTTGCAACTCAGGTGGAGAGCTGTAAAACTTCACAAATTGGATGATCAGGCCAAATTACATGCACAGATTTGATTTGGCCCCATATGCTCAGCCTAGTGAGGTCTACTGCTCATCATCTGAATAGGGTTTTTGTTTGTTCCCAGCCATTCTTAACTCATTCTTCTGGAATATTGCAGCAGAGTCTCCAGTCTCCAGAGAGGAGTCTGACTTTACTAAATAAAGATGATCAGGGTGATTATAGTACACAGCAGCTGCAAAAGAGCAGCTGGTAAAGAGGAATGAGAAACACTGGCTGTTCCAGAATGACTTCAGAGTGTGTGGGTTTCAAAAAAATGAAATGAAATTAAGAGCCAAATTCATGAGCAAACTGGATGATCTTGCTTACACAGGCTTTTGGACAGAAAAAAATATTGCAAGGGCCCTGCAACACATATAATAAAGGCAAAGGGCTCACTGTAGCAGAGCTGCTGCAAAGACTTGCTGGGGGGAAGCTAACTGTGTAAATTTCCAGGACATCCTATGCCCTAATAAAGAAGAACCTCAATGAACATGTCCATAGTACTTTACTACTCAAGGTCTTGCAGCCATAAGTGTCTCCATGTCTGAACAAAACTACACAGCAGGGCTCACTTGGGTGAGAGGCAAAGGAACGTATATGGATATCAAGCAGTGGCTGGAAATTTGGCTACCCTTGTTTTAAATGAAGTATTTAAATGAAGTATCTGCAGAAGGAAGAAGTCAGAGACATTAAGGAAGGATAAACATATGACCGGGGGGGTTGTGGCACCTGCCGTCCAGAGGTCAGTGGACTGGCCATTTTACTTACTGGGAAAGTTCCCAGTGAGCCATTGCCCTGAAGGGCCAACTGGTAACCAGGACCAAGCAAAGCCAGCTGCAGCAGCTTCACCTCCGCTGCAAGAGTTGCTTGGCTCAGAGCCTTCAGCAGCAACAAAGATGGCAGTCCCCTCACTGATTGGTGGCAGTGCAGAAGGAAGTGATTGCTGAGTCAATACTGCTGCTTGTTGTTGTGGAACGGTATGAGCAGAATGACTCCTGCCACACTGCCCCGCACTAGTTCAGAGATTTTGTGGTTAGGCTAGAAGAGAGACTTGCTGATTCTGATCCTCTGGTAGGGTTGCCAACAGTGTTCCCTCTAAGCTGAGTTAGTGTGAGTTAGCTCACAGTTCTTTAGCCTCCAGCTCACACATTTTTGCCTAAGCTCAGGAAGGATGGCTCCAGAGCAAACTAATTTATGCAGTAGGCAAATTGCTTGCTCACAACTTTAATGCCAGCAGCTCACAAAGTAGAATTTTTGCTCACAAGACTCCACAGCTTAGAGGGAACACTGGTTGCCAAGTGGTCCCCAGGCAACAGAGATAAGTTCATCTGGAGAAAATGGCTGCTTTGGAAGGTGGACTCCATGGTGTTGAAGTCTCTCCCTCTCCAAACCCCACCCTCTTCAGGCTCCACCCCCAAAAACTCCAGGTATTTCACAACCCTATTCTCTGCTCTGCCCAATCGGACACATAAGTGCCACATTGGGCTTCAAATCAATAGATCAAAATGGTTCCGTGCGCCTTGGTGTTTAGTCACGCCGGCCACATGACCACGGAAACGTCTTCGGACAGCGTTGGCTCTTCGGCTTTGAAACGGAGATGAGCACCGCAACCCTAGAGTCGGATTCGACTGGCTTTCGAGCAAGGGAACCTTTACTTTTACCTTTTTTTTAACAAAGAAGAACATTCATAAGTCAGACCTGGAGCAGCTTCTGTACTTATTTAGCACTGGTGTCAGTGTAGATGGGCCTTGCATGGGTGGAATACAAGCTTCTCACAGATGTGAATGATTCAAGATGAGCAAGATATTAATCCTTTCTTATACAGCTGTGTTATTATGAACAAATGCTATGTTTGCACACATATTAATTGCTGTGAGAAGGTCAGAAAAATAAAATCCCTTTTGGATTTCAGCACTGACACTCTGCTCCTGCACTTAAAAGCACGAAAGCATTGGTTCATACAAACTAGCAAGCTTTTCAAAGGACTTTCTGGTTGCAGTTGCAAAGTGGGAGATCTAATCAAGTCAGATTGAATCTTTGCCACACATTATAGGCTGAGGACTTGAAACGGTCACTATAATAACAGAAAGCCATTTTATTAAATCCAATACATCACAAGGAAACATTCTTCAAAGCTGCCCCGTACCAAATGAACATGTAGAATGAAACAGTTGATCTGAGGGTGCCCTCTTCTGTTCTCTGGAGGTAGCTGCTGCTTCTTGCAGAAAATCATTCTGTAAAATATTCCTTATTTAATTTTAAAAGCTCATGTTTTTGTTTTTGTTTTGTTATGTCAGCTTTGGAAGAAAGACAAGAGTTCTCAGCTAGGAGGCCATCCTGTCTCTGGGCTATATCACTACAGACTACAAACGGGAGGTGTCGTTTATAAGAAGGGATGGTTTTTATACCCCACTTTCCTCTACCTTAAGGAATCTCAAAGCAGTTTACAATCACCTTGTCTTCACAACAGGCACCTTGTGAGGCAAGTGGGGCTGAGAGAGCTCTGAGAGAACTGTGACTGGCACAAGGGCACCCAGCAGGCTCTATGTGGAGGAGTGGGGAATCAAATCCAGTTCTCCAGATTCGAGTTCATCGCACCACAGTGCCCAAACAGCTAGAGGGGTCAATCTAGAGATAGGTGAGGCTGCTACCCTAGAACCCTTTTCCGTGACAGGCTATGTGAGAGGTTTTTTGTTTTCTATGGAGGGACATTTTATTATCTCTCTTATATATATTTGCCAAATGGTAGTGGCTTCTGACCTATGGGGTGGCGAGATTGCATGCGCTCCCTCAGCCATTGGCCCGGCGGCTACCAGTCAAGACTACTGGCATGCCACTGGCCGGGTGTGCTCCTCTTCCCCGCCCACTCCCCTTTCAGCCACTGTGCTCTGTGTCAGAAGCACTCTGTCTCCCAAGGAACATAGTTCTCTTGCTTAGCTCCTGAGTGTGGGACAAAGGTTTCCCTCAGTGGCTGTTGTGAGGACTCATAGGGTTGCCAGCTCCAGGTAAGGAAGCCAGTTTAAGGAAGCCAGAGTTTGGGGAGGGGAGAGGGGAAACCTCAGCTAAATAGAATGCCATAGAGGCCACCGGCCAAACCATTCTAACTTCTCCCTCAGTGGCTCTTGTTAGGCAACCATGCTTGGTTCTGCCAGTAAAGAGACAAAGGAACAAAACCCTTTCTACAGCTCTGTGAAAAACTCATTGGGCCCAGTCCTGAGTATGGTTGCCAGCTCCAGGCTTGGAAATTCCCGATGAGTCCCCCCCAAAAAAACGCTGCCCTCCACAGGACCCACCCCCCAAATCTCCTACTCAGAGCTGGGAAGCCTACTTTTCCCTCAGTGCCTGCTGCTGGTCAACCAAGCTTTCTGTCAGTAAAAGGCCCTTTCCACACCTATTTGGGCCTTGGGAGACAACTCATTGTGTCCTTCTACCCTGCTGACAGGCCCTTCCCCCCCATGTCAGCCAAGGCTAAATGAAGGTACATTGATGCTTGGCTGGGAAGGAGATAGGGTTGCCAACTCCAGGTGGAAAATTCCTGGAGATTTGAGGGATGGAGCGTGGAAAGGGTGAGGTTTGAGGTGGGATGGGACTTCAGACAGGTACAGTGCCATAGACTCTGCCCTCTAAACCAGCCGTTCCCTCATGGGGAACCACTGTTGCCAAAATCCAGCTGAGGGTTGGAGATCACTCAGAATTCCAACTGGTCTCCAGATGGCATTGATCAGTTCCCCTGGAGAAAATGGTGGACTCTGTGTCCTTATACCTTGCTGAGTTGGCCCCCCTATGACAGCCAAAGTTATGTGGCAGTCAGGGCTTCAGAGCATAGTGGGGGCTGCTGGTGAGGGGGAGATGGAAAGCTGATCAATGAGGGGGAAATGAAGGTAGGTTGATGCTTGGCTGGGAAGTAGATAGGGTTGCCAACTCCAGGTGGGAAAATCCTGGAGATTTGAGAGATGGAGCCTGGAGAGGGTGAAGTTTGAGAAGGAGTGGGGCCTCAGACAGGTACAATGCCATAGACTCTGCCCTCCAAACCAGCCATTCTGTAATGGGGAACCACTGTTGCCAATCTCCAGGTGGGGGCTAGAGATCACTCAGAATTACAAATGCTCTCCAGATGGCATTGATCCGTTCCCCTGGAGAAAATTTTGGACTCTGTGTCCTTGTACCCTGCTGAGGTTGCCATGGCAAATTGATTCTGCATGCCCACGGCCTTGGCACTCTCCCAGAGCCTCTTTCTAGCACTCATTGTATTTTATTTCCACAGTGGGCCTTATTCCTAATTTATTTATATCCCACTTTTTAATGTTTCAAGGAGGCTAAAAAAAACACAAATACCAAATAAAAGAACTGGTGCAAGGAACACAAAGGGCCTTCTTGTCTCTTTGTCCTCCTCTGCACTGATGTTTGTCTGAGTGAGAGAGGCCAGGCAGGCTAATGGAAGGTACTTCATTCTCTCTCCCAGTCTGTCCACCTCACATTACTGAGGCACATTATGGTTTACTTGCATATTTAGCAGATTGGGATACGTGGCTAGAACACCACTCTGCACAGGTCTGTACCATTGTCACTCCTGATTAAACCTGAAACACTGTGGCGCTCTTATAACACACCATGGCTAAGGTTGCCAAACTCCAGGTATTGGCTGAATATCTCCCAGAATCACAACTGGTCTCCAGGCTACAGAGGTCAGTTCCTCTGGAGAAAAGTGCTGCTTTGGAAGTCAGACTCTATGACATTGTACCCCACTGAGGTCCCTCCTCACCCCAGGCTCCACCTACAAAATCTCCTGGAATTTCCCAACATAGAGCTGGCAACTCTAAGCATGACAGAGTGGGGAAAGTGGCACATGGAAAAAAGAGTGAGGCCTGGAATCATTTCACAAAAAATATCGAAGTACAGTTAAAGATTATGTGGGCAATGTGGAGCTGAGGTATGCAAACAGCATTGGGTCCATGCTGAAATGTGTAAGGCTGAAACATCCTGCTGATTTGAGGGGGAAAGACTTCTACTACAACCCTGTGCACAATCGACACAGAAGTAGGTAAATATGTTGGCTTTTCTTAGCAAAAATCAGTGATAGCTGATAATATGTAAGGATGTTTGTGGCCAGACAGATTGTGAGCTTGTTAATGTTTAAATGATAGGAAAAAATGCCAGTTTCAATGTTTACTTTTAAAAATTAATGGTTGTCTTTGTTATCACAGAATCAGGTCCAGATAAATCACACTACTTACTGATAAATCAGCACATAGTTTAAGTTATTTGAAACTCAGTTCTGACTGGTCAGATTGATGCTCCCAATGCTGAATTCAGAAGCTCTATGCTGGATCCCCAAAGCCCCCCATATTTGCCTGCTATTTCTGCTGTAGTACCAAGTGACAAGTGAGCCACCTGGTGAGCCAGGTACAAGGAAATAAGGTGGGATATAAATATCTGAATATAAGGCACAGGAAACGTGATAAAATAAGGTTAAGTTTTTAAGAAGAAAGAATCTACTGCTTTCCTGCATCTTCTTTCCTCCCCTGCTGCATTGTGGGAAACCATGTTCCCAGGGTATAATGCATAACAATATTGGTACCAGCCTCCTTTGACTGCAAGGAGATCAAATCCATCAATCCTAAAAGAAGTCAACAATGACTGTTCCCTGGAAGGCCAGATACTGAAGCTGAAGCTCAAATCCTTTGGGCACCAAATGAGAAGGGAGCACTCACTGGAGAAGACCCTGATGCTGGGAAAGATTGAAGGTCAAAGAAGAAGGGAATGGCAAAGGATGAGATGGTGAGACAGTGTTTTCGATGCAATGAACATGAAATTAAGGAAATTCCGGAGCACAATGGAAGACAGGAGGGCCTGGCGTGATGTGGTCCAGTGGGTCCCGAAGAGTCGGACTCAACTGTGTGACTGAACAACAAAAAAAAGTGGGCAATGGGACAGGTGAAAGTCATCTCTGGGTTTTTCCATATTCTCATTTTCCTCACCTGTGTGTTTCTGTTGCTTTTAGGTTTTTTTCTGTTCCACAGGTGTTTTGCCCCCTCTAGTGGTTGATTCAATATTATATCGCTTTGTGTCTGACTTATCTCCCTGCAGATTTAAGCGGCAAGTTTTTATGCCGGCCTAAATTGATGTAATATCAAATTGACCACTAGAGGGAGCAAAACACATGCAAAACAGACCTCCCCCCACCCAAAGCAACAGGAACACACAAGTCAGGAAAATTGTGGAAAAGCCTTCTGATTCAGCCATTTTCTCCAGGAGAATTGATCTTGGAGATCTCCAGGTGCTGCCTGGAGGCTGGAAATACTAAGGGAAGGGCTAGGTTTGTTGAAGGACTTCAGTGAGGTATAATGCCATAGAGCTCACCCTCCAAAGCAACCATTTTCTCCATGGGGACTGATCTCTGTAGTCTGGAGACCAATTGTAATTCAGATATGTCCAGGCCTTCCCTTCCCCCCCAGCCAAAGCTGCTTCCTGTTTAACATTTTAACTGATTAACAGTTTAACTGACTCCCTGCTAATGCCTTATGGCACCAGTTCATAGCTTCCCCAGTGGCCAATGGGAGAGTAGGTGAGTCATCGCCAGCAGGGCTTGCCTTTGATATATATAGGATTCTGAAAATGTGAGAAAACTGTGCAAAATGTATGGATTTAGCAAAGTGAGATCAGAAAATAAAATAACTTTAAAAATCAGCTAAATAGGCTCTTAAATAGCTAAACAGAGGGACAAGAAATCTCTCCAAGTCATGTGATTGATACTGGCAAATTTTGTTGACTTCTAAATCATTCAGTAAATGATAAGAATGTATTTTGTTTTCTGCTGACTGTAGCAAGCATTTTAAGGGTCTTCAGAGTTGATATATTCAAGACTGGTTCTCTAGTTAAGTCACCCAAATGACCACTTGGGGGAATACAAGGTGGAAGGTATCACAGTAAGTATTGGTAAGCTGCGGTGGCTCAAGTGGCTAAGACGCTGAACTGCAGGCTGTGGAAGGTCAGTAGTTCAGCAGTTCGAGACCCGGGTGCCGCATGACGGGGTGAGCTCCTGTCTCTAGTTCCAGCTCCTGCCAACCTAGCAGTTCGAAAGCAAGAAATTGCAAGTAGATAAATAGGTACCGCTTTGGTGGGAAGGTAACAGCGTTCCGTGCACCTTGGTGTTTAGTCATGCCGGCCACATGACCACGGATATGTCTTCGGACAGCGCTGGCTCTTCGGCTTGGAAACGGAGATGAGCACCGCAACCCTAGAGTCGGAAACGGAGATGAGCACCGCAACCCTAGAGTTGGATTCGACTGGCTTTCGAGCAAGGGAACCTTTACCTTTACCTTTATCACAGTATTATAGGGGCTTGGCCCAGCCATTAGTGGCCAAGGTGATATCAGTAGCCACTTGGTAGCCCAAGTCAGTGGCTACCCAGGAGGCAATCAGTGTACCTTGTATGGGGTCACAAAACACTTTGAACTGACCCTGAATAAATAGCTCCTTTGCATGGTCAATGTGCAATCCTTCAGATAAAGAATTCCTTGAATTAAATTAGTGATGCTTCACCGGTTGCTTTTTTTTGGCTAAGAGATTAACATTAGCCTCACCACAGGCAAGTAAAACAATGTGTGAACAGCCATGCAAATAAGTGTCTGTTCTCTGCATTGTGAACCTGAGTACATGTGACAACCTGTTATGAAGTTAAAGAGACCCTGTTTTTCCCCCATGTAGTGCAATCCCTACCACTTTGAATATCTGTTTACAAAAATAACTTGCGTAACATTCCTCTGTACACCGATGTATGGCGCTTCTTAAAGAGGCGTGTCTCAACAATTCTTATCTTGCTTTGCAGATAAGAGCTTGGGAGGAAACCATGGTTCCCACTCTTGCACAGTAAGGAGAGCCCTTTCTCATATTTGTCAACAACATTGTGATAATTAGTTTGTGCAGCAACCTACTTAATCATCTCAGCAGATTACCTGCTGTTCACAGCTTTCTGAGGATTCAGGACGCAATTCTTTGAGGGAGACTTCCGTAGATTTGAATTGTCTCCTGGAGTTTGGCTGATCTTGCTCATATCAACTAATTAGGGACTGTATGCATCACATTTTTAACAAAAACAATTAACTCCATGATATATATTCCTGTCACAGTCTAGTTAGCCATGTTGTATCTGAAGTACTGTGAGAAAAAGCTCAATGCTATGTTTCCACTAATGAGAATGCACAAGCTGAACAAAGATGGCTTCTGTACACAGCCGATAAAAATGTGATTCTATGAAGGGATAAATGGGATCTACCCTCTTTTTAAAATAGCACAAAGTCAATTCTTCCAAAATGGCAAGGAATTTCCCTCCCTTGTCATATGGGTTAATAGTAGAAAACAGAAGGGAAGAACCTTAAGGACATTGATTTTCCCCCCTTTCCCCAGACTTGGTTATATAGAAGAGGAGGAGGGATTTTGTGTATGTCCCATGATGCCTGAGGAAGAAGAGGATACTGCAATAATGGGAAGAAAATGATCTTGATAAATGTCAGTTCTACAGGAAGCTGATAGAAAGGCTAAAAGCCAAGAAGGGCTAAGTAACGGGGGTGGGGGAATCACAGAGATCTCTTACATGCAGGTGAAGAACAACTGCGAAAGGCCAACATTATCTTAGCAGTTCAGAAACTAGGAAGTCCCCATAGTCTCCTAACCAGACATTGGGCCATGTAAGAAGAAACCAGAGGTTTGTTACACAAATACAAGCAGGCTGTGGGACCAGTGGGGGGGGGGGCTGTGAAAATTGTTGCTTATTTTAAGAGATTCAGCATCTAGGAAGGGCCCAAGGTCTCTTGACCATATAATGGGTGTACAACAGAATCAGCATGCACCTTTATCAATTTATCAGTTTTCCTGGACAAAAGACATACTCTGCAGTTTCTGATACTCTATTTATTGGTTTAATTTAACACCCCACTTTTTGGTGTGACTTAGATCCACTCATACTGTAATCTGAGGTAAAGTTTAATCCATGGCTTCAATAGAAGGGTGTAATTGGGTTTAGGATTGCACTTTGAGTGAATGGCAAAAAAAATAGAATTGACTTATAATACAAACAAATAAATAGGGAAATAGTGTAAGAACTTTAATTGGGGTTTTTATTTATTTATTTATTTATTAAAACATTTATATCTCACCTTTCCTCATGGTTCAAGGAGACTTACAATAATAGTGGAAAAGATTCAGTTAAAACCACAACAGCAAACCTCAGCTCTCTCCCACCCACCCCCACCCCCATTAAAAGAAGCCTGCCTTCAAACAGCAGGCCCTGCAGTGCCTCCTGAAAATTTCCAAAGAAGGGGCCTCCTCACCTTTTCAGGGTGCCCCTTCCACAGAGCCAGAGCCAGAGCCATGATGGAAAAGGCCTGGACTCTGGTCAGTGCCAGACAGGCCACCCTAACTGGTAGGACAGCCAACAGAACAGTGAGTTTCTTATACCAATTTAATATCCCTTTTATATCTCTTGAAACCATATTGACACGTGTTTGTGACTGAACCTACAATTGCACAATAGATGTAAGTTTGAATTTCCTATGGAAAGAAAAATATCAACAGGTTCTCGGTAATCAATAAACATTGCAACACTGTTTACTTTTTAAATTAATCCATCATCGTAAACATAGCAAATTGCTTTAGGAGAGATGTCAGGTAATTAATAGCCTTCCTCTAGCGTTGTCTGAGACGGGCTTTCCATTTAAACTTATCCACACATCTAATCAGGAAGAGAGCATAGTTAATTAGTGCCATTTACGGTGCACAGAATGAAATGGATAGGCAAAGTAGCGTCTTCATAACTATTCTAAAATCGTCTGCTCTTTCATTTGTTAGATCTATTAGGCAATTACATTTCAAGAAGGTCTGAAAGTCACCTTGGTTAGATTATTTAAAATTACAGGTACTATCTCTGCTCCAGGTGTAACAAACAGGAGGGCTTCATATTTGGTGGGAGGATTGCAAAATAGGGTTGGGTTGGATTGGATCCTGCCATGCAGTTTCCACTGAGAGAAGGAAGTTCTATTAGCAGAGCAGGATATCTTATGATCTAGTGCTGGTCCTCTTTGGATGTGTGCAAAAAAAAAGGGAACATATTTATCCCTTTAGGAACTTGAGTATAGCAGCTGAGTTATTACTGGCACAAAACTGGGCACAAAATCATTGTCTACAGCAGGCAATTGACTGCCAAAATGATGTTTTAGTATGCTTATGGAGAAGCTTACAACATATCAACACCTGTGGCCAAGACAATTTATTCTCAAAACATATTTATTCAAAATGTGCAGCCATTTATTTAATAACTGAAAGAGATTAAATCTGAATGTGGACGACTAGAAATATTGCCATGTGCATAATAACTATTTATGATGATACTGTGTATTCGTGGTTCTAACAATTGAGAATACCTTTTTTCCCCTTTTTAATATATTACCACGTAACTTAACTTTAATGTTCTAAGCAGAAATAACAACTGCGGGAAGTAACAGAAATAAGATGGAAATCCTATCCTCCACCCCTTGCTGCCAAGCCCAGCGTGTTTCTAGACCTCTGCAGACATCTCCAGGCCCGGCCATGGCAGCTGCCGTGTCTGCGTGCAGACATTGCTGCCACCATGGCAGATCCTGGTCTCTGCCACTGCAGCCAGTCCCCGATTGGCTCCCAGACTCCTCTCCTAACTCTGTAGAACAAAAGTACTTTCAACGGACAATGCAGACAACACTCTTTTATTTTTATTTTTGGGGGGGGGGGTTTAAACCCCCAGGTATTTTTTTAATCTGTCAGATTTTCCTGCAAACAACCCAAGTTTGCAGAACTATCTCTTTTGGGTCAGTGTGGGTCCAATTCACAGATTTAGATATCTGCAGATTGGTTCACATCTGACTATTACAATATAACAGTTTAAGCATGACAACATTGCTATAGAGAGGCATAAACTATCTCTAATGGAACTTTCCTTGAATCAAAAATTTGAGTTTAGTTATGAAAGAAGGGAAGGAAGGGATATAGAAAGATTGAAAATGCAAGATGTTAAAATAAATATTCTATTAGAGAAATGACAGACACCTGGATATTTGTTTGCCAGGGGGAAGAAACACATTTTTAGTGAAAGTATTTTCCACATTATTCTTCCAATAGTTTCTGCACAGTAATCCTTTAATGCCTGGGGTAGTTTTCAGCAAACATGGAATGTTTCTAATTATTTGTGTGCTTACAAAGAACTGTATGTCACATTGGTTTGCATTTGTAAGTCAGATCTTCAAATTACCGACTTAAGTTTAGTTTAATCAGCACTGATACAGTTCTGCAAGGTAATATTCTTGAAGGCCTATTCATTATTAACAACGCCAAGTGGACTATCATATGAGAATATGAGAAAAAAAATATTTTCTGCTTTTATTTTCCAACATACCCAAACACATCCAGAAACTAGCATTAAGCCGCATTGTACAAAGTTTAACAAGTAGCTTTTTAAAAAAGGGTTTTCTGCCATTCAGCAAAGCAGAATAAGTGGCATGCTAAATCCGAGGTCAATGTCAAAACACATGCATTGAACAGATGACCAGCAACAGATTTTATACTACAGTCATTTTAACAGATGGATGGTAATTTGATTAGAAATCCAATAGACCTCATCAATTAAATGACAAAACAAGATGATCCTAATGCACTGCAGAGCCTGTGCACTTTCCCCCTCATAGTCAGCGTACCTTTTCAGAACAGATTTTTAAAAGCTTAGAAACACAAATAATATACCCAATAAAAAACATTTATGATGATAAACAATAATGGAAAAGAAATCCGGGCATAATTGTCTATGTGATAGGGGTTTTTAACATGGAAACAGTTAAATATAAAGAGAAGTCCTTTCATCATTGTTGGGGAACGACGTCTTCTGTGTTGAGTTTTCTCCTCTTTTCTGCCAAGGGGTCTTTTGGCCGACTTGTCTGGATCAGCCTTGCTAATCTTATCAGCCTTGCAACTGTTGGCTATTGCTGACAGGACTCCATTGATCTCCTCCTCAGCTTCTTCATCCTCTTCCTGGTAGGAAAGCACAGAGAGCCACCGTCACAAATTACAACACAGGCTTAGTTTAAGCACTGAGAAAATACTTCCTCGGGATGCCGGTTATGACAGGGGCACACCTTCGGCAGCAAGGGCGGGCCTCCAAGCTTTAGCCAACTTGATGTAAGACCTGCTTCGGATTCTCAGCGGGACCCACGCAAACGCAGATAGGGGGCACAGTCAAGAAGGGATCTGTGTGAAGGCACAGATTTCATGAACTAGTATCGTTATGTGAAAACGATACATAACATTTGCACAATCATAGCCTCTCATAAAAGCCATCTGCTTCTGACCTCTCTAATCTCTGGGACCAGGCAGACAGGACCCAGATGGGGAGAGAAAACTCTCTGATGAATAAAGCCATGCTTGTGAGTTTCTACAGGCATCTTTCTAGAAAAACAAACCACTATTAGCTAGTATTTATACACCACGTCTGAACGTTCCGCGCACTTCACAGATATGATCTTATACACCAGCCTTATAAAGTAGGGCAATATTCTAACCTCCAGTTTATTGACTGAGCAGAGGCTGAGAGAGAATATCTTACTCAAGGCTAGAGAGCGAGTTCATTTCACAGACAAGACTTGAATCAGGCACCAAGCCCGTAGCTATGGTGGGGGCTTTTGGGGGCTCCGCCCCCTTTCTTAAAGGCACAGCCCCACAGGAATTTCTCCTGTAAATGTTTTCAATAAGCAGAGTGGGGTGCTTTAGCTGACTAATGTCTGCACTGAGCAAGGGGGTTGGAGTAGATGAGCTCTAGAATCCCTTCTAACTCTGTGTCAAGAAACTGGTCTCCTTTAAGAGAGTTTTTCTGCCTAAGTGTTAGCCTTCTTGACTATAGAAGTCATCACCCCCACCTGCTGGCTTGTTATCTGAATTTCTGCTTAGGCTGGCAGAAGTGATTAACTTGCAGCAGCTGAGAACTGTCATCTAAAGTTGCTGGCAGCTTACATTTTAGAGATCTATCCTGGTAACAGCTTTCTACTGGTTAAATGGCTTTGCTTTCTGCGCTGAGAACTTCTGCCCCATGAGAAAAAAATTGTCCCACAAGCCACAAAATCCTGGCTACGGGCCTGCCAGGCACTTCCTGACTTCTCACCCATTGCCCTTATGCTATACCAGCTAACCCCCTGTTGGACCTGTTTATATTCCTAGAGAGACCACACTTCAAAAAAGAATCCCAGCTCAGATTTAGTCCTGATACTGCCTCCTGGCCTGTTCTCATAATTCCTGCCCATATATTGCTCAGTTTTAAAATGTTATTGCATCGGCCATTACAAGCTCAATCAATTTCCTGGAGCATTACAGAAGCTAACTGCTGGCACCCTTTCCCCTCTTCATTGCTTAAAATCCTGCTTGTGAGCTCATTCATTTGGAATGCAGTCTTATTTATTACTTGTAGGATGCTAGGATGAATTCAAGGGCCACTATGTGAAATTGAACATATCATGGCAATAAATGAGCCTTAATTCCACATAGCTGCACCATGCCAGTGATTTTTTTTAAAGTTGGGATATTGAAGTTTCATCGTGTGCAGAAAATCTCCTCCTTCTATAGTGGCTTCCCCACTCATAGCAATGAGTGTGCATGCCTTACCCTAGGCACACGAATCTACTCCCTGTATGCTCAGCTATTTTCAGTGGGTTTAGACTGCACTGTAAGAACATCTATGCTCAGTTCACTGATTTTGCACTCCACTCATGAATGTTCTTGCAGTAGAAGGGAAAAGCCAGAACAGTTTCACTTGTGATCTTCTGTTATGGCACAGTTCTTGGATCTGGCATTTCAGGAGGGAATAAAATAGAGGAAAGCCTAGAGATGAAACCACCGTTCCAACCAGGAAAATGTGCCGATGATCATCCTAACAAATTCTAAAAAATAAAGAGTTTTATCTGGGTGTTTGTGTGGATGTGCCGTTAACATGCCCTTTTTAAAAAGGTGAAAACAGTAACATTTCTAGCACGCTGCAGGTTTATTGCACTGCAGACAAGAATATAATACACATATTATTTTCCTTCAGAAGGTTTCAGCAAGTCGTTTGCAGGTGGCTGATGCTTCATTAGGATGTTTTTAGCTCTTTTTACGTTCCCTAAGAGGGAGCTAAAGCCGTGTGTGAAAAATGCAGTGTCTGGCATTGTACATCGCAGCTCCTCGTTTGTATGATATTATCTACTCTTCTCCAAGGGAGCTTAACAAGATGTGTTTTTTTAGCACAAGCTTACTTATCGTATTGCCCTTGCGAAAAGAAGAAAGAGAGTCTATAAGAGAACTATAAACACCTATCTGCTTTACAAATCTGAGTACCAGGGGAAATCTGAAAGGGCTGCCAAGGGGCTGAGAGGGAAGGAAAAACGTTTGAAGTGTTTTACATTATGAAAGTCAACCTTGCACTTCAAGACGGATCTCCACGCTGAGTGTATTTTAAAAAGCAATGTTTTACTCATCTTTCAGACCCTTCTTTTAAGGAATGAATAGCAAGCAGGTGGTAATAATGAATTGATATTTTTAAAAAATCATTTGCAGCATCTACAGAAAGCAACTGCATGACAGCTGAAACCTACTGGAAATAGAATCCACTGCTGCTTGTGGTTCCTATTAATGGGTGCATTTGTTCAAGAGGGAGAAACGATGTTGCCTGTCCAGAAAACCACCACTGCTCGGTATTTTCAGGATTTCCTATGCAGTGAGTGTCAAGATATTTAAACAGTCTAGCAATTCTTACTCCAACTCTAGTTAAAAACATGTTTAAGTCACTATGATATGTAACAGCGGCAATGAACTTCACTTGTTATGTAATGCTTTCCATGCTTCACATCAATAGCACACTTTTCCCTGTTCTCTGTTTCTGTCCTATTATTAAGGATCTGGAAGGGGTCAGGAAGGGATTTTCCTCCAGGCCAGGTTGGCCTAGGGATCCTGGAGGTTTTTATGCCTTCTTTGGGAAGGCAGGTAGCTGTTAATTTCCTGCAGAGGAGTTGGAATGGATGACTCTTGGGGTCCCTTCCAGCTCTATGTTTCTATGACACTGGCTGATTCTAGGGGTTACAATGCAATCCTAGACCCTTCTAAGTCCCCTGAAGTCAATGGGCTTTGCATTTGTCCACCGTGTGTCCTTGTGTACAGGGCACATGCCATCCCTCCAAGTAGCATGAGATTTCAAGATGTTGCTGTGACCAAAATCCACAAGGTACTGCACCACACAGCGTGGTTTCTTGCACATCATGATAATTGGCAGATGCTTTGGAAAAGCTCACACAAATGGGGGAGGGGAGTAGCAGGGTTGTGGTAACAAGTTAGTCAACGATGGAATCAGGCTATCTACATGGCACAGAAAGTAATGGAGAGAAGGGTTGTGGAAAAGGTGGAGGCAACTGGCACATGGGAAAATTTGAAGTATCACAGGTACCTTGGTGAGTTTCTTCACACCAGATCGATTAAAGGTACAGAAGTGAGCCACAGCATACTCCAGTAATGCCCCAAAGATGAAGGTAAAACAAATGCCCAAATACACATCAATTGCCTTGATGAAGCAGTTAGCATTCGGAAGGGATGTCCGAGCTCCCATCATAAGGGTTGTCATAGTGAGTACCGTTGTAACACCTATGAAAAATGAGAAATCAGTAGTGATCTTGCAGGGCTGTTAGCCATCACACAGACTGCTTCTTTTGGATAGCAGCTGATCATGATTTCAAGGACTATGTAACTGTTGTTCACTAATTTTCCCCAAGATCCAACCAGAATAAAGTATACTTTCGCTAAAAATCTAGAGGAGACTGTTCTCGTCCACAGCTGAAAACATGAAAAGGAACCAGAATGTACCATGCTAGACTTTGCACATGCGAAGCATCTATTCTCCAGGGCCTCTCAGCAGCTCTTTGTGCAAAGTTAGCACCATCTAGGAGGATATTGCACTGGTATGCTAATATTGTACAGGCAGCCACTTTACACATGAAACAGCCCAGGTTAAATTAGATATTGCATGTGTATGTTCTTTCCAGCTATGCAAAGGCATACGTATGTATTCTTTTGGACTATCAGTATCACATTTTGAGCAGGCCCTGCTCTGAGGAATAATCTATTTCATCATTGTGAATTTGCACGAAAACCCCCCAGACATATTCTGAAATGCAAAGAGCAAATATTTTTAACCACTCCTATTCCAGTCATTGTTTCACTTTCACTGCAGTTGTGCCAGGGGTCTTGTTGTAGAAAAACGAAAACCCCCCAGACATATTCTGAAATGCAAAGAGCAAATATTTTTAACCACTCCTATTCCAGTCATTGTTTCACTTTCACTGCAGTTGTGCCATTTTAATAAGGCAGCAAATATACAGATTTTTATATGCATGCCCTTCAACAGTGTGTGTGTCTTCTGAAGTGTGTTTGTCTGCACAGGCTTCTGTAACACTTTCTACTTCTGGCCCTTCACACAGTGATAGAAATATAGAAACTGAAGATGGGTGAACTTATATTATCAGGATCCTGAAACAGTTCAGACACTAATTTTTTTAGCCACCCAATTAGGGTTGCCAGGTCCCCCACCCGGGTCGCCACCAGGGGATGAAGGCATAGGGTTGCAAGATCCAGGTAGGGAAACTCCTAGAGATTTGAGGATGGAACCTGGAGAGGACAGGGACCTCAGTGGGGTATAATGCCATAGAGTTCACCCTCCAATGGATCCATTTTCTCCAGGAGAACTGATCTCTGCAGTCTAAAGATAAGCTGCAATTCTGGGGGATCCCCAGGTCTTACCTGGAAACTGGCATCCCTACCACACATCCAAACCACATTCAAGCTTACACCAAGTGCCCCTGTTTGCTTGCCACCTCAGGTGCTCCGGGGCCGCCTCCTGGTTTGAGCTTTCCCTTTAAACTCTCTGATCAGACACAATGTGGACCTGATCTTTTCAGTGGTAGCACCCATTCTTTCTGCTTTCTATATATAAGAAATGCAATGCCATTCTCTTCAGGTGGGCAATCGGCAGCTGAGAATTCTTAACTGGAGGGAAAGTGTGTAGGTGTTTGAAGAGACTCGCCAAGCCAAATGTGAACAATGAGGTTGTGTGTGTGTGGAACATTTCCTAATTGTTATGCGTCCTATGCACTCTCCACTCCACACAGTCTTCTGCTTATCTGAAACAGTACTCACACTGCTTTGTTCAAACCACAGCAGGGAAATCATTCATTCTAAGGAGGTTTCCTTCATATGGTTAGAATTGGTCTATACACAATGAGTGCTGTTTCAACATATATAGCTGAGTTTGGTTCTCTGGTGGCAACTATACCACAAGGATAGCATATGAATTGGGCTTGGTGAGGCTGTCACTCAAAAAGTTGGCTGGTTTTTGCTATTCTGAGCTTTTCCTTCTGCAGTGTGTTTGTATGAGACTGGGCCACAGGTCAAAGCCTGGCTGTGTGTAACAGATGCTCACCTGAGCATCTCCTTTCCACATCTTTTTTTAAAAAATATTTATAAATTATAACAACATATCATAGCATAGAGTACTGAGCATGCATTAATAGTAATAAAACAGGGCAAATGATTATACAAGCAGCAGTAACAACAGAGCAAGAAGGCTTTTTTATAACTGGAGAAAGAGAAGATTTACAGTTTGAGAGTTAACCCTCTTCTCTCCCAATAAACAGCAGAATATTTAAGAAGTCTAGTCAGCAGTGAAGCCGTAGCATGACTCCCTTCCTTGGGAAATAAATTATTCCTACTCCTTTGACCTGTGTGTGGCACTCACCCTCTCCCCTTTCTCAGAGGGCAGGAAAAGGCAAGTCACTCTGGCCTTTCCAGGGGTGGGAAGGAGACCTATGGGATTCTAAATGGTCAGAGATGTCCCAGAAACAGAAACTTGTTAGCTTTATACATACACTAGGAAAAAGGCTTGTTGTGGAAATAAATACAACGGCCTCTAGAAAGAGGCTCTGGGTGGGTGCCCTGGCCTTGGACACTCAGTGTCAATTTGCTGTGGAGACCTCAGCAGGGTATAATGACACTGAGTCCACCATTTTCTCCAGAGGAACTGATCTCTGCTACCTAAAGAACAGTTGTAATTTTGAGTGATCTCCAGCCCTCACCTGGAGATTGGCAACAATGGTTCCCCAGAAGGGAATAGTTGGTTTGGAGGGTGGAGTCTATGGCTTTGTACCTGTCCAAGGTCCCACACCTCCTGAAACCTCACCCTCTCCAGGCTCCGTCCCTCACATCTCCAGGAATTTCCCACCTGGAGTTGGCAACCCTATCTTCTTCCCAGCCAATCATCAACCTACCTTTATTTCCCCCTCACTCTTCAGCTTTCCACCCCCCACACACCTGCAGCCTCTCCCGTGCTCTGAAGCCCTGACTGCTACGTCACATTGGCTGTCATATGGGGGCCACCTCAGTAGCATATAAGGATACAGAGCCCACCATTTTCTCTAGGGGAACTGATCTCTGCCATCTGGAAAGCAGTTGTAATTCTGAGTGATCTCCAGCCCTCACCTGGAGATTGGACACATTTTACTTCAGGACAGCAAAACTGTTTAGAATGTTAGAGGCAAAAGCCAATCAAGTCGCATATGCAAACGACCTCTGTGTTCCGAGGCAGAGGCCAATGAGGCTGCATATGCAAATAACCTCTGTGTTCTGACTGGCTATGGGGGGGGGGAGAGAGGATTAGCAAAATGTTTAGAATATTGGAGGCAGGACTCAGGCAAAGCAGCCAGTGGATAGGGAGACCCTCTGAATGACAGGTCAGAGAGCGAACTGATTTTGGAGCGTTTGGAATGTTCTAGAGAAGTGCCACCACCATTTGGCTTTTATTTATAAGGGAGATATTTTCCATTGGGTAGGTCTCCCAGGCCAGTTTGACAAAGAATGAACTTTTCCTGCTGTCCTCATGACCACCGTAGACTCTCAGTAGTGAACAAATAATCTGTATGTAAAAGGTTCCAGACTCAACCTCTTGGTTCTCTAATTAAGCCACCTTGAGTAGTAGGCCTATGCAATACATCTGCTGAAGACCCTGGAGAGTCAGTGCAATTCACAGCTGAACTCAATGACTCCATCTGTCTCCTTATTTTACGTTAGTATTTTAGGGAGGTTGGTTTCACTGCTAACTAACCAGCCTTTAGTTACTGAACTTTGTTTATTATTAATGAGTAAGACTTGGGAATTTATATATGCTGTTCCTCTTGGCCCACAGCTGAATCATTCTGTTTCAAGTAGTGCATTCCTATGTTGAGTCAATTTCTAGAATTCTTTGCTGCTTCCAAGACTCTTTCTGGCTCCCCAGGACAGTTTTCTGTTAAATAATATATAAACCAAGAGCCCAAATGGATTCTACATAAAGGTGGCAAATGGGAAAGTTAGAATATAACACTGACGTCTTTGTGTTTTTCCCCTCAAGGCTACTATGACGCCCCCATCCTCTTCCCTCCCTTAGAAGCACAATTTTCCCTCTGTTTTTCTTTCCCCTTTGTGACTGAGCCACCCTACTTGTCTATTTATTTATTTCCTGGTTGTCCTACCCTGTCACAATATAATATTTGGGCTGTTTGCTCAGTCCAGGAACCTGAGGGAAGGAATGGGAGCCCCCTTTAACTTATACGACTTAAAAAGCACTCAAAAAGTTTTTATATTCCAAATAAACAAAATATTTTATTTAACATAGAGGGGAAAGGTCAGGTGAAATCAGGGGTAACATTTCTGAGGTAAAATCAGGACATGCACATACTTTAGTTCTTATGTTTCAGGCTAATGAGAGATTCTTAAGCTATTCACAGTTACTTAAATCTTTACGTTGAGAGGCTTTTGCTCCTGTGTTTCCCAAACACTCCAGTACACTTTCTTTGAGCATTCACGGACTCTTTTGGTTTCCAGAAGGCTGGTATACTCTTTCCAGTAACCATACCCCTTTTCGTGAAACAACAGTATTGTCTTGAGTTTTTAACTGGTTCTTAAGGTTTCTACAGGCAATTTCTAGCTACACCAGACTAGGGATCTCTGCATTCTTCAGAGTTAACTCCCTGTTTGACTGGATAGGGAATTTTCTTCCCTCTCTAGAAGATCTATCCCCTTTCCTTGGCTTGAATGGGGGTTTCTGTCTAACTACCCACTAATCCTTGCCAACTTTCCCCAGTTCTCCTGTCTGTATTTAAATGCTCTCGGCCAAAGTTGAGATCCAAAACTGTCAGTACTTCACTCTTCTCAGCTAGGGCTGAAATCAGACTGAATTCTCCTCAGCTTCCAGTTCAGAAGTCTTTCTCTGCTCAGCTGATGCTAACCAATCAGATCTCTTGGAACAACCTGTCACTCAAGGCTCTCTGGTTCCATGAAGAATTAGCCCTTCACATCCTTCACCTGTTTGTACATCTCTTCTAAGCTTTTAAAACTGCAGTCCATCACAGCTACCTTTACTTGTGACAAATAAGTGGGTTCTAGATCAAATCAAGCCTGAACTCTCCCTAGAAGCTAAAATTACTAAACTGAGGCTAGCATACTTTGGTCACATTGTGAGAAGACGAGGGTCACTGCTAGGAAACGTTGAAGGCAGCATGAATAAAGGAAGACCCAATATGAGATGGATTGACTCTATAAAGGAACCCAAGGCCTTCAGTTTGCAAGACCTGACCAAGGCTGTTAACGATAGGATGCTTTGAAGAACACTGATTCACTGGGTCACTGTAAGTCAGAAGTGACTTGAAGGCATTTAACACACACCTTTATACATTCAATTTAAACAGGGTAAATAAAAATGTGTAATCCCTGCTTGTGCTGGGCTCACATACATACCTGGCTCCTCCCTCTTTCCCCCTGCCTTTTCATGCAAAGCATAGTTCAAGAGTGATCATTTAAGACTTACTCAAGTTATTCATCACATATTAGTGCACTACTAATCTTTGTTCCACTAACTGGGCAACCTAAACCAGGATTAAACCCTTCACAGGTAAACAGAGACGGTCTTAAGCCACCTTTCCTTCATTGTGCTCTGTGTAAGAAGACAAGAGGAAGGAGGAAGGGCTAAATGCAGGGGAGCAGGTCTCAGGCTGGATTTGTGCACATTTTTAAATCTAAATATGGTTAAACTGGATGCCTGAATTAAGCCAAATATTGTGCAGTGTGGGAACAAATTTGTAGCCTTTAAGTTTTCTGTAGCCCCTCCTCACTCTTTTCCTATCGTATAGGAATCACAGCAACATAGATCCTTCACATACTCCTCAGAAAATACAAAAAAGCCCTAGGCTATGCAGAAGGAGCACATACTGAGTGAGTCTCCCTGCAGGTTCTGGGAGAGACAAGTTGACATTGGGAGGAATTACAATGTAGGTTTCTCCCACAAGGCCCAAGTCTTCTCATCTTACTCTACTAGTATGGAAAGGGCAGTGTAGCTGCAGTTCCCATGCTGCCGATATAATGTAAGACCATGCACTTTGTGCGTTCATAGATGGGTATGTGCTTTTGTTTCTCACCTATGCAGATTCTGGCTGGAACTGATGATTGGCTTATCCAGAATGACACCCAGGAGAGGACAACCAGTAAGCTGGATGGCACGTAAGTCTCAAGGATGAAATACAGAATGTTCCTCTTGAGTTCAAAATGGAAGACTAATTTTGGATAGTGCCCTGTTAGAAACAGCAAAATGCAACAAGCAATTTAGTGGACAGTGTTTTGATAGTGCAGCCTGTTTTACTCCTGAAAAGTTTTTAAAACAAGGCTTTAGATAATTAAGAAAACTTTAGATTTTAAAAAAACCCACAAAATTATGAAAATCGGTTCTCCAGCATCATGCCTATTTATAACTTTCAACCACACGGGTTTGGGATTCAGTGCTGGATACAATTTTGTGAACAGTATGGCACAGCAGATACCGTATTAAGGTTGAACATGGTTTTCCAGTAAAAAAATAAATCCATTAGGTGTTTACAAAGAACAACACTGAACTATCATTAAATATCTAAAGTAAGTCACAGAAACACAGCAGTATAAAAATCAGTAATAACACCAGAGCAGCAGCAGCAGGAGGAGATTGGATTTATACCCTGCCCTTCACTCAGAGTCTCAGAGAGGCTTACAAACCCCTTTCCCTTCCTCTCCCCACAACAGACACCCTGTGAGGTAGGTGGGGCTGAGAGAGCTTTGACAGAAACTGCTCTTTTCAAGAACACCTCTGACAGAACTATGGCTTGCCCAAGGTCATCCAACAGCTGTGAGTGGGGAATCAAAACCAGTTCTCCCAGATTACACTCAACCACTACACAAAAACATCACAGAACTAAACTTAAAACCATAACAGATGCCCAGTCCTTCACATCACAACCCCTGGATGTTTCATCCAATTCAGGCCTTCTCCAATGACCCCGATCCTGAAGAGTGTGTATAGAAATGCCTTGAGCTGTTTATTTTTTAAATTACAATGACCTTCCCAAGGATGGCTGAAAGAATCAGGGTTTTTAAAAAATAAAATATGTTTTAAAAAGGCTCTGAATCTGCACATTTTTTCATGTGCTATACTGGGCTGTAGCCAATGTGGAAAAAGAGGAGCTATGGGGTGCTTTCCTAGTGTCCTCTGTACATTAAATAGGCATTGGCACAAGCGATTCTTCACTGTTGACTTGGCTTACTTGCCAGCCATTATTTGTGGTCACTACTAGCTTCCCTTGCTTTGCTCTAGTCTCTCCACATATACAGAAGGTTTGGCAGAAAGGTGGTGTCTCATCTTCAGTTGCCATAAACCAGTAAACCCCTTCAAGATTCCTGGTTGTAACTCTTAGACAAAGTGGACCAGTATGCCTCGCTTGTTACTCATCTTGGTCCTTAAAAAGGCATCACCTAAAGCACGTTTGGAGGCTTAACATGAAGAACGTTTTAGGAGTGCTTTTATATCGTGGGTGGTGGACATTTTATTGTGTCTGTAGTCAGCCCCATGTTTACCTGCTTGTGATTTGTACCCTATTTCTGGGTCTGTTGTCAGCCACATATTAAGTATTCAGAACGACCCTCTTCCTTGCTGTTCATGGTGAACTGTACTTGGAAGGAGAACTGTTTATCCTCATAAGGAAGCTATTTTGGTTCAGTCTCACCAGGCCTTAATTTACACCAACATTCTATTCTCAGCTGTATTCTGAACAGTGTGAGTTTCAATCTGTGGTCTCTGAGGGGAGATTTTGAGAACACAATAACCAGCAGCACCAGACTGCAGAAGGGAAACCACAACAAATGAACCAGAATCCCCGAAGGACAAAATAAGAAACTGACATCAGACCACTCACTCTAGCTACTGTCTAATTTCAAATATGTAACCACAGACTAGTTATTCCATTGCCACGGGAATGCACTCTGTGTGTACTTCAAAATACTCTGTTTTTAATCCATATGTTCCAGGGTTGAAATGTAACATCAAAAACAGGCTCCAGGGTCAAGATATTTCAACTCTGGCTCATATGTAAACTGGTGCGAGGGCATAGAGGGCAGACCAACAGTAGGGAATTGGCAATTGGCCATGAGACATTTGCAAGCTACTTCCCAGATAAGATCATAACGATCTGCCAGGATCTCTTGACCACAACTGAGACAGTAAAGGAACTGGAAGCCCCTTGTCCGTCTTCGGGACCAATACTGGACCACTTTGACCAGCTCTCCCAGGAGGAAGTTGACAGGATCTTTGCAGTGGTGAGGTCTAGTATCTGCCTCCTTGTCCCATGCCCTTCTCGGCTTGTGAAAGCCTACAGGGAGGGCATTTGGGTCCCTTTGGGGGAAATTATCAACTTGTCCTTTTCTACTGGGACTTTCCCAAAGTCCTTGAAGGAGGTGGTAGTTCACCCACTCTTGAAAAAGCCATCATTGGAGCCTACGGTCCTGGACAGCTACCGCCCAGTATCAAACTTGCAGTTCCTGGGTAAGGTGGTTGAAAGAGCGGTGGCCAAACAACTCCAGGTTTTCCTGGAGGACGCTTCAATCCTTGATCCTTTCCAGTCCGGCTTCTGCCCCGGCCATGGGATGGAGACAGCTATAGATGACCTCCGCAGGCAGCTGGATCAGGGTCAGTTGGCACCACTGTTGCTATTAGATCTAACAGCAGCGTTCAACATGATCGACGATGATCTGTCGACCCACCACCTCGCCGATGTGGGAGTTCAGGGGACTATCATAAAATGGCTCTCCTCCTTTCTCCATGGTCGGGGACAGAGGATGGCGCTTGGTGAGGGTCTCCCCACAGTACCAGCTTGAATGTGGAGTGCCGCAAGGGGCAATCCTCTCGGCAATGTTATTCAACATCTATATGCGCCTGTGCCGCCCCAGCCAGTGTTTAAACTGTAGTTAAGTAGAACTGCCATATATATCTTTAAGAGCAGTGGCTCCTGGGAATTGAAGTCTTTAGACATCCCACAGCATCCGGCACTCAGAAAGGTGCGAGGATTAGAGTTACAGCTCTCTTCCGTGGCCTTTGATATCTTCAAATGGCAAGGAGTGGGGACATGCATCCTTTTCACCATGAGCCAGAGAACTGAGTTAGATTTCACCAGTTATGCAGCTACAATGTAAGTAGAACACTTCTGAATGCATGTGGAACTTAATAAAATGATTTAATTCTACTTGACCCTGGCTTGTGTGTTGAATCACGTCCAGAAGGCGTTTGTTGACACAGCGTCAGACGGAACAGCGCCCCCTCACCCAGTTAGTCAGGAGTTATGGTCTGGGTTGCCATCAATATACTGATGTCAGCCAGCTCTATCTGTTAATGGACAGCCATCCATCCTGGCCGAGGCTTTCGATGCTGTGGCTGGATGGTTATGGTAAAGCCAGCTAAAGTTAAATCCATCGAAGACGGAGGTCCGATACCTGGGTCGAGGGGGAGTGGATACGGGTAACAGACTCCCCATGCTGGAAGGGGCGCCTTCGGTGCCAGCCCAGAAAGTGAGGAGCCTGGGAATAACACTGGATACCACCCTTTCCATGGAGGCCCAGGTTACTGCAGTCACCAGATATGCATTTTTCCATCTTAGGCAGATTAAGTTACTGAAACCCTACCTCTGCCCCCAGGACTTAGCTACAGGGACCCATGCAATGCTCCCTTCCAGGCTTGATTACTGCAATTCACTCTACATAGGCTTCCCCTTGAGGCTGATCCTGAAATTATAGCTGGTGCAAAATGCAGCGGCACGCCTGCTGACGTCGACGCCTATGCAGGCTCATGTTCGGCAGGTACTCCACCAACTGCATTGGTTGCTGGTTGACTTCTGGATTCGCTTCAAGGTGTTGGTAATAACCTTTAAAGCCTTACATGGCCTGGGACCAACATATCTAAGAGACGTCTTTTCCTGTCTTTTCCCAAAGAGCATTATGCTCTGTGTGTCAGTTAACACTGCCATTTCTCTGGAATGTGTGAGGGGTGATCCTCCTCTCCTCAGCCTGGTATACTAATGATTTCTCCTGTCTGGGTTGTTATCTGTTTATGCTTTTCTGTCCTTGGGGTTCCAGCTGCACCTGACCTGCTGGGAACAAACGGCTCCTATTTTGCCTGCTCACTTTTCTCCCGCATGCACGCACAAGGCACAATGCTTATTGGCTTTTGCTTGTAATGGGGGGTGTTTTGAAACTACTATAACTTTGGGTGCCCTGCTGCTTCGAGCCATTCCTGACAAAAAACGTTCACGTGTCATAGTTAGGTAAAGGTAAAGGTTCCCTTGCTCGAAAGCCAGTCGAATCCGACTCTAGGGTTGCGGTGCTCATCTCCGTTTCCAAGCCGAAGAGCCAGCGCTGTCCGAAGACGTTTCCGTGGTCATGTGGCCGGCATGACAACACCAAGGCGCACGGAATGCTGTTACCTTCCCACTGTAGTGGTACCTATTTATCTACTTGCAATTTCTTGCTTTCTAACTACCAATAAACAGACTACTTCTTATGAAGCCCTGTGTGGTGTGATCTATTGAACCCTGACACTGTGGACCAGCATATCCTGGTTGTCCCTGGCCTGAAGGCTGTCCGCCTTGCCTCAACCAGGGCCAGGGCCTTTCCTGCCCTGGCCCCTGCCTGGTCAAACATGCTCCCAGTCAAGATTAGGGCCCTGCGGGATCTTCTTCAATTCCGCAGGGCCTGCAAGACAGAGCTGTTCCACCAGGCCTTTGGCTGAGGCAGCGGGCATCCGTGTATGGCCTCTCTGAGGTTGTTGTCACACACCTACTAAGCCAAATAATACGCTAGGCAACCTGTCATCCACCTACCGAGCCAAATAATATGCTAGGCAACCTCTCAGAGCCAGCTGATTCTATCGGTCTGCGGTTATTGTTTTTAATATTTATTATTGTGTTTAAAAATTTTAACTATTTATTGTATTACCAATATGATATAACCTGCCCTGACCCCGCTTGCGGGATGGGCAGGCTATAAATACTGATAATGATGATGATGATGTTTGTCCCATACACTGTGCAAATGTTGCTGTCTTGGGAATTATTATGCCCACAGACAGACACAGCTTTCTAAAAAAATACTGTGGAGTAGTTTCTAAAAAGCCAACTGGATTGTTGCACAGGACAGAAGTTGAACTTGTATGCCTTGTATTTGAAAACGTATGTTGTGTGCTAAGGGCAACATGAAAACACGGAAGACTAAAAAAATTAAAAGAGAACAAAATTATTCTCCTGGCTATACTTTAGTTACCACTGAAAATTTCTATTATTCCATTCAAATGTGAACAGTAGCCTCCACTTTGCTTTCCCAACATGAGACAGAAGGAAGTAATTCAAAAACAAGCCCGTATTTGTTTTTAGAATGTCAAACAGGCTCTGCTTCTCTCTGGACCTCACCATGGAATTATTAGCCTTCCGTGATTACTAGCTGGGAGCAGCAGTGAGGAGGAATGCAAGCAGATGCCACTTATATAAGGAGTAAGATGCCTGCTGGTCTCCGTAGTAGGGCTACAGTTTGATATACATTTACAGGCCTAATAATGAGAGTTAGTTTTTTTAAGACTTCAGTCATAACAATCTCCTTTTCAAACAAAGAGCTCAAATAGAGAGAGAAAGCCCTGAACATTCTGTGGAATTAAAGATCCCCGTCCATTCTTGAGCTATGAATTATAAACTAAGTAGATATGCTGGAAATCTCTTTGCAACAGAAGTTCCGCCTGGTTTTTTGAGCAGAGGAGAAAGTATGCAAGGGAAAACATTAACAAACTAACCCTTAGGTCATTGACCATTGCTTACAGTTCCTCTGCCCTTTAGAGCCCCCCGTGGCACCTTGATATTTTTATTTTGCTAGCATAGCTGAGGCTCCAGGAGGTAACTTCCAGTTGAAAGGTTATTTTCTCCACTGTTCCCTCTAGAGCATATCGGAAGCAACCAGGAGCAAACCCTGGCAATCCTGTCCTTATATATAAACATGTTTTCGCATGGCAACATTCTATGCTTGCCAAAATCAGTTGGCTGCCTGAACTGCCCATCAGAAGGCGTGCCTGAGTCCCACCCACAGAGCCAGCTCCCTCCAAAACTCCAATTCGAACAGTTTACCTCAGCAGCCGAGCAGCCACTTGCCTGACCAGCCATCTTCAGCCGTGAAGAAAAGATCAGCGGAGGAGTAGCCGTGGCCGTTTGCCTGCCTACCATTCTTCAGCCCTCCGGAGAGCCTTGCAGATGGCTGTGGTTCTTTGTTTAAAACGTTCCCCCATCGGGTTTAATTGAGCTGTAGTTCCAGAGAGGGACCTGCCGGGGCAGGGTTATTTTTGGGCAGGAACGCACAGGAACGGAGTTCCGGCTGGCTTCAGAGTTGGCCATGCCCACTACAGCCAAAACCTCTGCGTACGTAGCTACAGAGGGGAGGCCTGGAGAGTGATCCCCCACGACTCTGAGGCGGGCGGGTCAGGCAGGGGGGGGCTAGAAGGATCGGGGAGGCATTTAAATGCCTCCCCTTGTCTTTCCAGGCCTGTCCAAGGGCTGGCTTGCCTGGACTCTCTGCAGCTGTGGGGTGCCCAGGCAAGCCAAGGGAAGGCAGTTTAAACTGCCTTTCCTTCCCTTCAAGGGGGGAGGGGGGCTTGCCTGGGCTCCCCACAACTGTGGGGCACCTGGGCAAGCCAAGGGAATACATGGGATGTGGCCTAGTATGCTAATATGTTTCTGCTGTTGGGTGTGGCCTATTATGCTAATGAGTTCCTGCTGGGCTTTTTCTACAAAAAAGGTCTTGTGCAGGAGTATCACTCACTGGGTTGAATGGGGCTTCCTCATCTGCTGGCCTACAGTTCCCAGCTGCCCCAAGGCCAAAAAGTGTGGGAAAACAGGGACTGTCCCAAGGCAGTCTTCGTCCCTGGGAGCAGCAAAAACTCAGCCACTCCACAGTCGGCTGGACTGGGGAATGAACGGAAGTTTCCCTGCTCTCTTGGGCAAGAGAGAGAGGCTGAAGTACAGGTGAGCTCACAACCTCCAGAGGTAGAGTATTTGATTGGTTAATGCATTTGGTTAATGCATTTAACCCTGTTGGTTCATGGTGTCTGCTTACTCCTACAGTGTGTGTGTGCTCCATAACTGTGTAAATAGTTAAATACATTCTTTTATTTGGGCTAATAATCTGTATTGTGCTCTGACCACATAGTCTCCCCCATTCTGCATAATACCAAATGGAGGGGATAGCCCAGGGAAGCAAGAAAAGGCAAGACCCTAGGGTTGCCAACTTTCCAGCATTCCATCTCCAAATAGGGAGATTCGGCCAGAAGGGTCTCACTGTCCCTCTAAAAAGGCAATGATGATTCCGTGAGTGGTGGCAGCGAACTTAAGGAGTGAGATACGCCCATGGGATGAGGGTGGGAGGCAAACAGCTGAGTTGTAAACTGGAGCCCATTGTGCCATGGTAGGCAACAAAGATTGGTTCAGACAAAGCAAGGATACCCTTTGCAGGCCTTTGTGAGGAGCTCATTGAGGCCAGTCCTGACTACGGTTGCCAGCTTCAGGTAAGGAGATTCCTGGAGATTTTCTGGTAGAGTCCATGGAAGCCAAGCTTTGGGGAGGGGAGAGGCCTCAGCTGAACAGAATGCCATAAAGCCCACCTTCCAAAGCAGTTATTTTCTCGGGGGGGGGGTGAGATCTGTTGTCTGGAGTTCAGTTGTGATACCTGGTGATCCTCAGACTCCACCTGGAGGTTGGCTGCCCTAGGCGTAGCGGTCAGTGCTTCAGAGCAGGGTCTGCTAGATCCAGGTTCTTACTGTAGAAGCTGAGTGGGTGATTTTGGACCAGTCACAGACTTTCAGCCTTACCTACCTCACAGCGTTGTTGTGCAAGTCAAAAGGGGGAGAGGAGAATGATGTAAGCTGCTTTGGTCCCCATTGCAGAGAAAGACTACTTTTCCTCCTGGGAAACCATTGTTGCCAATCTCCAGGTGAGGGCTGGAGATCACTCAGAATTACAACTACTCTCCAGATGGCAGAGATCAACTCCCCTGGAGAAAATGGTGGACTCTGTGGCAGTCAGGGCTTCAGAGCACAGAAGAGACTGCAGGTGTGTGTGGGGGGGGAATGGAAAGCTGAAGAGTGAGGGGGAAATAAAGGTAGGTTGACGATTGGCTGGGAAGGAGATAGGGTTGCCAACTCCAGGTGGGAAATCTCTGGAGATTTGATGGATGGAACCTGAAGAGGGTGAGGTTTGAGGAGGGGTGGGACCTCAGACAGGTACAATGCCATAGACTCCACTCTCCCAACCAGCCATTCCCTCCTGGGGAACCACTGTTGCCATTCTCAGAAGAGGGGTGGAAATCACTCAAAATTATAACTGATCCCCAGGAGGGAGGGGGGAGGAGATGGGAAGCTGACATCAGAGGGGCAGTTAATGGCAGGTTGATGCTTGGCTAGGAAGGAGATAGGGTTGCCAACTCCAGGTTGGGAAATTCATGGAGATTTGAGGGGTGGACCTCAGACAGGTACAATGCCATAGACTCCACCCTCCAAACCAGCCATTCCCTCCTGGGTAACAATTGTGGCCAATCTCCAGGTGAGGGGTGGAGATCACTCAAAATTACAACTGTTCTTCAGGTAGCAGAGATCAGTTCCTCTGGAGAAAATGGTGGACTCTGTGTCATTATACCCTGCTGAGGTTGCCATAGCACATTGACGCTGAGTGCCCAAGGCCTTGACACTCTCCCAGAGCCTCTTTCTAGAGCTCATTGTATTTATTTCCATAACAGGCCTTATTCCTAGTGTTACATATTGCTAATCAAGTAGCAATACACGTAAATCTTGTACATGGAAGCCTTCAATTATGTTCTGGTAAATCTTCATAAATCTTCACTTATCTCCAGGTCCTTATTTAGAAGTAGTCTTGCAGGAAGGCAGAGGTAAGCGCAGTCATCACCTCGTGATACAGTTACTGGGACAGTGCATGACAGGAACTGTTAGAAGGTCTTGTTGTAGAAAGAAAGCCAATGGTACCCAGAAGTTGCTGCCACATTTCTCTCCTTTAGCTTGTGATTCCTGAGATCAAGAACGTTAATGGTCTAAAAACCACTGTTCTAAGATCAGTGTGGCCTTTCCTACATATCGCTACAAGTGTTTTTATACAGCTGTTTTTCACGTTCTGTTTTTTCAAATATTTGTCTACATTCTATAATACAAAGCAAAAGCAGTAAATTTGCACTAACATACAGCAGGGACAATTTTGGAACAGATAGGTAGCACCTAATAGCACGAACTGTACTTTACTGCTACTAAATAAAACAGCAATTCATTTTAAAAAATGGAAAACAAGTAGCACTGCTTCAAGAAACCCTTTCAATAATTTAAAAATAGCAAATTAAAAATGTGTTAAGCTTTGCTTCCAGGCAATTATTTGCATAAGTGCACACATATGAACAGCCATAACTATTCAGAAGATTAAGAAATTGTTAAGGGAAAAGGAGGAATAATGTCTTCCACCACATTTTATCACCACATTTTATCACATGCCTCCCTTTGCCATCAATATTTACTATAAATTGCAAATAAATCAATGCTCAGCCCAGTAATGTGAACCTTCTAGAAATACATTCTATAGTTTATCATTTCAAGTGTCTGCCTGCCAAAAAGACATGGCTTCCATCAAGGGCAGACTGCTATGGCCACCTGCTCTAACCCCTTCCCACTTTAAGGATTAATTTATTGACTGCAGGTACTTTTGTTTAACAACTTGCATGCAAATTTTTTGTTAACTGATGGCTTTCTGTTGTTCTTGTCTGGTACTGTAAGTCGCTTTCAGTCTGCAATTAGTGAAGAAAAGTGAGTTGAAAGTACCTAAATAAATTAAAAGAAACCTCCTTGCCATGCCTATTATAGATAAAAGTGACGCAGAGAACAGTGCTGCAAATTAAATGGCAGGTTTTTTAATGCTGCTCTGTGAAAATCAAGGCTGTGTTAATAAGTCACCAAAGCAAGTAGATGGTAATTTGTAATTTGTTCTAATTTGTAATTTTCTTTTTAAAACTGACAATCCTAAATTTTAAGATAACTTATATATATGCTCGGATAGCTGGTGTGTCCTGCTGTAGCAATCAATTGTATAAGCATGACTGCAGAAAAGGTTTTTAAACTCACGTTGGCATCACAAAGATCCAGTGTGAAAGTGGTACTCTTGTAGGATGTTTTGTAAGTGAAAATTTCAGAAAGCTGTAATACTGAATATAAAAAGTCCAACTTGCTAGAAATGTATAACAGGCCTAGAATACGATGTTGATAATTTTATAACAGCAAAATCATAAAAACACTTTCCTTTGAATAGACCTTAGGATTCTGAGCAGACCTGCTTAGGATAGTACTGTAAATCAGTGGAACTACCTAATCTTGAAATGTTCACCAATCACAATAACATTTCTGTGATTATTTACTAATACCATTTTCCTCTTTAAAATCAATTTTGTTGCTTTTAAACAGCAGAAACAAAATAAGCATTTAAAATGTATTAAGTACTTCAGAGCACTTATCACTTAGTTTCTGTCATAACATTTATGGCATAGTAGTGAGCTGCAGACTGGAAAATTTGTAGCTTGGCAGTTCGAGACCCTGGTGCTGCATGATGGAGTGAGCTCCCATCTCTGGCCCCAGTTCCTGCCAACCTAGCAGTTTGAAAGCAAGACATTGCAAGTAGATAAATAGGTACTACTTTGGTGGGAAAGTAACAGCGTTCCGTGCACCTCGGCGTTTAGTCATGCTGGCCACATGACCACGGAAACGTCTTCGGACAGCGCTGCCTCTTCGGCTTGAAAATGGAGATGAGCACTGCCCCCTAGAGTCGGATTCAATTACCTTTCAAGCAAGGGAAGCCTTTAACTTTAATAGTAACCGTTTAAGACCTATTTGCTTGCTTGGCCATAACAGACCTTATATCTAAAAAGTAACTTGTAAACCAGAATGGAACCTTGGGGGTTTTGTAGGCCAAACTGTTTCTCTACCTTTATTGATCTGAACTGGAATCGAACTGAAACATCCAAAATATTTAAGGGTGTGATCAATGTTTTTCCTCTCTGGGACAGCTTTGACTGAAGAGATTTTCAGCAAATCCTTAGCATGGTTTTCTGTACATGGAGGACTACTGAGAAGTCTGTTTCAAGAATTATCTACCTGTTTCATAGACAGCTTCCGATACAGAGGTATAGTGATCTTCTACTGTATACTGTGCCAATCGAATTGTGTCCAAACCTTTAACAGAATCATTTCCTCTTGTCCAGTAGAACATCACATCGTTAGTGTTATAACCCCCTGCATTTGGAAGGGAACACAAAAGAGAAGAATTGGAAAATAAAGGAAAAGAATTTAATGTGCACACATAGCATATTTATTTTGTATACCTTAACAAAGTTCCCATCAACTTTATTTGGTTTACCAGTAACCAAGAGAATCCAGTCTTTAGCCAAGGATCAGGCAACAGGAATACGTTGAACAGTAAATGTGAGATCTTCAGTATTTCATGGTATGCATAGCTGCATAACATTTCTTTCCTCGTTTTTTTAATGCAAAACAGTATTTACAAATTTAATCCCCCCCAAGGGAAGCAATTTCCATTAACAGGTGGATGAACGAGCTTATGTGGCTATTTGCATGAATGGAACATAGGTCAATTTAAACCCAAATGTTTCAGTCCAGTAATCACCTGAGATTTCCATGTTGCCAGGCACCTTTCCTTTGTACCTAGACCCAGCTCCAGCTGAGAGCTCTTCCCGCCCCCACCCACCCCAAACACACACACACACACACAGCCATGAAGATGTTAAAGCAGTCAGGCACCTTTTTTGCATAATGTTTTGCATCAATTTGGTTGGTGCTAATAAAAGATATTACAAAAAGAATTACATGCATTTTGTTCTTTTTTTTTTTTATGGTGCCTGAACACGGACTAAGAACCTTCTCTCCAATAATGATTTGATTTGAAATCTGTATTTTAAACCGCTGTAAGCCACTGTGGGAGCCAACTCTTGGCTTAAAAATGGGGTAAAATAAGGAAATAGAATGACAAAAGGTCGTTAAGGGCCAGGGGCACACAGAGCAGCTGTTTACTATGTATAAAATCTCACTGGTTTGGGGAAAATGTCATTTCCAGAGATCCACTATCCACATACATAAGCCAAAACAGGATGCTGGTGTGCAGCCTACACAGAAGAGGCAAGACATGTGTGCACTTAAATACTTTCCCTGTAGTCCTGAATGTGTGCATTCCTATCCAACTTGCATATATTGCAAGAAGATTGGAGCTGATGGGGGGTGCACAGCAGAACTCTCTCGGTCCTGTACAAAGGAGATACACTGAACACCACACTTCTGGCATCCTTCTTATCCAGACCAGATGTGCAATGGGAGTTCCATGTTAGGAGCTCTCTGAAGTGTTTTAGAACTTAATTTTCAGGCATGGAAGGGTCTGATTTGGATAAGGACAATGAATGCAGGGGGACCTGTGGGAATTCACAGCAGAAGGATCACTCTCACACATACCCTGTATCCTTCCTCAGCACATTATCTCGGCTTCCCCCCCCCCCGCAGTAACCACAGCCCTTCCCTTTCCCTGCTTCCTTCTCTCCCTCTCATCCATCAACGTACCTTTATCTATATCCACTCTCAGCTTTCTCTCCTTCCCTCACCCTAACAGTCCCTGAACCTTTCTTCACCTTTACTTCCCATCCCTCTTTCTCCCCCTTTTCATTGCTTCCTTTCCTCCTTATTTTTTTTACTCTTTTCAATTTTTCTCTGTTCTTCTAGCCCAGTGGTGGAGAACCTATGTCACGGGTGCCAGAGGTGGCACTCAGAGCCCTCTCTGTGGCCACGCGTGCCATCACCCCAGCCAGGCCCAGACCATCATTAAAGTTTTGAATTCTCTGCCAACTTATTTTAAGTAAATGAAAGCATTTGGGGTTGCTTTTCTTACTTTGTTTGGATCATCTTAAGTTAATGTATGAGTTGTTTTCTCTAAACTAAAACCTCAGTATTCAGGTTAAATTGCCATGTTGGCACTTTGCGATAAATAAGTGGGTTTTGGTTCGCAGTTTGGGCACTCAGTCTCTAAAAGGTTTGCTATCACTGTTCTAGCCCCTCTTGACACTAATCAAGGCATGGAAGCTGGCTCTCTAGCAACTCCTCAAATGACTGAGGTCTTGAGAGACAGTGGCTGATTCTGCATTGGCTTTGCCCTCCATTGTTTTATGAAACCCATGTTGGAACAGAAATTCCCCTCTGCATCACATGCTGCTGTCACTTCCTTTGATCTTCGGATTTTATTGAACCCTCCACACTGCATGCCACTTTGAGTTTCTTTGATTATTGGGTTTTGTGGTACCTTCTGCATAGATTTATGGCCATTTTATGGCCATTCAGGGGTGACTTTGCAGTCAGGATGGCATTGCCCCGAGGTATCTGGATGTGGTTTTGAGCTGCACTTTTTCCTCCCAGTTGAGACAATGTGGAGTGAATGCTAGGTGCAGAATCACCCAGTCTCTCATTAGATCTCAGTCAGCATTTTTTTCTTAAAGTTGCTTCCCTGGGACTTCCCCCCACATTTGCCCCTAGCCCCACTGTGTGGATTTTTTTATCTGTACTCTGGAATCAGGTTCAGAATGAGATATATAGATGACATGTTGGAGACACTGCAAGAAATGTGGGTGCGGAAAATAGAAACTATTGGAAAATCCATCTTCCCTGCACCAGTTTCTCCCCTTAAGCATCCCTTCAAGCTCTGCCCTGAATTGATGCTCACCTGCTCCCAACATTTCATTCTTTCCTAGAACACATTTAGTCTTCATCAGGTTTATTTGTGAGGATGGTGGGGAGGGTAAATTTACAAAGCCATAGTCTTCTTTATACCTAGGGACCCCCCTACCTCTTCTGTGTATGGCCCTGTTGTACAGTTTATGCCATCCACACAGTGGCTATTTGTTTTACTGTTATCAGGATAATTTTACTAAATGTAGCTAGTTCAGCACAGCATAAAACCAAAGAATTTTAAGCCTGTTTTGTCACAGTGAAATGAAGACGAGGGAGCGTCCACTGCTCCTATTGCAGACAGCGTATTCTAAGAGTTTTTACTGCAACAGATTACACTAGAGTACTTCCCACTACAAGATATTCATTTTTGTGTCTGGCTGTGTGATTATGTTGCTGCTTGCAGTGTGAGGACACTTAAACTGATATTGAAAACGGGTGAAAGTGTCACATTATACAAATGATAAGCATTTCAGATTTTGAAAATAGTCAAAGTCAATCAATCTTTAAAGCCTTAGAAAGCTACGGAATACTACACCATCTGCTTTCAATAAACCACTTTTGCTTTCAAAAAGAATAAGGAGAAACTGAATAACAAGCACCTGTTATTAAAATCCAGAATTTGAATACCTTTGCAGCTACTAAGCAAATTTAGATTCACATGCAATCGGAAATCCTTCCTCTCTAGAACTCTTCTTGGAAAAGGGCTAAGGAAAATGTCATCCTGTAAGAAGATGCCTTCAGTCACAGAACTGGCTCGTTAGATCAGATCAATATGTTTGAAATCCATCCCACAGCCCCACAAACAATGGGCATGGATCCAGACAGCTTGTTTACTCAATCTCACCTGCTCCCCCCCCATACGGCAGGTTTTGGTCCCACATGGCTATTGTATGTGAAGGTCCCAGGACTCTCTCAGGATAGCCTTTTTTGGTGATCAAGGAGAAACAGTACTTTCATTTTCACCAGGAGACAAACTGACTGGATCCTTCTGACCCAATGCTTCATGGCCCTCATTGACCCCTTAGTGCCACAAAAGATCATAATGTTCTAAAAACAAAGCCTTCAGAATAAGACTGTATAGCATTTGAACAAATAAAACAATCAAAGTTTTAAAATCATAAAAGTTATGCTACCAGTTTTGTAGCTCTAGGAAACAACCTTGGATCTAACTTTTCTGGCTGCAAGCACAAAAAGCGCTACCTTGTGAGTGACCAGGGGATACATATCCGACAAGAGGAAAACCAACTTTTCATTGTCGGGTAAGTTGCAAAGTTGGCTTAAAATTCCAGATAGAAATGTGCTTCTTACGTCTGAATATAAAGGACAAACCATAATATAGTAGAATAGATCTTCCACTGCGGTACCACAAACGCATACACATTGTTCCTGTGGTTTGTTGGTATACCTTCCAAGCAGCACTCCAGTGGGCATGGATTGAAAGCGAAGGGCGGTAAATGCCGCTCTTAAACTGTGGACTGCAATGTCTGACAAACAGGAGGTTTTTAAGTGATCTTTTTTAATCCTATGATACCATGGTACAGATTTTGACTGGAGTATTAACCTTTTGTCTAAAAGAGCAACCTCATTAAACACCCATTGGCGCAGGTCCCGGGTATTTACAAAAGATCTGGATAAGTCGTCAGGCACAGAGTACCGTGAGGTGATGTTATTATAAAATTCGATGCGAGTTTTATCACTACTTAGTAAATCTAAGTAGCTGATTTTGCTAAATGCTTCGCTTGGAAGCTGTTGAAACTTCAGCATCGATTTCGAGATCTCTAAGTGTGCTCAAGCCCTTAGTGATGGAATACCTGTTTCTTCCCTCATTAATGCTGCAGGTGAACCCTTGGGCAGTGCCAACAACCACCTCAGGAAAAGATTTTGCCCTGTCTCCAGGCTGGTCAAGATCATAATGCTGCCATGACAGCAGAGACCACAAACCAGTTGAATCCCCTTCCAATGCTTATCTGAAAGCTACAGCAGCCCTCACATGAACTTGGGTTTACACCTATTAACCCTCAGCACTCATAGTTTCCTGTCCCACCCCCCTTAACTCCTTCTTGCCTCAGTTCTTGTTCTCTTCCATTGACTCCTCCAAGCCTGTAAATAAAGATGTTTAAAGCAAAATAATCTGCAGCACTTAACCAGCTGTTTGCACAAGCAAAAATCCAAACACACATAAAAACTGCTTAATGTACCATTCTGTCTTATCCACATACCTTTGCTCTTTCTCTGCCTAGTCTGCAGCCTTTTTGGAAGCTATTAGCTTTTAGGCTTTCTGCCTATTAGCATCGCTTTCTCCCAGGTCCTCTCCCAAATCTCAGACTGCCCCCAACAAAGCTAACTCTCTCCCCAAGGCTTTGTGTGATGTTTCAATCCTTGCTGAGCAACAACTTTCCTTTCCTTCATAGAAGCTGACCAAAAACATTCTGACAGCTGACCAAAAACATTGCTGAGCAACAACTTTCCTTTCCTTCATGGAAGCTGACCAAAAACATTCTGACAGCTCTGTTCCCCGAACAGCAATAATATTTGTGAGCATTCTGTGTCATTGTACAGCTCAGCCAATCAGTACTCAAAATGTAATTAATATACATCAGCAAAGCCCTGAATATCAGAAGTCATCTAAGGGTTTGCCTGGCTGTAAAACGCCTGCAACTTAGCTTGGGAGAAATTGCACTGACCTCGAAGGTCTCAGGCCACGAAACATGCACGGGGGCTGTGATTTCCCACATCTGTAATGCAGGGGTTTTCAAGATAGGCTGGGGATGGCACAGTGTGATTTTAAAAAGGTGCATCCAATTCTTTCTAAAACTGCCCATGCAAATGTATCCTTCAGTTGTAGCCCTCAACACGCTTGGCAGCAAGTCCCACTGAAATACTTACTTCCCAAGCAAATCCTATCTGTCTAGCACATTTTATCCCACATACAGGGTTCTCCCTTCTCTGTTTTATCCCCACAACAACCTGTGAGGTAGGTCAGGTGACTGACCCTAGGTTACCTGGGAAGCTTCATGGGGGAGCAGGGATCTGAACACTGGTCTCCTGCCAGCCTCCATGGCACAGAACTTTTTAAGTATCCATTGGATACCTACTTGCTGGGGATCGTACAGCTGTAGTTCCTGCATTGGCAGGGGGCTGGAGTAGATGACCACGGTGGTCTCTTCTGAGATAAAATAATGAGCTCTTTTACACAGCTGTTTGAAGTATAATATAAAATGAAGCGCAAGGTGTGTGACATTTCCAGAGACATTTGTCATCTGGAGTTGTCGTTGCCTTTTTAGAATGCGGCTGTCCTCATAACAGCAGTCACTATCACAATCCAGACTGCAATTTAGAAAGTGCTTCCTAAGTTGCAAGTCCTACAGAATGCAGCGGCCTTTCAGGTCACTATAATCATCTGTTAGCATAAAGCTGTTTCTAACCGGGAGTTATTTGGCAAATATTATTTGTTTTCCTCCAAATGTGCACATTATTTCCATATAATGATTTCCTTAGTGCTAGAAATCCTGTTCATTCATATTAATGTTTTGACAGATGCACATTGATATTCAAAGCATAATTCTAGAAGACGGCACTTGTTTACCCAACAACTGTTCAAACCAAATGAGGGGGGGAAATGTGGTAGTGTATCTTTTTCTCCCTTTTTGTAACAGAATAGAGCATTACAGACCAGTTAATGCATTCAGTTATTTCTCATCTCGTCTCCCCATCCCAAACCATTCAGCAAACTAAGTATCAAATATCATGGACCATTTTAGATGGTATTACTGCTTTGCTCTCATTTAAGTCAAGAGACACCTGTATGCTTTATGAATGACAGATGGTATAATTCTTAAATACTTTGTTTTCAGATGAACAGGGAGTTTTAACTTCCTTGGGCCAAATTGTGAGCTCCCGAAGGAAATGCATGCAATTATTTAATTATTTAGAATATTTATATGCTGCTTCTTTAGAGTCCTGCTCGAGGCGGCCTACAATTAAAAATCACAATATAAAACACCAGCAATTAAAAACACAAGCCATTAATCATAAGACAAAGATGCATAACAGAAGCAGATAATTTAAAACACCTGATAAGATAAAACCCATCATTAAAAGCCTGGGTAAAAAAAGAAAGTAAAGTAGGCAACAAGCAAAAGTCATGGGGGAGGGCAGTCCAAAGGAAAGTGGCCACAACAGAAAATGCCCTGTCTCTAGACACCACCTGTCCCATCTTTGAAGGTGGGGGGTTCAGAGAGCAGGGCTTCAGGGGTGGATTGTCTGGGAGGAGATGGTCCTTCAGGTACCCTGGCCCCAAGCTGTTTAGGGCCTTAAAGGTAAGAACCAGCACTTTGAATTGTGCCTGGAAACAGATAAGTAACCAGTGCAGATCTTTCAGCACAGGAGTGATACAATCCCTATAACAGTAGGCTAGCCATTTAAAAAACTTTAAAAATACCAGGTTCTGTTGATTATAGTTGTAAAAAAATGGTTAATGGAAACTCACTGTGCATAGCTTATTTCACTAATGTGTGTAGTTACTTTTAAAGAGACAGAGGATTAATTACACTTCATATTTTTCACGGGAGTAATCCACCAAACTCTGTTTCTATGCAAACCTCACTGGATAAATGCTGGTTGTGAAGGTAAAATATTTTGTAGATTTAGTTCACCCAAACCCCATTGAAGGCTCTCCCAATCATTTCAACAGAGGAAGCAGACCCTTTGGTACCAAGTAAAGCACATATGGGGTTCTTTGCTTAAAAAAAAAAATCACTGGAAAAATGGATTCAATTTTGTTCATAAAACAGATAAAATATCACTAAACCACTGAACAGAATTATACAGTTTTTACAAGTTATATAGTAGACGCCAGTCAGTATCTGGGAGCTGCAATACATCAGAGGTACCTTATCCAGATAGTTTTTTATTCTGTATATTCTTTATATCCCCACTAGATGGCATTTTTATAAGACTTTAAAATCAGCATCATTATGTTCATGTTCCCTAGAGATGGGTGGAATTCTGCTATCTACATTCCAAAGTTTATTAGACGTTTCTAGAGAATATAATTGGGCAAATTCTTTTAGAAAAAGACAAGAAATGTTTGCTTAATTTCTGAAAATGAATTTGTGGTTCACTTTATGCAGAGAATTGTGCAATCATGTTTTGCATGCATGAACAGTGGCAGAATTTAAGCCCAAACTGTGACATTCTGATAGTGTCAGCTAGTAGCTCTTCAACACTTGCACCCTTGAAAACATAATGGTTAATACAAAACTGGGACATCGCTTGAGAGAAGGAGGCTCCTGACCTGAAGCACTTTCTTTTTTTTCTTCAGAAGCCTTAAACTAAGGCCACTGAGAGAAAGTATCTGACGTCATGAATGGGACTATAGTTCTGTGCAGTGTTAAGACTGCTAATAGGATTTATGCCGCCTGACAGCACAGTATTGCAGCCAAACTGCACTATTAACTAGTTTGTTTGACTGTGAAAAAGAAAACTGAGATTTGAGCACTGGGCCTACCCAGTATAAGACACACATGAATGTTCATTTACCTTTTCTATCTATCTGTCTATCTACCTGAACAAGGAAAAGTTCTTCTGTTCTGAATGTTTCTCCATCTCCTACTTTCTCCAAGACAGAGTTCTTCCTTAAGACCCTGATATCTAGAAATTTCAAACACATATGTAACTGCAGCTGGATAGATTTTGTTTTCCCATTAGTAAGGAATCCGTAGCTGTAAGAAGAGCCTGGTGGTGGTGGAAAGTGCTGTCAAGTGACAGTCAACGTACGGCAACCCCATACAGTTCTCAAGGCAAGAGACGTTCAGGGGTGGTTTGCTAGGGTTGCCAAATCGACTCCCCTAGCCGGCGGGGGACTCTGGGGTGGCTCCCGGAGCGCGCACGCGCGCCGCATCACAGGCAAATGACATCATGACACCGGGCATGCTGGGGGCGGGGCCACAGCCATTTGAGGGGCGGGGCGGGGGCTGAAATCGGGCCTCCAAAGCGGGGGGAAATCCGCTCCCCGGTGGGACTTGGCAGCCCTATCTCCAGTTATCACCCAAGCAGGAGCTGGCAACCCTCCCTCGAACAAATAAATGCAAAAATTTCAATCTGGGAACCATCTCGGTTTCTGCAGAAACCAGCCGACCCGTCCAGACCTCTTTGACTGTACATAATGCATTCTCTTTGCAGAATTTTGGGTTTCTTTCTAGCGGAATTTGGCTATCACTCATGAAAAAAGACAAATGGCCACGTCCAGCGAGGGCACTCAGACGGCATCCGCCACTACCTTGTGGAGAGGAAACGCTGAAGCCGAAACCGTTTTGGTTCTTGGCCACGCAGCACAGCCGTGGCCTGTCGTAACGGGGCAGGAGCTGGGCCAGGTTCCGGTCCAGAGCTCTGGCCAGGCTGTAGGCCTCCCCGTCCACAACGGTCAGCAAGACCTGCTTGCCGCTGCGCTTGATCTTCCATACCACCTGCAAGAGAGGAACGGAGTGTGAGGAGGAAGGGTCAAAAACAAGGCGGGGCATATTTGTCAGCTTGAGTGCCCGTAGAACCAGGAAGAGACAGACTCAGGGGTCATTTCCTGCAGGAGCGCACAGGAACGGAGCTCCGGCAGTAAAGAGCCCAGGGGGCGGGCACATACAACAAGCCCTACCCCCTGCTCCCAGCAGCCCTCAGTCAGTGCAAGAAGCAGCCAGGTAGGTTGCAGAGCTCCCCCCTCCCCGACCCCCCGGTCCAAAACAGTCCAGTGGCACCTTTAAGACCAAGTTTTGTTCAGGTACAAGCTCTCCCTCCTCTGCAAAAGGGCAACTCGAATGATAAAAGGGCTGGAACACTTTCCCTATGAGGAAAGATTAAAGTGCTTAGGGCTCTTTAGCTTGGAGAAACGACGACCGAGGGGAGACAAGATTGAGGTTTATAAGATTATGCATGGGATAGAGCAGGTAGAGAAAGAGGTACTTTTCTCCCTTTCTCACAATACAAGAACTCGTGGGCACTCAACGAAATTGCTGAGCGGTTGGGTTAGAACGGATAAAAGGAAATACTTCTTCACCCAAAGAGTGATTAACACATGGAATTCACTGCCACAGGGAGTGGTGGTGGCTACAAGCATGGACGGCTTCAAAAGGGAATTAGATAAGCATATGGAGCAGAGGTCCATCAGTGGCTATTAGCCACAAGGTATAGATAGGGACTCTGGGGCAAGTGATGCTCTGTCTTCTTGGTGCTTGGGGGGGTCAACAGTGGGAGGGCTTCTAATGTCCTGGCCCCACTTGTGGACCTACTGATGGCGCCTGATATTTTTGGCCACTGTGTGACAGAGTGTTGGACTGGATGGGCCTTTGGCCTGATCCAACATTGGCGTATCTTATGTTCTTATGGGAAACCACCTCTGTTTGCCTCTTGCCTTGAAAACCCTTTGGGGGTCACCATAAGTCAGCTGAGATGTGATGGCACTTTCCACCACCACCAACATGCTGTAGTTCCTTCCCCAATGGCTCTTTCATGCACATGTTACCAAATCAGAATGAAAAGAAACTGATCCCTACCTTTCCAGCTAAGTGCACATAATTCCAGCAGTAAAACAGTACCTCTTAGTGTCATGTTTTTAAAATGAGAATAGCAGGCTTACTGTGAGGGCAAACATATGACAACTGTAAAGCACTATATAAAGTTAGTAGATGTAATACTAACAGGGAACTGCAGCTCTTGATCTGAACCGTGTGGAGCTGTCAAGGAAATCAGCAAGAGGACAATGAGCACATTCCTCACAGAGGTGTTCTCGGGCCCAGTGAAGATGTTACTAATGCATGACGGTTGATGCTGAAAAACTGCATCTGGTCAGAATTCCACGATGCGACGGAAACACGTGAGTGGCATCCACAAAGGTTGCCTGGATCTCACTGGTCACTTTCCACAACAACTCTAGTGGCCTCAATATAGGTGGGGTACTGGCATAGGCAACCCATGTGGTTGCTTGCACATAGATTACTACCTCAATGTGAAGCCCTTACCACAAAGAAGCTGTCTGAAGCTGCTGTACCCCAACACTAGCTCATAAATCATGCCCAGCTGACTACCATGTGGACATGCAGGATCCTAACCAGTGTTCCCTCTAAGCTGAGTTAGTGTGAGCCAGCTCACAGTTTTTTAGCCTCTGGCCCACACATTTTTGTCTCAGCTCAGGAAGGATGGCTCCAGAACAAACTAATTCATGCAGTAGCCACGTCTCTCGCTCACAACTTTAATGCCAGTAGCTCACAAAGTAGAGTTTTTGCTCACAGGACTCCACAGCTTAGAGGGAACATTGATCCTAACCTATGGCAACCTCTGCCTAATGATGAATCCATCTTTTCAAACATGGCCATTTTCTTTCTTTCTCTGTTACACAAGCAATAAAGTGACTTACAGCTTTCCAGTTGCAAGGTGCACGTCTGTTTGTCCATAGGGTATTTAGTCAAATCCATATTACACGCAACTGTTGTGGTTATCCTTGAAAAGCAAAGTACAGATGGTTACAATCTATGCAGTGACCCTGAGCACCCAAAATAGAATCAAGCTATTCTGTTTATTTGAGCTGCTTTTTTATACGCAAAACATATGGCTAAGGATAAAAAATTAGCAGATGTATGAAAAGAAAGCTGGAAAAGACCCAGAATTATGATTGCCCTGTCTCCTTTGCAAGGAGCTTTGGCAAATTCTACTACTAATAATAAATATGAAGACTTTTTATAGCTGGGAACCAGGCTGTATGTATATAACCAAGAGAAATCCTTGTACTTTCTGACTGTACACATGACGGTCTGATGATTTTGGATGATATATTAAGTGCTGTCTTAGAACTAGATAAAAACATCTGTGTGTGGCAAAGAAAGCTATGGTGGGCGGGCTTGAATTCATACACATAGGAAGAATACACAGGAATCCTGTTTGCTACTTCAGAATCTAAAAAGGAGACAGAAATTCTTGGGGGGTTGGGAAAGACTTGCTAACTTTTGTTCCCCATAAAACTGCCTATGATTATCTTACTGTTTCTTTACATGAAATAGCAGATATGTTTAATGTTAGATATTTTTATAATTAATAATTTTAATAAACCACTACATCTTCCTATTCAGAGGCTGGAATGAGAATACGCACATGCATTTGCTTCACTTATAATGCAATCCCATGCAGTTACTCCAGTCACTGAAATCAATGAGCTTAAACTGCAGTAACTCTCTATAGGATTGCACTGATAAAGCCTGCTCTTCCCTTTCCCAGGACAGAAGGTGAGTTTAAAAAACAAAACTACATTGCCCATTCGGAATAACAGCCAGAAGTACAACCTTCCCTCTGATGAGACTTTCTGACATAAATTCACAGTGAAATGTGATTGGCTATGTGGCATTGTTTTAACGATATTATACAGACTATGTGATCCCCAATAGGTGGTATAATAGAAAGATAAGGAAGCCGTTGTGTTAAAATAATGGTCTCTGCTGACAGGGTGCTCCAACAGCTGTGACGATGTGAAGTGCAGAAGTAATTTGTGACCCACACAACAAAAAATATGTGCTTCTGGACATTTCCTGCGGTTTCATATAGTGTGTGTGTATAGGTGACATATGCTATATTTACACACACACCTGCACCAAATTACTGGGGAAGCCTTACAAAAGGGAGATTTCCACATGCACATCAGGTCCCATGCCTGGAAAATAGCTCAATCAGGAAAAGCATTAATCTAGAACCAAAAGACAAATTGTGACCATTTATCTGATACAAGAGAAGTGAACTGTGTCTGATGATGGCCATTACACATAAAAAATTAATCCCAGAAAGACTTTTGGTGAAGCACAACGATTTATGAGTGGTGAACATACCGTATGGCATAAAGGACTGTTCCATTGGGATATATTCTGATTAGACGGTTTTCAACAGTAATATCATGAAGAAAAGACTTCTTTGAATCCACTATAAAGGTGTCTGGTACCCAAAGCATTTCCACAAGGCGACCGTCTAAGCTTAAGCTCTTGTTACCCTCAAAACAAAGACGTTCATCAGTCCACCGCTGTCTTAGGAATATAGTAGCTGTGTAATCCTAGGAACACAGTACACAATTTTTCAAAAATATTGAAACTAAGAATTTATCCATTTATTTCATGCATTGGAAACAACAGTTTACTAATCAATAAGGAGCAGATCTGGAATTGATTGTGCCACACAGTCAGCAAAATGCATGGTCACCTCTGCTTCTGGCTGATGGTGCAGAATCATCATGCTGAAAGGGAAAAAGATGTACAATGACATTTTCCAGGCTACACAACCTGTTCTAGCCTATGCATCTTCTCTTCACAGGTTACACAAGTAACATGCATCCCTCTGGGTGCAGGAGATCTTCATGTCTAAAGCAACTTTCAAAATAGATTGCAATGGGAAAGAAAACAGCGGTCCTTAATTGCCACATTTGTGTCCTCAAGCTGCACTTTTCTTTCCATTCTTCTTTCTGCCACTTTCTAACATCTTGTGACATTTTTCCCTCCCAGTATTCAGAGAATTTTAGTTTACTTTTTAAAAAGTGGGCCTCTAAACTCTCATGCTTAAGCAGGAAAGGACGGAGACCTTTGGCAATATCTGCTTCAAGGAGTGGCAGAAGGAAAGAATGGTATTATTCGGTTTTGAGAGGGTGACATTCATCCACCTGATGAGCAAAAAATCTTCTGTTGACCCAGATCCCTTCCTGCATAACCATTCTCCACTTTCCCATGGAGAATCATCCCATGAAATTCTAAATTCTGAAAAGAAGATAACCTGCAATGACAACAAAGCGTGCAAATCAAGAACCCCCTGCCCCCCCCCAAAATCTATAAGCTTTCATAAATTGCTTGCAGGCAAGAGCACAGTGAACTGTGCAGGAAGACCAGATACAGAAGCAGTATTGAAGGTAAGTGGAGTCCAGGCCCAATCAGGGTTACGAAGCCACCAGTGTTCCCTCTAAGCTGAGTTAGTGTGAGCTAGCTCACAGTTTTTTAGCCTCCAGCTCACAGATTTTTGTCTTAGCTCAGGAAGGGATGGCTCCAAAACAAACTAAATTAGGCAGTAGCCAAATTGCTCGCTCAAAACTTTAATGCCAGTAGCTCACAAAGTTTCCAGACTGTTCCCCTTATTAATGTAAGGTTTTAAAAGAAATATTTCCTGACATGGTTTAGAAACACCAGCACTTTGTGGAAAGATAATGTGATTTCTGGAGAACTTTTGTGACTGGCAAAAAGCAAAAAAAGGTTCTGGCTGGTTGTGGGGGGGGGGATGACACACAGAGGTTCTGTGAGGAGACAAAGCGCAGGTGTTTCTGAGGAAGTGCTGCATTCTACTTGAAGACTTATTCTGGAGAAGAGGACAATTGTTAGAACTGCTGAGAAGATGACTGACAGGTAAGTTGTCAAATTCTGGTGTAAGCTCCTTCTGTTTCTCAGGTCTATAGCTCCAAGAAAACACTAGTCACTAAAAACCTGAAAAAAGAGAGACCTGTACAAGCACCACACCTTGACAATGACTCTGTTGGGACATTTTCCACATGTCTTTAAACAAATTACGACTGGATCCTTTCTGGAATTTTTGAGTAGGACTGAGAAACTAAAGAGACTTATTTTTTCCTTCAGCTTTGGGACTTCTCAGTATATTACTGCTTCACAGTTAATACTTCAGTCAAAACTATTTACTATCCCACATTTAAATAAAAATATACTTAAGGTACAGTTCAGGCGTGAATGTAGGGCTGCCATTCCCCTGACGGGGGTGGGGGTTTGCCTGCTTTCAGGCCCCCAGATCTGCCAGTCCCGATCTGGCCAGTGGGGGGAACCCCACCCCCGAAGTGCCCCATCACCTCCACCCCATAGAGTTTTCCCTTAAACGATAAGAGCATCCCCCGCAATGTACCCTGTGCAATGACGTCACTTCCAGGTGACATCATCGCGGCACGCAAGCTTTGCACACATGCTGAAGATCTCCAGGACTAGGACTGGGACACCCCCACACCAGTGGCCAGGTAAGACCTGGCAACCCTATGTGAATAGAACAAAAATATCTCTGTGACTGCTAACAACACAAAACTTGGCCTTTTTTTCACTGACTGGGATTCAGCTGAAACGATTGCATTAATGTATAACTGATGCCAATAGAAATTAATCAATAGCTTCATAATCCATACATCTGATCCTCAACATGGCCAAATCTGTGGATATTTAAATCCAGATAGTAGAGCCATGAACAGACAAGACAGACCTTTCTATAGACCTGAAAATTGCCCCAGGTTTACAGAAAAACCTGAAATCTAAAAAAGGAGGGTTAACCCCCCCCCAAAAAAACAACCAAAGTAGTGCCTATAATTTAAAAAGATGAATGCCCTCAGTGGCCACTGCAAGGTAACTGTAACAATACTGCCAGCCTTCAAGCCTTGGTTTCTGTCAGTAAAACACAGGGGGAGGAGGAAAAAGCTGAAGAGGACAAAGATAGATTCGCTGGTAGGTGAAAAGGAATGAAGCAGGAAAAGGGGAGCGGCTACAGGGCTTTCAAGGAAGGGAAAGAGGAAATAATGGAAGAGGGGAAATTAGATGCCTACTGCAAGTCCTTGTTGGTGCCCCCCCCCCGTTATATATAATAGTTAACTAGCTGGCCCTTGTGTGAATGACAAAAATAACAAACCAGACCACCCATAAACAAGATAGGAGTCTCCACCTATTTGGAAGACTACCCAGACGGACAGAAAAAGGTGACTTCATGAATTAATAAAAAGAGGTCTTATAAGAACTAAAGATGCCCTGTAATCAAGGAAAGTTGAGAGCCAAAGGGATCTATCAAGGATGGGCGAGTGGGCATCAACGTGACAAATGGGGTTCAATGTGGCCAAATGCAAAGTGATGCACATTGGGGCCAAAAATCCTAACTATAAATACATGTTGATGGGGTTCGAAATGGCAGAGACTGACTAAGAGAGAGATCTTAGAGTTTTAGTAGATGACTCACTGAAAATGTCGAGACAGTGTGCAACTGCAATAAAAAGGCCAACGCTATGCTCAGGATTCTTAGGAGGGGAACTGAAAGCAAATCAGCCAATATCATAATGCCCCTGTATAAATCAATGGTGCGGCCTCATTTGGAATACTGTGCACAGTTCTGGTCACCACACCCAAAAAGGATATTATAGCATTGGCAAAAGTGCAGAAAAGGGCAACTAGGATGATAAAAGGGTTGGAACACTTTCCCTATGAAGAAAGGTTAAAATGCTTGGGGCTCTTTAGCTTAGAGAAATGATGACTGAGGGGTGACATGATCAAGGTTTACAAGATTATGCACGGGACAGAGCAGGTCGAGAAAGAAGTACTTTTCTCCCTTTCTCACAATACAAGAACTCGTGGGCATGCCATGAAATTGCTGAGCAGTCGGGTTAGAACAGATAAAAGGAAGTACTTCTTCACCCAAAGAGTGATTAACACATGGAATTCACTGCCACAGGAGGTGGTGGCAGCCAGTTATGTGTAGTAGTTAAGTGCACGGACTCTAATCTGGGAGAACTGGGTTTGATTCCCCACTCCTCCACTTGCAGCTGCTGGATGACGCTGGGCAAGTCATAGTTCTGTCAGAGCTGTTCTCTCAAGGACAGTTCTGGAAAGAGTTCTCAGCCCCACCTACCTCACAGGGTGTGTGTTTCTTAAAGGCTGTGTTGTCTTGTTTGTGTTTTATTCTCCTGAAGCTCCATGCATGTAGATATCTCCTGTTCAGTGTTACTGCTACTACTCTACATGGGATTATTTGCTAGCTGCTGGTTTCTGTTCTCTCACTGAAAAGTGGAATATAAATATTTTTAACTAACTAAAATCACAGAAGCATTTGGAAAATTTCCAAGCTATTTAGATAAATAGCTACTACTAAAAGCAGTAAGTATATATCATTGAACCAGGGAGTACAGACTTTGAGAATGAGCCACATTGTCCCGAACAATTTAAAATAAACACATGCAGTGCAAGGTTTTTACTCTGAAAACAAAAGGATATAACACATAACATAATGAAAAGAAGACTCCTTGCTGAAACGAATCAGGAATAAGAAAAACATAAAATACTGTACCATGTTTATTTCTGATATTGTATCGATGCTTGCTATATCCATACTCATTCCCACTGAGACAGGGCCATCTGAAACAGATTTACAAACATACAACATTAATTCTTGGGCTACTGTAAATTGCTTCGTGTGCTTTTTCTTAGAATTCAGGACTCACTGAATGGCAGCAAATAATTGTAATCTGACTCTTATGTCATATAAAACTGGATTAATTGATATGCTGGGTTGTTACCACACTCAACTTGAAAGCCAGTTACAGAGTGCAAGCAAATTCTACCACTTAAATATAATCAGAGATCTCAGAAGCTAAGCAGGGTCAGCTCTGGTTAGTACTTGGATGGGAGACCACCAAGGAAGTCCAAGGTTTCCACGCAGAGGCAGGGCAATAGCAAACCATTTCTGAATGTCTCTTACCTTGAAAACCATACAGGGTTGTCATAATTAAGCTGTGACTTGAAGGCAAAACAAAACATTAACAACAACAACACACACACAAAAAACCCCAGGCTATAATCCATGCAATTTCCCCACAGGAACAAATGGTGTGTTCCTGGGGCCACTTTAGGATTGGAAAATGGCACTGGGGAGGGGGGCTGAAGTCCACTCTCCCCACATTCCTCAATCACAACTAGAACTGGGCCTGTGTGTATCTGGAAGGGACAAAACTCCCATCACACATATAACACACATGATATTGCATGAATTAGCCCACAGATGACTTCACAACTACTGGTTAAATGAAGTGGTTGGGGAGGTGTCCTCAACAATCATTTATGTAATGAAGACATTCTTTCTGTTTCTCCTCTTATTTTCCTCTCCTCTCCTCTCCTCCTTCCTGCCAGTCTCTTTCTCTTAATCTCTTTATTTACTCTCATTTCCCCTTCCCTCCTCCACATTATTCTTTTTTCAGTTAGACAAAATTTAGGAAGTGCTCACAGGACTGTGGATTTTGTGCTCGCACTGGCTTCTTGAGCAACAGGGAAAAACACTTAGAATAAAAAACCATGTTCAGTGGCAGAGAACATACTTTGCAGGGACAAAGTTTCAGAGTTCATCCTCACACCTCCAATTAAAGGCTCTCAAAGAGCCAGGCTGAGAATGACATCTGATTAGAGCACTGCTGCACAGTAAACAGTTCCGGACTAGATAGGGCAGTGCTGTAATCCTTATACTAATAGTGAAGTTGCCCCCGTGAGTGCGGATATCTAAATCCGAGCTCTGGGGGCAGCTGGGGGGCAGGGAGAGGTGTGTGCACACGTGGGGCAGTCCCCACGTGTGCACAAAAATGCTAAAAGTTGAAAAAAATTCGGGGGGATGTTTAAATCCCCCCGAAAGTGACAGAGCGTCCTCTGCGCATGCGCAGGGAACGCTCTGTAGCTGGCCTCGCTGCCGCCTCCTCGCCCCGCCTGGGAGCGGGGCGAGGGGGGGGAGGACCGGCCTCGCCGCCGCCGCCGCCTCTGGGAGATCGAGCGGGGGGGATGGAGGAGACGAAGCTCTTCTCCCCCCCGCGAGTATCGCGGGTCCCCCTCTTTTTCAGTATAATTATATGGAAAGCAAAGTCAATAATAATGCCAAACTCATATATATTATTGTAGAATCACAAACATAATAAGGAACAATTATCCAAAAATGGGTGGTAACAGACTCAAACCGACAATAAGTCACAGCATATCTCAAAAACAGCAGTCTTCCTTCATAAATGGAACAAGCTCACAGAGATTTTTTTTTTGTTTATATAAATATCACACGTCCTTGAACTAAAATCCAAACACCTATATACTGTGGTTTGTAGTAAATGAGCTCCATTCCAAATAGAAACAATACAGTTCTGGATAATATAATCAGCATTTCAGATCTATTCCTCTGTCAGGTAAATCAGGGAAGTCTTCATTAACATACAATGAATACACATGTATACGCGAGGTCCCGATCAAAATATTCCAATTAGAGACAGCTCCATATCTCTATATCTCTTGCAAGTCAGAATTACCTCTCCTGATTCAGTATAAAGCATCTTCAGTTTGGTGTAGTGGTTAAGTGCGTGGACTCTTATCTGGGAGAACCAGGTTTGATTCCCCACTCCTCCACTTGCACCTGGCTGGATGACCTTGGGCAAGCCCTAGTTCTGATAATGAGCTGTTCTTGAAAAAGAGCAGTTTCTGTCAAGAGCTCTTTCAGCCCCACCTACCTCACAGGGTGTCTGTTGTAGGGAGGGGAAGGGAAAGGAGTTTGTAAGCCGCTCTGAAACTCCCTTGGGTAGTGAAGGCCAGAGTATAAATCCAATCTCTTCTCTTCTTCTTCATATATTCATCAATCATTCTGTTACATATCTTACCGAGTTTAGTACAACCTTGCAGCCACAGTGTAAGATGGAGCTACAGTGTTTATTGATGGGGTGGGCAAAAGGGATGGCTGTGTATTTTTCAGCTGAAAAGTCTACAATGGCCACAATATCTTACACTCAATTTAATCCAAACAACAATTTGGGAGTCAATCGACCATAGCCAATAGCTGTGTGCTTAGCTACTTTCTCAGCCTTGCTCCAGGATTTCTCTAATCCGTTTTTAAACATCCGACCTCCTAATACTACAGCAGCAGGACTTTCAGTGTACTTCCTGGGATATGAAAGATAATTTTGAAGAGATTTCAGAGGCAAACAGAGATCAGTGACAGAAGTGCCAAAGCAAAAGGCACAACTGGGATGTTTCTTAAGCCATTTCATTGGTGGGGTTTCCTTGAGAGGAAACAATTAATAAATCCCAGGTTGCTTTTTGATGGAAGCAAAAGAAAAGAAAAAGATCATTAAGTAAGGCCAATTACTCAATGCCTTTTTTAAAGATGTGATTTTACCACGCATGTTTTAATTTTGTTAGCTGCCTGGGTGGGTCTTGTGAGGGCAGAAGGCGGGATATACATTTTGTAAATAAATAAAAATTTAAAAATACTTATATTAATTTACTGCTCACCCTCTACCTATATGTATGGACTACTATAATTTCCATTTTTTTTCCTGTCCCTGTCTTGGCTCTAATTGATCCTTCCTGGCAACTACCCCCCTTCCTATATGTAACAGTTGAGGAAATTCTTTTTCACTGTATCTGAAGAAGTGAGCTTGCCCACAAAAGCTTATACCTTGAATAAAACTTTGTTGATCCTCAGGGTGCCACTGGACTCAAACTTTGTTCTGCTGCTTCAGACCAACATGAGTACCCACCTGAATTTATGTTCATTTAGTCTAAGTAGTTTTAAATGTTGCATTTATTTAGACAAATTCTATCCCAGCTTTCTGCATAAATACACTCAAGGTAACATAAGACTTAAAAAATTAAAATACTAACTATCAATATATGAACAACAAAACCATAATATGAAGACAGCCAGTATAGCGCAGTGGTTAGAACACCAGATTAGCTTCTGGGAGAACTCGGTTCGATTCCCACCTCACTGCTATGAAAGCTGACTGGGTGTCTGTGGGTCAGCCACTTCCTCTCAGCATAACCTCCATCACAGGAAGCAGGGGAAGTGATGTAAGCCACTTTGGGTACTCACAGGGGACAAAAGTAGGATATAAATAAATAGAGTAAGCTAGGACCAACAACAACAAACAAAATTACATCATGTGGTTGAGCCCAAAAGCAGCAATCAGGGCTCTTTTTTGGAAAAAGAGGCGCTGGAACTCTCAAGAGAGAAATCAAGTTTTCAATATGTATACTGAAAACTCATGAACTTTTAAACATTTAAAAAAGAATTTTGTTGAAGAGGTTCCAGAACTACATTCTGGCATGTTCCCCCAGAAAAAAAGCCCTGCCAGCAATAAAGAGCAGCAGGGCAACCTGATTTGCTCCAAACCAGCAAGTCATCCTTATCTGGTCTTCCTTCAAGTTACATCCTTGTAAGCATCCTTATCTGGTCTTCATTCAGTTGAGTGGGTGTGGTTTTTACCTGGGAGATGGGATGGGATGGGATAGGACCCTCTAGGACTATCAGTTCTTATTTGTCACTAGTTATACATCACTTTTTTCTTAAGGCCCACATTTACAGCTGAACTTTCCCTTTCACATTTATGAAACCGTCATCAATTGCACTTTAGATTTAACTAATTCAGTGGAGTGAGACTTAGCTTTGTGTTCCTGTCCTTTTCAAGCTTCAAGTCTCCTGTTTTGAAAGTAAGAAGAATGCAGAAAGATGCAACCTTCAGCCTTCCCCAGATGCAACGCTGTGGAAAGAAAGCTTCCCTGCTGGAAGGAACACCTGGTTCCTCAGATGTCAGTCAACGGTGTAATGGCTTCGGGGTCTATCATGTGATCAGTCTGCAGATGGGCTTGATGAGCTACCCTAATTCACTGCGTCTGTAAGAACTTAAGGGCTTCTGAAAATTAATCACACTGATCAACCATAAATCAGGAAGAAGAGATGCTGTTCAAATCTTCCCGACTGTATTGTGATAGAACAAAAGTGGCACGGGTAGGGAATGACAAATCCTGTGCAAAACTTAGGGGCAGGAAGATTTATGGGAAAAAGCAATGCTCTATGAAGCAACCGGAGGCGATGCTAATGTAACCCTACTCAGGGTTAATGGGTTGAGAGCGGGCTTCAGGAACAGATCTAATCACGGTTCTGAAAGGTTGTTTAAAAGTGTTTCAGAGTTTATTTCAATAACAGTCAAACATACCAACAAGCCTGGCTAGAGGGTAGCAAGGGGCTATTTGTGTGCAAGAGGCCAAAGAAACTTATAAACAGCAGCAGACTGTTTAGTCCTAGGCCGGGTTTCACCTGTTCTCAGCTGAAGAGATGTTTCTGAGCTTTAAAAAAAAATTAAAATGTTTGCAAGCCATGTTTTTAAGGGGTATTATAGTAAAAACATTTCCCTTAAAACTACACAAATCTCACAACAACATGGAAATCCTAACAGTAATAAAACATGGACTCCAACAAGCTGTTGTGCTTCAGGACTGTTTTATTGAGAATAAAACTGAGAAAAACATGGACTCAAGAAAAAAAAACAATATGCTCATACAAAACAGAACACTGCTCAGTAAGGAGCTACTGTTCACTAAGAGTTCTCTCCTGCCTTCCTACCAGGAGTCTCTATAACTAGGTGAACACATCACGTTACACTCCTATGTTAAACAAGAAAGTAGCACGTGGGATCACAAGGTATTAACATGAAGGAGCTTCTGAAAAGGTGATGGCACTATATGGTAAAGATTACAAAATTAAACAGGTCTGGGGACATCCATCACTGATAGGGTTGCCAGGCCCCCGCCAGGGTAGTGGATCCCCCGCTCTGGGGCCCCACACCCATGGCACTGGTCAGCTAGCTGGCAGGGGACTTAATGGCAGCAAACAGAGGCCTAGGCCTGCATTGCCAGCAACACAGTGATGCCTCTGGAAGTGACATCATCCCTGTTCCGTCTGGCGCTAAGTCAAGAGTCAACAGCGCCTTCTGGATGTGATTCAACGCACGGTCAGAGTAAAGTAGAATTAAATCATTTTTATTAAGCTCCTCCACGTGCATTCAGAAGATTTCTTACAATCAAGACTGAATAACTGGTGAAGTTCACATCTTTGTAATCTACTTCAGGTCACTGGCTCATGGTGAAAAAGATTGCGTGCTCCCGCCTCCTTTGCCATTTAAAGAGTAGACAAAGAAACGGGAAGAAAGCTGTAAACTCAAATCCTCGCGCCTCTGGGGGCAGGAAATGACTGTTAATCAGCCAGTCACAGGGATGCTTTGGGATGCCTGACTAAAGACTTCAATTCCTTGGGGCAACTGCTCTTAAAGATATATGGCAGTTCTACTTAACTACAGTTAAATGCTGGCTGGGTGCTGCACAATCACGTTGCCAGCAACACAGGGACACTCTAGTATTTGGGTAAATACTCTATTGTAAAAAATGACTTCTACCATAGAGTTTCTGTCCAAATACCAGAGCGTCCCTGCCTCACCAGTGATGCAATGAGGACGTCACCACATCACCAGCAACACCAGCCTAGGCCTTTGCTCCTAGTAAGTCTCCCCTCCACTCCCCACCGGTTGCCAGGAGGTACCCTGGCAACCCTAATCAATGATCAAAGTAAATATTTATTCCACTTGCTACTACCATCTGTTTCTCCCTGTTGACTTTATTCTTAATCCCATAGACATGACTGCTCCCCACCAGTGTCTCCTCTCATCCTCCATTTTCTTAGTCTGCAGTTTTATAGTTATGCGACTGCCTCCCTGCTTTCTTGCATAAAGCAATGTTAACTGCAATACTAAATGGACTTTTAGAGTATGTCCCTTGACAGCTGTTAAACACAATAACTAAATGGAACCACTATGTTCCAGGCAGTGTACCTCTGGATGCCAGTTGTTGTGGGGAGGGCAACAACAGATGAAAACTTTGGTCTTTGTGCCCTGCTTGAAGGCTTTTCAGAGCCATCTAGTTGACTGAGAGAAAGAGGATGCTGGACAAGATATACCTTTGCTCTAACATCATATGAGTCTTCTTGCACATTATCAAATCAAACAAACAGGTACCCCTTCCATAATTCATCCATCTTGCAATAAAGCTGGTTACAATTTAGAGAAATTTGATCGTAAGAGCCTTTCAATGGCATTCAAGAATTTATTTAATGTAGTTCCTCCTTCTCTCCAATAGATGGCAATACAGAATTATTGCCCTTTTCTGCTTTGGAAGTCCATACAGCAGAGTCTACCATCATTAAAAAGATCTGAATGCTTTGCAACAAACACTGGATTGATACATATAAACAGAATTATTACTTTTATTCTGTCTAACTTCAAGCCCAGCAACATAAAACAACTTTTGACAGAAAAAACACACACAAAAAAACCCCAAGGCTTATAATCTGCAGCAGCATGCCTACAACATTGACATATTTTACTAGTCAAAGGCTGGAAATAACCACCTTAAGATAATTCAGTAAGTGGTGCACTCAAATAAAAGAAGAAAATGGATGAACAGCAGAAACAACAATTGTGCTCAAATGCCTATAATGCTGTTTAACACAATTACAGATTACTGATCTGCAAACAGGAATAAAGAAATAATGGTGATAATACAACAGTAAAAGTGTCCATAACTGGAAAATTATAATCTTGTTATCTGCTTCTGCAGTACATGGTGTGGTCGCTCACACACATCTTATCATCTGATAGCTACAACTTCTCTGAATGAGCCATGAGAAGAACTAATGCCAGAGATCAACATTAAACTCAGAACTTTCATATATTCTTTTCCACAGAGTTCACATATTCAACTGTGAGTCATCAAGTCATCTGTGTACATTGGGGTTGCCAACTTCCAGGTGGGGGCCTGGAGATCTCCTGGAATAAAACTGTTTCCCAGACGACAGAGATCAGTGCCCTTGGAAAAAATGGCTGCTTTTGAAGGTGGAATCCATTATACCCCACTGAGATCACTCTCCAGCTTCCACCCCCAAAATCTCCAGGAATTTTCCAATTCAGAGTTGGAAACCTTAGAATACATCACTGGCTGAAACCAATTACTTCATGGTCTGTTTACCTGATCCAGAGATACCAGCAAAAGATCCAAGACATACTGGATCAGCACTAGGGTTGCCAGCCCCCAGGTCCAGGTGGGGGTTCCCCCGCTTCTGGGGGCTTCAATCTGCCCCCGGCCAGTTGGCTGACCAGGGAAGCTCTGCCCCCAAGAGTGACCACCCACCCAGCCATCCCTCTCCCTCCCCTCCTGCCCGATTTAAAGGGTTTCAGCTGATCAACGGGGACCATGTGGAGGGCCCTTTAAATCTAGCAGGAAGGAGAGGAGTGGTCACAGGCCACAAAAGACCCTTTAAAGGGCTGGCTTCACCCAGCCCCGCGTGCCGTGGTCCCAACCCTGCCCACAAAACCTGGCAATCCTAATCAGTACAATCCTTGCAAGCACAAACATTTCAGTTGTCTGCATAGAGCTCTTGACTTGCAAGAACCTATTGATAGTGAGGAGAAGATTGGATTTATACCCCACCCTTCAATTGGAGTCTCAGAGCGGCTTACAAACTCCTTTCCCTTCCCCACTCCACAACAGACACCCTGTGAGGTAGGTGGGGCTGAGAGAGCTCTTTCAAGAACTGCCCTTTCAAGGACAGCTCTTGTCAGAACTATAGCTTGCCCAAGGTCATCCAGCAGCTGCAAGTGGAGGAGTGGGGAATCAAACCCGTTCTCTCAGATTAGAGTCTGCACACTTAACCATTACACCAAACTGGCAGAACCTTCTTAAAATTCAGCATGCCCTTACAAAGACCTTTTGAGACGAAAGTTAGCTATGCTGTCCAACCTGGGGTAAAGCTTTGATGATTGGTATTTCTTCCTTCATTTTTAAAGTATCTGTCTACCAGGACAATAGGAAATCAACATCAGTCTGCTCATCTCTCTTATAAGTAGTTTTGGAATAATTAAATCAAAATGTTTAAAGTGAGATTAAAGTGAGATCCCATTAATTTGTAGCAGCTACAAATGATGTTATATCATGTACTTCAATATGAACATGTCACTCTAATTTATTCAGTCAGGAGAGGATAACAGAAATGTGTGATTCCAAATATCTAAATGTGACAATTTCTCACATACCCATGGGGAAAATGCGTCCACAGCAAGAGTTTCTTTTACATTTCTATTGCAGCTGCTAGCACAGCTGAAGAAGCAAGCCTTTTTCTCCCAGTCTAAAGTGCAAACGTCAAACTGAAAAATGGATTGTTTCAGCAGGTGGTGGGAAAGCCAAGAAGCCTCTGGTATTGCAGCAATTTCCTGTGTTACTTTACCAGGGTCTCAAGAAATACCTAAAAGCACATCATGAACAATCTTCCGCCCTCAGTTACAAAACATGATTTCACTATATTCCATACTACAGACATCACATGGCACACGCCTAAGTTGCTTAAGACATTGGGGCTGCTCTAGTGAATATATTATTTTTACAGCAGGTACTATGCTTGTTTTTGTACTTTGTCCGTGGACCACTATAACAAAGAATCTAGATTATACGAGCCTGTCTGTTGGAGAGCAAGGACCATGCCTCTGTACTGTAGAAGCAGAATTAAAGCCTGGCAGTTCCATAATAAAGAACATCATATCCTTTCAACATCGTACAACCGAGTCAAAGATAAAAGACCAGTATGGTTCCTATTATCAGTTCATTTCTGATTCCTCAGATGCCATGTGGTATCAAAACAGATTATTCCAGCTATATCACATTTTCTACTTACTGTCAAAAAATGGGCGCAGATACTTGTTATATCCTTTCATTATTTTCTGTATGGTAGGCGGAAGAATTTCACCTTTTCCTTCAGCTGGGGGAACTTTTATTAATCTGACAGGGAAGAAGAACAGGGAGGTTGCTCCTTAGCTGTAAAAATGTGTTTAGTGGCAAACTGATAACATAGTACTATTGCTGTACCTGGAAACTGCTGCTTTCCTCATACCAACTGCCTGCAGCTGAGGCAATGGCAACATCTCCTCAAAAGCCGAACATGTCAGTCTTTCCCCAGGAGAATTTATCAGTCTTATGTCCTACCCAAATTTGCTACAATGGCCCCAGTAACTGGACAAAATTCACACTGAGTTCAGTTTCTTCTCTCACTGCTTTTGTGAGATGTGTCACAGTAGACCTTCCTTGTCCATTATAATGAAACTTTTTCTTATACACCATGAAATCTGCTTATCAAAGTCCCCAAAGGGAGAAAATGCAGCGGCGTTGTTTCTTTGTTGAAGGATAATATATTTTTCTATTAATCTCCCCAAATCCGTTTTTCCCCCCAGCACCAAGTTTAACATAGATAAATGCAGAAACAGCAAGGCAAAGGAGAATCCGTGAAGTGTAATTACAGAAGCATCATCCTTTGTATACAAACTGTTGCTAAAACAACATGAAAAATAACAATGTATAACTCTGCCTAGGGTTGCACTACCGGTCTCTAAGGTGCCATAGGACTCTCTGTTGTTTGGACCACATACAAAGTAATACTTCAAGATAATTGTTAGCGGCCTTGCTTTGTAATGCATTTCGAAATATACAGCAGTGTTCATTGCCTACTGCACCATATCGTCGTGTATTTTAAGCATGCTGTCAAGACGAGAGCACCTTTTCAGTCCTAAGATCCACATTAAACCCCCATTCTAGAATACAGGACTTCATTTTTATGCCTGCACATTTCTTTCCCTTTCCGTTGCACTCATATGATTATGGTTACCTGTCGAACTCCTTGGTCCTGACCTGGATAGCCCAGGCTAGCCTCATCTTGTCAGATCTCAGAAGCTAAGCCAGGTCAGCCCTGGTTAGTATTTGGATGGGAGACCTCTAAGGAAGTCCAGGGTCACTACACAGAGGCGAGCAATGGCAAACCACCTCTGAACGTCTCTTACCTTGAAAACCCTACAGGGTCACCATAAGTCAGCTGCAACTTGATGACACTTTCCAATACCACACTGAACTCCTTGGTTCCAAGTAAGACAACACTGGTCCATCTGCTTCAGTATTGTCTGATCTGACTGATAGAGCTCTCCAGGGCCTCAACTTCTTCAGTACTTTAACTGGAGATCCCAGGGACTGAACTGGAACCCTCTAGATGCACAGCATATGCTCTACCACTGAAGCACAGCCCTTCTTTCTTATTTTCATTCTCTCTCTTTTTATGATGCTCTATCCTGTCTCTCCTGTTTTAAGGAGAAAACCAGGGTGGGAAATTATAGACCAAGTACACCCCACTACCTGAAGAGGAACAGTTCAGTGGGGTAGTTTCCAGTATCTCACCTGAACAGAGATTGTTCTTTGAGGTTTGTGGCAAGAAAAATCCCACTTTTCTCCATATCCACCTGTCCCCCTGGTGGGGAAGGATTGGCCATTTAACTTAAATTAATTTAGATTAGAGAACCAGTTTGGTGTAGTGGTTAAGAGCAGCGGACTCTAATCTGGAGAACTGGTTGATTCCCCACTCCTCCACATGCAGCCAGCTGGGTGGTGTTGGGTCAGTCATAGTTCTCTCAGAGCAGTTCTCTCAGAGCTCTCTCAGCCCTACCTACCTCTCAGGGTGTTTACTGTGGGGAAAGGAAGGGAAGGAGATTGTGGAAGGAGACTCCAAGAGTATAAATAATCCTCCTCCTCGGATGCAAAAGGAACCATTTTCAGGTGCAAAAGGTACCATTGCATTAGAACGCAGGGACACAGAGAGAACAGAAAGTCTCAAATACTGGCTCAGGGAGCAGGAGCAGACTGGGAAGCGAAGATGGCCCAGGAACAAGCCCAACTGAGCAGTCCCTGTGGTGCTGCTACAAACTAGCACTCCAGGGGTGGCGGGGGCAGTTCCTCCTCCTCCTTTTTCCCCCAGAGGGCCACTGCCCTAGAGGGCTGCTGGTGGCCAAGCTCTAGCAACACTGCCATAGTGTCAGGGATTACCACTTGGCTCAGACCCTTCATGATAAATCGGTGTCAGCTCACCAATTCTCCTCCTGCATGATGCCATTTTGTGGGATGAGGCAAAGGCTAAGCCATTTTCCATTGTCCGTGTCACTGCGTTCAGTGGCCCCTGGAGTGCTGGTTTGTAGCACCGCAGGGACTGCTCAGCTGGGCTTGTTCCTGGGCCATCTTCACTTCCCAGTCTGCCCCTGCTCCCTGAGTCAGAATCTGTGACTTTCTGTTCTCTCTGTTTCCCTGCACTCTAACGCAATGGTGCCTCTTGCGCCCAAAAAAGAAATAAGGGGCAAGTAGCATTTCGGCAGGAAAGAGTATAGACTCTACAATGTCACAAAGCCTTTAATAGTCTGGCAGTCTATAACAAGGTGTGCCCATGTTATTTGCTGTCACAGAGACCAAAGTTTGATTCCCAATATTAAAATCTACACAAGCCATCAAAACCAGAGGTTTCTCCAGACACCATCTTCTCCCTTATTGCTTGGAGGGGTCCAGTGTATTTTATGCTGACTATGAATACCCAAATGAATCTTTGCAAAACTAAACTATTCAATAGTCTCCACTCTACCAGCTAGAAATGGGGAGGTGCTGCTCACATATCTGTTAAAAGGAGCAAGACCAACGCTGTCAGTCTCACAAGCATCCACTGGTACCAGCAAAACACATTTAAATTTAAAATGGTTCTTTTGTTCAATCTGGTCTGTAATGAGGATGTAAAGCCAATGTCGCCCAGAATGCTCCTGCATGTTGCAAGTACATATTTTCCACTTTCTCTTCCTTATTAGGAACCATTAAATGTTTCCAGAAACAAGACAAGAGGCTCAAAGGCAATTTGAGTCTTGCATATGAAAATGTGCAGACTGTCAGATACCATCCACCACCCTTGGCAACATAAGGCACCATATGTGCACACAAATGGACACAAACTTTCTGTGCATCATTCAGTGACAAAAATGCCCCATCACAAGCAAGCAAGGGACTTCACATGCAAACACCCATGCCCCTAAAAACAAGAGATACCACAACACAGAAATAATACTGAGAAAGGTCTTTTAAAACATTTTTTTTGTTCTAATTTCTGCTTAAGGTGATAGCCATATGAGCAGTACTAGATAGATGGAGATAGAGACACCACAACAGGTGTGGGGAATGACTGGATTCACAGCAAATAAGCTAAGGGTACACATTATGACCGATTTCCCACATGTGCTGCTCTACGCTCGCTCTTCCCTTCTGCCCTGATGGTACGTGTCAATTTCACACAAGCTGCTGCGTGGCCGCATTTTGCCCTGCAGCTTCGCCTGATTTTCCCCGCATGTACTCAATCCTCAAAAAACAGGATTCAGTAGACGCGGGGAAAATCAGGCGAAGTTGCAGGGCAAAATGCGGCCACGCAGCAGCTTGTGTGAAATTGACACGTACCATCGGGGCAAAAGGGAAGAGCGAGCGTGGAGCAGCGCTTGTGGGAAATCAGTCTATGTTTTGCAGCTGCAAGGCTGCAAGAAACAACTGCAAATGGGCAAAGCTTGCATGCATGCACACATGCACACATAGGGAAAGGTCACGGCACTGACTCAGGCAAAGTACTGTAAAGCACTCAGAATTGGCTTCACTATTTCTGTTGTCTGGAAAGTACTCTTTCATCAAACCCAAAAACATTCTGCATGCCTGGATAACTGTAAGAACAAAGTAGTAAAATACCAGCTCTTACCTGCATGATATCATTACAAAGAGAGCTTTGAAACCCCAGCTCAAGGTGCACATTGCTGAAGGTTGGCTCCAAAAATCCTATTATTTCCTAAAAGTGAATGAAGAAAAGCCTTACTTATATACCACCAAGAAAAATACTGGTTACATGAATATAGTTTCATAAGCATTATGTGAAAACAGCAAATAGCAATACTGCTTATTCCAAAGCACTTTACTTTAATCTAATTTTGCAACTTTGTGTTTTAATCTCATGTAGTTTTTTGAAAGGGACTCCCTTTGACTTAAATGAAGCCTTAAAGTAAATGTGCCAAGGATAGAGCCTTATGCTTGCTTTGTAGTCACCATAGCAGCTGGAACACACAAGCCAAGATTCGTGGTGTAATGATTCCTAGATGGGAGATCCAGGTTCAGATAATAAAAGCTTGCTGGGTGATCTTAAACCAGTCACGCAGTCTCTGTTTAACCTACCTCATAGGACTGTTGTGTGTATAGAGTGGAGAAGAAATGTTGTGAACCACTTTGGGTCCCCATTTGGAAGAAAAGTGGGATATAAATGAAGTCAAATCAATAAAATCAATAGAGATCTCCCTAGTCCTGGACAATGGCACAAGGATAAACCTAACCCCCTCTACCCCAGTAGCATAATTCTGTTCTCAGTCAGATCTTTCCCAAGAAAAAGATTTATGGATATCTGATCACAGATCTCTATTACCCTGTCCACCTAAGCCTTATTTCTATGATATTCTTTTTGAGATGAGGTGGCTTGGGCTTTATACAATTCGAAATTCAGCTGCATGAAATATTTCTGTAAATGCATGATAAAGTTTTCGTGCTGCCTATTTGATCTTCAGTTCCTTATCTAACAACTCCAATATGGAATTTTTCCCATTTGTTCTACGCTGAGTTGACCTATTCATTGAGCTATCCTCCACAACTCCATGATCTTTCTTCTAAAAGTTCAGACCCCATTCAGCATCTATGTGAAGTGAGGAATTTTTTGATCCATTGTGCATTTCTTTATGGTCACCTGTATAGAATCTCATTTGCCATTTTGTTTCAGCCCAGCTGGAGAAATGAACTTTGGAATTCTTGATAACCTATTTGGATTTTCACCATCTGAATAATGTATTGTCATCTTATGAACATGACTGTCACTGCTCATTCTTGACCCCAGATAATTTATGAAACTACTACAGGTTCTTGGATAACTCCACGTCTTACTCCCCTCTGCTCAGATTCCTCTTCTGCAAGCACTCAACAATCCATTAGAAGAGCCTCCCCTCATTCCATGGCTGCTTAAATTTACTTACCTTTTTGTGCACTTTGGCAAAGCTTTTAAAAAGTCCATGTACATGTCTACAAGATCCTCACTATCTACATCTGAGTTTTTATTTATTTATCCTGCTTTTCTCTCCAATGAGAACCCAAAGGAGCTTGCATCAGTTTCTTTTCCTTCATTTTATCCTGGCAACAACCTTGCAAAGTACGTTAGAGTGAGAGAAGGTAACTGGCACAAGAACATCCAGTGAGTTTCCATGGCAGAGTAAGAATCTGAACCTGGGATTTGAACCTGGGTCTCCCAGATCCTAGTCTGGCACTCTAACCACTACACCACACTGCCTCTCTAGCTGATGAAGAATTTTACAAGGCTGGAAAAGTGGGACTGTCATTTTGCAGAAGACATGCTCACTATTCCTCTGAAAGCATCTTTTTCCATTAGCTTAATGATTCTAGATACTTCCATTTGAAACGTGTGAGGAATAAACAAAAGCCCAATCCCTGAAAAAAAATCATTGTTTTACTTACTTCCAAGAAGCACCAAGTACAGATCTGTTAAAAACGTTAATATGCCCTTCCACAAACAAGCATGCACACGGGGGGGGGGGGGGGGGCATGCGATGGCTGAGCACATTCTCTTCATGTAGGCAGTCCCAGATTTAATCCTGGCATCTCCAGTTGAAGGGTCTTGAGTAGCAGGTGTTGGAAAAGACCCTTCTCTACCTGAGGCCCTGAAGAGCCACTGCTGGTCATAGTAGACAGCTCTGTGCTAAATGAACCAATGATCTGACTCCAGTAAAAGGAAATTTCACATGTCTAATTCAATTACTCTTAACTTGGTTTCAGAGGGTAGGTTGGTCTGCAGTAGAAAAGCTAGAAATCGAATCCAGGAGCAACTTAGAGACCACCAACATTTTCAGGGTATGAGCTTTTAGAGTCAAAGCTCCCTTCGTTCAGATACCTGATGATACCTGCCGAAGGGAGCTTTGACTGCCAAAAGCTCATGCACTGAAAACCTTGTAGGTCTCTAAGGCACTTCTGGACTTGAATCTAGCTGTCCAGCTTGGATATCTCAATGGTTCCCTTTCTTCTGTTAGGACGGTGTCTATTACAAGCTAGAAAGAAAATTAAAGGAGAGGAAAAGCTTTTAAAGAATTAAGCTGCTTTGGTATGAATGGAAGGCTCTGTCAATGGGGTGAGCAATATTGTGATGGGAGAGGGAACAGAAACGTAGCAGGCTGCAGTGCTGCAGGAGCTCCTGGTACAGCTGCCAGGTTCACTTTTTGAATAGCGCTAATTGATGAGAGCGGGCCAGAAGTCCTGTCTGCTCTCTCTTATAAGCGGTAGCTTTAATGCTTTCATTTGGCTGACAACTTAGCTGCTGGCATGCCAGCCAGCCAGTTTCTAATTTCGAGCAGCATTTCCCTACTTAACGTACAGCAGCTCAGGCGGACAGCTGAGGAATACATGAACAAGCTCTGATTAGACTGGGACCCAAAACAATGTCCGTTCCAGGTAGCAGTTTCTGTGTTGTTTCAGGAGAGCAACAGTGCGACCCCATGCAAAGTTAGTCCATTGATTCCACTCAGCTTTAGCTTACTTTGGCCCCGGTCACACGGAAGGTTTTGGCCCAGGAGAGGGACGGATCGGCCACACCTGAATGGACAAGCTCCTTCCACCGGAACACCTGAAGCTGCCTGACACAGACCATTGGTTTATTAAGGTCAGTATTGTTTCCTCTGATTGGCACATGCTCTCTGGGATCACAGGGACACCTGAAACTGCCTTATACTGAATCAGACCTTTGGTCTATCAAGGTTAGTATTGTCTATGCAGACTGGCAGTGGCTCTCCAAAGACTCAGGGAGAGGTCTTTCACATTACCTCCTACCTGATCTTTTAAAACTGGAGATGCTGAGGACTGAACCTGGGACCTTCTGCATGCCAAACAGATACTCTACCACTGAGTCACAGCTTCTCCATATGAACCTGCCTGGGATTTGTGATCTGCTGCCCTGCTCTGTGTGGCTACCTTATCTGAAGTAAAGTTGGTGAGCACTTGAAACAAGACCTTCTCAGCTCTTGCTCCCAACTTAGGTAACATACCAACTAAGGTTCCTTGGACACCATGCTGCTGGGAGTTCCAGAAAAATAAGATGACTTTTCTATTCTGAAAGGCCTTTGACACAATGCTGAGTCTCTGACAATGTTTTTAATTGCTGCTGTTTCAGCATGATTCCATGGCTGGTGTTGCATGATGTCCATTTTATTATATGAACTGACTGATTTATATAGGGTTTGCAGGGGTCGTTTCGTAGAAAAAGAGCTAGGGGAACTCATTAGCATAACTCATTAGCATATGCCACACCCCCTGACATCACCGGAAGTGCCACACACCCCGTCCCCAATGGTCCCAGCCGCTGGCCTTGCAGCTCCACTGCCGAGCCCCATGGGGCCTGGCGGTGGACCTGCAAGGCCGGCGGGAGTGCAAGGAAGCCCTGAGAAGGCCCTCCCTGGCCCCAGGCAGGCAGGGGTGGGGAGAGGCAGGGAGGAAGCAACTTACCCTCCCTCTTCTGCCTCCTCCTGGCTGAATGAGGGCCGGAAGCAGGGGGCGGGGCTTCATCATGTGCCCCGCCCCCCGTACCTCACCCGGAGGAACTGCGATCCCCCCCGAAATGACCTCTGAGGGTTTGTTCCTTTTGATCTGATTTTAGTATCACTAACAGTCTACCTTATGTTGTCATTTTTCACTGTTCTATATATAGATGTTTTATCTGGATTTACTTCTATGGCTGTGTCCTTGTATACTTAGATGTCAGAACGGTGAAATGGAAACTATCTAAGGAAATAAGTATAACCCTAAGAAGACAGAGCTAAAGGTAGTGGGCATATAGTGTGTTCATTCACTGGATGAATTATCAACAAAACTTTGCCTACTTTGAAGTGAGTTTGTAGTGCGGCTATAGATACAAACTAAAAATAAAGTCTTAGATAAGAACAGAAACACACATTTAAAATGTGGACATCATGTTTTTCACATTTTAAAACGAAGAAAAAGCACAGTTGTAACCCATGATTTTATTCAATGTATTTGTAATAGTGTCTCTCTACTTGTAAGCTTGGAGCTGCAGTGGCTCAAGTGGTTAAGACGCTGAACTGCAGGCTGTGGAAGGTCAGTAGTTCAGCAGTTCGAGACCCGGGTGCCGCATGATGGAGTGAGCTCCCATCTCTAGTTCCAGCTCCTGCCAACCTAGCAGTTCAAAAGCAAGAAATTGCAAGTAGATAAATAGGGACCACTTCGGTGGGAAGGTAACAGCGTTCCGTGCACCTTGGCGTTTAGTCATGCCGGCCACATGACCAAGGAAACGTCTTCGGACAGCGCTGGCTCTTCGGCTTTGAAACGGAGATGAGCACCGCAACCCTAGAGTCGGATTCGACTGGCTTTCGAGCAAGGGAACCTTTACCTTTACCTTTACCTCTCTACTTGTACGTTTTTATAATGACTTTGATTTACTGATATATGCCAATAAAGGCTGACTTGACTTGCCAAACACACATTTTTAAACACAGCTTCCTTCACCTTGTTGAGTTGACCAGCTTGAGGTCACACTGGATTAAAAATTTATGCTAAACTTAGACAATTTATTCAGTTGGCAAGTACAGGAGTTTGGCTTTTACATCTGAAAAGCAATTCAAGAAGGGGTTTTGTGGCACTGACTAACAAATTTACTGAAGCCTAAGTTTTCTGTGGGTGAGGGATGCCAGCTCTGAGTTGGGAAATCCTTGGAAATTTGGGAGTGGAGTCTGGGGTTGGGGAAGGGAGGGACTTCAACAGGGTATCCCGCCCCATATACTGCCACAGAGTCCACCCTCTGGAGCTGCCATTTCATCCAGGGGCCTGGAGATCAGTTGTAATTCTGGGAGACCTCCAGGCCCCACCCGGAGACTGACAACTTTGCACAAGACACTCTACATCAAGAGTTTGGAAGAGACCTTAAGTTCCATCCACTAAACTTTCCCTGTGGCAGAATTAGGGTTGCCAACTTGGCACCTGGAGTTCTCCCACTATTACAACTGATCCCCAGATGACAGAGATCAGTTCCCCTGGAGAAAAATGGCTGCTTTGGAAAGTGGCGTTTGTGGCTTTATACCCTGCTGAGGCCCCTCTCCTCCTAACGTCTGCCCTCCCCAGGCTCCACCCCCCCCCCCCCAAATCTCCAGGTATTTCCCAACCCAGAGCTGGCAACCCTAGTCAGCACATGCAAGACAAATAATAACATTCAGATATCAGTGTTTGATTGAAGTATCAGAATATCTCAGAATACTAATGTTGATACGTCAAGGGCTTATACACGATGTGTTGCAATTTGGTCAAGGGTTCTCAAATTTATGTCAGAAAAGGACATTCTTCCGTCCAAAGAGGCATACATTCCCTGGACACGATTTTAAACATATTAATTCACTACACATGTACTGGCAGTGTTTATTTAACTTTTTTTCATGATCAACCACCATATCTTTATCTTCTGTGTTTTAGTGCACCGTTTACACATAAAGAGGTTAGGCGGTTATAGTACGGTTAAGCTGATAGTATTGGTAAGGGTTATGTTTATCTTCAAGGAGATATGTTTGTGTTACATTCGTTTTTTAATGTGCCTGTTTTCATTGCTGTCCCATTATGGTTTTTCTTAATAAAAAATAAATTAAAAAATTAAAAAAGAATATCTCTAAGGCCAATTCTAAATATTAACTAAGAGAGAAAGAAGCCTGGTGCCTCTACTGTGCCAGACAACATTAGCCATGCTTTAAAATCCTATTTGTTTTCATACCATACTTGCCCAATTTCTGTAAATAAGTACACTGTAGGAAATGCACAATTATCACTAAAGTAACTTTCTTTCTTTTTAAAAAAGTTTTATAAAGTATACTCATACATATACTGATCTTTATATACATGCAACATAAACGAGTCTATTGCTTATTCTTTTCCTTTACCCATTTATATACCTTCTCCCATCTTTCCTGAAATATTTTATCATCTTGACCGTCCAGCATGTCTGAACATTTGAATGGCAGGAACAGGGTTAGTTTGTTCCAGATTAAAACTAGGAGCTAATTATATACCCAATGTAATATTTTACCCAACTGTACTTGATAACTGCAGGAAGCCAGCTATGATTTATGGCTGGAACAAGTGAGTGACGGCTAATTGTGCTTTCTGGATCAGGTGAGGGACGGCTAACTGTGGCCTTTACAGAATTTTCAGATTTCTGTTTTTACCATAGCAAGATTGTCTAAAATATTTACACAGTTTGGTTTTTAGCTAAAGATCACAGCTTAATCTCTCCACCTTGCTTTCCCAAATTATTCCAAACTATAAAAAGTTAATAAGGCCCCGGGGGGGAAGCGTGGCTGTTTGCCCTGGAGCAAAATAATGCGCGGCTGCCTGATCACACGTCCCATCGAGGTCCTGTGGTTAGGGCGTGAGGTGCCGATCACATGGCTATCCTGCAGCACGGCAAAGAAGCGACGCAGCGCGATCACACCAGCAATCGCTAGGCGCCGCTTTTGTGGTAAACGCGTATATTTGTTTCTCACCAAAAGGTGAGTATGTGCATGATCGTTTGTGCGCATCCTGTGCAGACATTTTAAAAAAACTAACTGGTTTGTGACAGAACTAGGACGGGATGCGATCAGACACCCGCCCTTGCCCCGCATTTTCCGGAAATTAGTACATTGTAAGTACTAGTTTTTTACTCCGTAGCTTTGGCACGAAGCCACGGGTTAGCCATGGGTGCACTACACTTCCGAGATGTTGCGGTGTGATCACACCCGGAAAATCCGCCTCTCATCCATATCTTTAGCGCGGCAAATGCTCTGTGTGAATGGGGCCTAAGTAATTTTTTTGTATATGCACAACATACTGTCAAAAATATTCATGGCAACTGAGATTCAGAGCAATGCTGAAATACAAAAATATCAACAGTAGTGACCAAAATGCCAGGGCAGTAAGTGGGAGTACTTTCTAAGATAGAAGTCTGACCTAACGCAGGCTGCTTTGAACTACCACTATTGTGGTGCTGTGTGAGCCACTACCACTATTGTGGTGCTGTGTGAGCCACTACCACTATTGTGGTGCTGTGTGAGCCACTACCACTATTGTGGTGCTGTGTGAGCCATTTGCACAAGCAGAAATCAGATCAGCACAATCTAGACCTAGCAACATGTCTGTTATTCACAAAGGTGCTGCAGTTGATGGAAGAATCCCTGGTCTGGAAGTGTCTTTAAATGTACTACTTCACCCTACCGTTTTAGGCACATCGGAGGGTTTGCATCATAGGAAGAGTTAAGAAGACCATACAGAGAAGGATAACCAAATGAGTACTGGGGAAAGTGCCTGTGATAACACTTGAGGGTAAATTCAGTTGGGTAGCCAAGTTGGTTTGAAGCAAGGCGCAACAAAGTTTAATGCTGGGTACAAGCTTTTGTATGCATGCACACTGCTTCAGATACCTGAAGGCAAAATTAGCATTCTAGGGCTTAAGTTCTTAGTATCCTGAATAGGCAATAAATGTATTAAGGGCTTTTGCACATTGAGCCTCTCACTCCTGAGCCTCTCTTGCACTTTTTTGTTGTTGTTGTTGTTAATCTCTGATCATTATTTTTTTTGGGGGGGGGGGATCATTGAAGAAGCATTTGTAATAGGAGTGAGTGAACTGTCCAAAAGGTTTTTATTCACACTATGAGCTGTCTTAAGCAAGAGATGCTCGAGGGCCTCGCATGTGAAAACAGCTTGTGTTTATGAACAAAATCTTACATTCTAAATCAAGAATTTTAAGAAAACCTTGTGTGCAAGTTTTAATATATTGTTAGACCCTGACTCCTACTGATGTATGCTGGCAGTCAAAGGATTGCTCCATTAATGTAGATCATCAGCGTATCTCCAAAACAGATGTTTGAGAGCCTGAAGCTGAAGACAGGGGACTGATGTTTAGAGAACATGACTTGCCAAAGGCCGTTCAGATAGACAAAGATGTGTAGCTGTGTTAGATTGTCTGTAGCAGCAGAAAAGAGCAAGAGTCCAGTGGCACCTTAAAGACTTGCAAAGTCTGTGTCACGAAAGCTCATACCCTGCCACAAATGTTGTTAGTCTTTAAGGTGTTACTGGACTCTTGCTCTTTTCTGCTGCTAAAGGCCAACCAGTATGTTTTTATGGGTGAGGTGCAGATTCCATCCAAGGTCTTCCTGGTCAAAGGCCAGCATTCCTGTGGCAGATTGTACTATGGTACAATTCCACTAAAAGTATTTCTGAATCAAATATATTACTCATAGTTTACGTGGTGCCATCCACAAAACATCTAACCTATGATACACTGATTTCTGGTGATGCAGCCTCCTCTCCTGAAAGACAAGAGGTATGATGAGGGTGCGTGAACATTTAGGGCAGGCTTCACTCCAGTCCCTCCACTACCAAGTCTCAATACATATACCCTTCAGACTTCTTGGAGATCACTGTGGAAAATCAGTCTCCCGGGAGCTAGATAACATTTGCCAGGGTTCTGGCACCTCCATCCAACCTTCATTCTTTGAGGCTAACTCAAAGATACGCCATCACTACATCATGCAACAAGGCCAAAAGACTGCAAGCTCCAGGCAAGAACCAACTGGCCTCGTGTTGTCCGCAGTATCTGGTACGATTCTGCTATTGGATGCTAGATATTCCACTATGCAGATGAGTGTGCATGGATAAATAATCTGTGTACTCATTTTTTGAGTATGCCATTTGACGCACTTCTGATAGAACTGAGTTGCTGACCAAGTGGGAAGGGGTTCCTATTGATGGGTGGACAGATGCATCTCAAGTGACATTTGAAGTGATTGGGCATTTTGACCAGGGATGGGGAGATGAAGAAGAAGATGAGAAGAAGAGTTGGATTTTATACCCCATTTTAGTCTACCCTAAGGAGTCTCAAAATGGCTTACAATCACCTTCCCCTTCCTCTCCCCACCACAGGCACCTTGTGAGGTAGATGGGGCTGAGAGAGTTCTCAGAGAACTGTGACTGGCCCAAGGTCACCCAGAAGGCTTCATGTGGAGGAGTCCTGGTTCTCCAGATTAGAGTCCACAGCTCTTAACCACTACACCATGCTGGAAAAGGATTCCTTGCAGTGTCCAGAGCAGGAGAACCTCATATTGTTAGTCTGAACATATCTTCTGTCAGGTCATAGCTACATGCAAATGTTGAGTCTAACTAGGGGAAAGAAGAATCTGAGTGCCCTAATAAGAAAGCCTGTGTGGTATACGTTTATCACAACTCCAAATGGAAAAGGCTAATATGACTCTCAGATTTCAGGGGGTGCCTGAAATTGAAAAAGATGATCTGAAGAAGACTCTGGGAGAGATTATTGCTCCAGTAACAGGCTTATCAGCAGATGACATAGTAAAAGACATGGAGGCTGCCTATCGGGCATACTCCAATTATATTTTAAAAAATAGCCTGTCTGGAGAGATTGTGGTTAGATTTGCAAGAAGACAGACCAGAGATGCTGTATTAAAAGCAACTTCGGCAAATCCACTGAAAATTGGGAATACAATCATTAAGACTTTAAAAGACATTCCATTTGAAATTTGTCAAAAGAGGAAAAGTTACAAGGAATTGATCTCATTTCTTCAAACCAATGGAATTCAGTATCGTTGGGC
>NW_015176453.1:1367876-1383769 GCF_001447785.1 Gekko japonicus | reverse complement strand
AGAAGATGCTCAAGAAGTACTCTCACAAAGACTAACTTACTAATATAAAAGCTTTGTAAAACAAGAACTTCACAAGTATATTGTATTACTAACACTTGTATTACTTATATTTAGCTTAACAGGGAAAGGATCTCCTACTCTTGGGATTTAGTTAGTGTGGGTATCTTTCCTTTATCCTTAGTTGTAGTTCCCCTTCCTAATTTTTTCATTGTAGTTTAATAGTCTTATCAGAAATAATAAAATACCCCCTTGAGGGTTTCAAAAAAAGAAAGAAAGCCTGTGTGGTATAAACGGAAGAGTGTCAGATTTAGAAACACTTGGATTGAAATCCCCTGCCCTTTCACAAAGCTCTTAGTACAGCCTTGGATCAGCACAGTCCACTTTGGAGCACCGTTGTGAAGATAAAATGAGATAACCTTTTGCATACCATCCTGAGCAGAAGAAGGGTGGAATGCAAACATGGTGATAAATAAATGTGGAGGAGCTCTGCTTCCTTTTTCCTGCTTGGAACAACTCTGCTACACATGACGGATGGTAAGTGGTAGGCAAGAAACAGGGCCTTGGGAACAAGAGATAGCAGAACCGTGCAACTACATCAACAGGTAGAATTCGGCATCATGGGAATTTTAGCAATTAGCCAAAATTCTTTACATCGTGCCTGGCAAAATCTCAAAAAGCTGTGATGATGATAAATAAACGTGGAGGAACTCTGCTTCCTTTTTCCTGCTTGGAACAACTGTGCTACACATGAAGGATGGTAAGTGGTAGGCAAGAAACAGGGCCTTGGGAACAAGAGATAGCCAATGGCTAGGCAGAAGCACAGAACCGTGCAACTACAACAACAGGTAGAATTCGGCATCATGGAAATGTTAGCAATCAGCCGAAATTCTTTACATCGTGCCTGGCAAAATCTCAAAAAGCTGTCAAAGGTAGGGGAGAAAAGAGAGTCAAGTTGAGGGCTGGCCTAGATGACCCCGGAGGTCCCTTCCAACTCTATGATTCTAAATTGGGTATCCATAGCTGGGGGGGGGCATAAGAACTGAATAATCTAAGTAATTGTCTGCCCTTCCCCATAGCCAGTAGAAGCCAGTGTGCCCAGGTGATTAGAGTGTCCGACTAGGACCTGTGAGATCCAGGTTCAAATCCCCACTCTGCCATGGAAGCTTGCTTGGTGACCTTGGACCAGCTGCACACTGTTACCTCAGTCTCATCTACCTCACAGCATTGTTGTGAGGACAAAATGCAAGAGAGGAGACTGATGTAAATGAAGTGCAATAATAAATAAATGGAAGCAGAATGAATGATACAAAATGAAGTGATTATTTACAAAATGAAATTATTATTTGCATAATATATGCAGGCTGAAAAATCTTGAGTTTATGATGGGACAGATTTCAGATTTATTTTATGATTATCGGCACAGAGAATACTCACTATCGCTTGCAGGCTGTTCTTATGCCGCCTCTTATGAGTTCTTTGGAAGCCTGGACTGGAGAGCAAAATTATAGCCAGTTTGGTGTAGTGGTTAAGTGCACGGACTCTAATCTGGGAGAACCGGGTTTGATTCCCCATTCCTCCACTTGTACCTGCCTCACAGGGTGGGGAGGAGAAGGGAAAGGAGTTTGTAAGCCGCTCTGAGACGCCTTTGGGTAGTGAAGGGCGGGGTATAAATCCAATCTCCTCCTCTCCTCTAACCACATACATTTGCTTCTCTGCAGTAGGGGGGTTTACGTGCCCAGTAGGACAGAGCAGAAGGGCTCTGCCTGACTTATTATCTGGAAAATTCTATTACATTTTTATCCTACCTTTCCCCCAAGGAACTCAGAATATGATACTGAAACAGCCCTGCTAGGAAGGTTAGGCTGAGAAAGAGTGCTTGTAGTTCTAGACCAGTACTCTAACTACTGCACCCCTCATCTCTCATGGGCTCTAACTATGGATGCTTATTATTTAGTACAATTAATGCAAGTTGGAGTAAAAGGGGAACACTGGAAAACACATACTTCAAAATACATATTTTTTAAATACAAGAGATATGCTGCTTTAGCATGATATGGGAGAAGTTTTGAATTAAAGGGAAGTTCTGCATTCCTGGCTGCCATGAACGGTTTCAGTAAAGCCAGAAGAACACCTCTAGTAATAAAAGTTGTATATATGTAAAGATGAAAATGCCACCAAAGCAATACTTGAAGCACCTACCTTGAAAGTATGTTATTTCCTTGCAATAAGATGCTACATTTGAGTGTTTTAAACAGGGTTACTTTTATCGCAATGCATGGGAGATACAGAATGCTAGTGTGCATATTAGCATTTCAGCATAAGTCACAGATAAACCAAAATCAATGGCAAAATTACCATTGCTGTGAATTCAGGTTTACTAACTTGTTCAGAAGTTAACATTGACAAGTCTGCAACATAAGAAATAATTTTAAGTACACTTTAAATCTAGAATTTACTGACATTCTTTTTCACTGCTTTCAGGCAATCGTGTCCTACATCTCTTTATGCCAATTCATCTACACTGATACTCATTTTATATTTTGCATATATGTTGTATAACTCTTCCATACGGTTGTTGTCACAGGGTTCATTTCTGGCTGAGTTTGGTTGTTGTTTTTTTAAGAACTTATGCAGGCAATTTGGAAGACAGCGTGCAGAGATTAGGGTTCCTACTTGTTCCATTAAAAAAATATTTCCTCTCCAAATTCTCACACTACAATAAATACGAAATTACCAATATTTTGCAGCAATGTCTTTCTCCCCTACCCCCACAAGGAGAGAGAGAAGTACAACATTTAAAGGATTGCAAATCTAAGGATATTTCCTACCGTTAAGAGAAATAAAAACCCCTTCTAACTTCATCAGCCCAGGAAACTCCAGGAAACCGAATCTCAGCCCATTGCAAAGGAGATGGAAATAAGGATTTCATGCAGGTAGGGCGGAAGAGCTCGGCGGCAAACTCACCTCTAAAACGGCAACGCTGTCACATATTTGACTCTTCTCTGCCACAGAGGGTAACCCCGGCCAGCAGCAAGTATCCCGCACAACCGCCTTCGTCTAGTGGAACAAGAGTGCGCTTGATGCTGCCGGAACGCGCGCACTTCTGCGCGTCGGATCGCGACTTTCACCAGCGTCTAGTGTAGGCTGCGCTCTGGAGAGCCCGCGGTACAAAAGGAGAGAGGGAAAGGGCGGGGGAAGCATGGTCCGAGTTTACAGACACGACGCCTGCTCCGTCTAACCCAGCAGTTCCTGCCGCTGCGAAGAAGAGGGACAAGCTCTTGGGAAGACGGGGACATCGGAGAACTAACTCGGGGCAAAAGTGTGATGGGGTGGCGACGGTTCGGTGGCCTTATTGCCAGCGGGATGCCAAAAGGGGGGTGGGGGTGGAAAGGAGAGCGCGTAGTCTTCGTTTCCGCCCTTGTGACCTCCGTGGCTTGCTGGTTGGGTGAGAGGAGGAGCCGACGACCTGAACCAGAGAGGAGGGTCGGCGGGAAACAGCGTATGGCGGTGGATCAAGTATAGTCAGGGGAGACACGAAGACTGTCTGGCAGCCTGAAATTCTAGCTCTTTTTGTGGTGAGCTAGGTTTATTTTGGGGGCTGAGAGAACTGTGACTGATCCAAGGCCACCCAGCTGGCTTCAAGTGAAGGAGTAGGAAATGGAACCCGGTTCTCCAGATTAGAGTCCACTGCTCTTAATCACTACATCAAACTGGCTGTGGTCACTGGAGAGAGCCCCTTGAGCTCTGGAAGCAGGATTGCCGGGTACCTGTGCCTCCCGGAGAACCATGTGCTGATATGGAAGTACCTGCCAAGAAACAAATAGGAACAGCAAAGAAACGGGAGTTTGACTCTTGGACCCCCCTTGGGGAGAGGTCGCAGCTGAAGATGTGAACTCACACTTCCATGCAGACAGTCCCTAACTCAGCCCCTGCCATCTCAACCTAAAGGGCAAAGCCTTGATGTAGCAGAGTGTTAGGCTGTGGTTACACACACTAAATAATCCACTTTCCAACTGGATTTTGCCAGTTCACACAGTAAAATCCAGTTGGAAAGTGCACTGAAAGTGGATTATTTAGTGTGTGTGACCACAGCCTTAGAGTGTAGGATCTGGTCTGAATCTTCACTCTGCGTGGAAATTTGCTGGGTGACCTTGGGCCAGTCACTCATTCTCAGCCTAACCTACCTCACAGGGTTGTTGTTATGAGAATAAAATGGAGAACTTAATGATGCTGTAAACTGCCTTGATCCCCATTCTTTTTTTTTTTAAGACAGCTTCATATTCCTTTTAAAACAAACAGATGTATTGTGCCTAAGGTACTACAAGATGCCTTTATATTTCTGCTGCAACAGACGAAGAGCAGTCCTAAACAGAGTTGCATCCTTTTAAGCCCATTGATTTAAGTGGACTTCAAAGGGTAGAACTGTGTTGGGGATTGCACTTTTACAGCTCACCAATCTACATATATAGTTTGATCTGGTGAGCAGGCAGCTCTGACCTGGATAGCCGAGGCTAGCCTCATCTTGTCAGTTCTCGGAAGCTAAGCAGGGTTGGCCCAGGTTAGTATTTGGATAGGAGACCACCAAAGAAGTCCAGGGTTGCGATGCAGTGGCAAACCACCTCTGGAAGTCTCTTGCCCTTGTGGGTTGCCACAAGTCAGCTGTGACTTGGCAGTAAAGGAGGTGGATAAGTGGGACCAGAGGGCAGTGTTCCCTGTAAGCTGAGTTAGTGTGAGCTAGCTCACAGTTTTTTAGCCTCGAGCTCACAGATTTCTGTCTTAGCGCAGGAAGGGTGGCTCCAGAGCAAACTAATTTATGCAGCAGCCAAATCGCTTGCTCACAACTTTAATGCCAGTAGCTCACAAAGCAGAATTTTTGCTCACAAGGCTCCACAGCTTAAAGGGGACATTGCCAGAGGGTGGCAAGCAAAGAAGCACAGCGCTGCCAAAGCTGTTGATTCTTTCTGTGTTTCATAAAGCTCAGGATCCTGGCGTCGCAGCATGGAGCTGCACCATACCTGTTTGTGCTCCCATACGTAGACCTCAAGTGAGGTTTCCAATAGCTTGGCTTGCATGGTATTTGCTTCTGTTGCCTAGAGCGCTCATTGCTGCATATGAGGACAGAAGAAAATGAAGAAATGTTAAACCTCAATACGTGCAGCAGCTGCCAACTCACATTCCGGTTCTCCCAGATTAGAGTCCGCACTCCTAACCACTACACCAAACTGGTTCTCCCTGGAGAAGAATAGTTGTTGCTTAGAGGTGCTATTGCACCCCTGGCTTTGGGTTGGAGGCTCAGTTCTCTTCTGTGGGACGTTGCGCCTTTCATCCACTTCAGCTGACATGCCAGCGACAGCGGTTCCTCAGAAAGTGTGATCTGGCCACCAGGACCGATGCTTGATCGCATCCAGGTTCAAAAACGAATGCAGTCTACATAGAGCTGCCTTTAAAACCTGTTCGAAAACCTCTGTTGGTTCAGAATGCATCACTGGGCTACTTTCAGGGTCAGGACACAAGGATCACATCGCTGCCTGTGCTGAAAGGTCATCAGTGGCTGCCTGTCTGTTTGCAGGCATTATTCTAAGTGCTGGTGGTACTTACCTATAAAATCCTAAAGGGCTTGGAGACAGGGTACCTGAAGGACCATCTCCTCCCAGACTATCCAGCCTGCCACTTGAGATGTGCCTCACAAGCACTATTCTGTGTTCCCCCACCTTCAGAAGTGAGGTGGGTGGTGGCAACCAGTGATGGGCTTTTTCCAGTGGTGGCGCCTCGCCTGTGAATACCATCTCTCTTGAGGCTTGCTTGGCACCTGTGTTGCTTTCTTTTAGGCACCAGCTGTTTAGATAGACATTTTTTTAACCGAAACTTTAATTAAGAAGCTGATCTTTGACCATCCTTTTTGTATTCTCTGCTTCTAGCCTGAGAACCATTTTGAGATTCATTTTAAGCTGCTCAGTGTTCTTGTTGGAAGTGAAGGACTTTGCGCTGTCTCTTAGCCACAGATTACAGAGGAGGACTACAAGAGGGTCAGAGAGAGAGAAACGCTAGGACACTAAACTCCTTTTTACTACTCTCTGATGCTATTCCCTTTGCTGTGTAGACAAAAGCTTCCTTCCTGCCACTCTTAACTCCTTTCTCTCCACAGTACTCTGCCCTTCTCCATCTTGGCAGCATGAGAGCAGGACATGCCTCCTGCATCTCCATCCATCTTAGCTAGTTAGATAGATTAGGAACCTATCTCTACCCTATCCTGTCTAGAATGGAGTTCCTCAAGATAAAGAACTCTTTTTAGTTTTGAATAAAGAGGCTCTGTGTGTAACTTTGTTTCTAGCTAACACACACTGATCAGATGGGCTCTGCTGCATTGTAAAAGCTTATTTGAGCACTCTGCTACTCTACTAAAATTCCAACAGTTCTCTGCTGTGTATATGCTCCCCCTGGCCATGGTGGGACTCAAGCTGATTGCCCACTCCATCTCCCCCATGCAGCCAGGGGGCTCATTACCACTGCCGCCTCTCCCATTGACCCCAGCCATCCCTGCGTGACCCCTCCCAAGCAAGTTGCTTGGTTTAGCAGACACCAACAGTGATGTGGGGAGGGGGGAGGATGCAAGCTTGAGACTCTTCCTCTTGCAAAAGTGTACTTCTGCCTCCCCCCAGACAAGCCCTTCAGCCCGCCCTCCTGGCATAAGCTATATACAGAAAACAGCAGAAGTTAGGAATGAGCAAGAGGTGATTGAGTTAAGGTCAGAGAGCTAGGTGATGTCATGATTAGAATGTCAGACCAGGATCTGGGAGAACCAGGTTTGAATCCCTGCTCCGCCATGGAAGCTTAGTGGGTGACCTTGGGCAAGTCACACAGTTTCAGCCTGACTAAACTCACAGGCTCCTGCCAACCTAGCAGTTCGAAAGCAAGAAATTGCAAGTAGATAAATAGGGACCACTTCGGTGGGAAGGTAACAGCATTCCGTGCACCTTGGTGTTTCGTCATGCCGGCCACATGACCACGGAAACGTCTTCGGACAGCGCTGGCTCTTCGGGTTTGAAACGGAGATGAGCACCGCAACCCTAGAGTCGGATTCGACTGGCTTTAGAGCAAGGGAACCTTTACCTTTACCTTTTTAAACTCACAGGGCTGAAGGAGAGAAGGAGAAATGTTGTAAGCCATTTTAGGGAGGAAAGTGAAGTGTAAATGAAGTAAGTAAATACTCAGCTTGTTTAATCACAAGCATACTTTTTCTCACCCACTTTCCTGAATTGGAACAAAGTTTGAGTCCAGTGGCACCTTTAAGACTAACAAAGTTTTATTCAAGATATAAGCTTTCATGTGCAGGCACACTTCTTCAGGTACAGTGAAACAGAATTTCCTCAACCATTACATATAGGAAGGGGGGGTTAGTTGCCAATTGGCCCTTCCTGGCAACTACCCCCCCCCCAATATGTAATAGTTGAGGAAATTCTGTTTCACTGTATCTGAAGAAGTGTGCCTGCACATGAAAGCTTAAACCTTGAATAAAACTTTGTTAGTCTTAAAGGTGCCACTGGACTCAAACTTTATTCTGCTGCTTCAGACCAACAGGCTACCCACCTGAATCCTTCCTGAATTGTTTACTCACAGTTGCTTTACTTCTTCTTAAATCCCATAGTTTGCTCTGTCTATGTTTACTGACAACATTCTCACTTTATTCTTCCATTCACTTTCCTCCTTACCTTGCTCATTTACTCCATTTTCTTGATCTCTTTACTTGTTTTTAGCTTACCTGTTTACTTCCTCGTGTTGTTTTCTTGGCTCTCCGATTTGCAGCCGCGCTCATTTGCTTGCTTTGCTCACTGTCCGTCACATTCTGACTCCACTGTCTACTTAGTATATGCAATGTGCTTTCTAGTGAGAATAGTGTGATTTTACAGTTGAGTAAATGAAGCCTGCTCAGAACTCCTGCTAATCAGCCCTGGTGCATTCAGATGTGAAGAGCACGCACAGCATAGAATACCTATACACTGGGAACCGTAGTAGCACTCCAAATGCTGTTAGGGAAGGGCTATAACCTTGATTGCACCGAGGAGGAAACAAAAGACAAAGCAAGATAGTAAAAGAGTCATAGAATTATTCTTATAGTGCATTAACTTCTTATTAAAATAAGAAACAATTGGAATAAAGTAAGCTTTTTTTAAAAAAAAATAAATCTTACCACCACAAACAGTTTTGGTGTCTAAATTTTTTAAATTTTTTATTTAGAATACTTCTGTACCATGCTTCTACACAAAAATGCAGTGGGTTTGTACACAAAATGAATTCAAAGTTTTACAAAGAGAAATAAAAGCAGTAACACATATGTCAAAATCTAAACCAGACAACATGGTAGAATAGGAAAAAAAGAGGGAAAAGCAATTCAGATTCAAAAGTCAGATTAAAATCATTTACTATGTGTGCCTTTGTGTAGAGGGAGAGTAACTGCTCTGAATATCAATTGTTTTTTACATCCTGCACTGTTTCTTTATACTTGTATGTAAAAGCAGCAACTTGTAACACAACCAATTCAATATTGAAAACATTCATTATTTATTTAGAACATTTGTATGCCGCCATTAACTGGCAGTTTACAAAATCAAAATGATAAAAAATAAAAAATTTAAAAATCCATTGAAATTCAGCATAAAAAACCAGTCCACCATAAAAACATATCACTGACAGCTTAAAATAACATCTGCCATACTAAAGTACTGTTAAAAAACAACCCCTTAATTAAAAGCCTGGGTGAACAGAAACATTTCAGCCTGGCGCCAGAAAGAAAGAACTGTAGATACCGAAACAGCCTCAAGAGGAAGTGCATTCCACAAATGAGGTGCCACCACGGAAAAAGCCCGTCTCTGGTCACTAACCACCTCACCTTTGAAGGCAGGGGCACAGAGAACAGGGTTTGTGAGGTGAATCTTGACTAGCAGGCTGGACAATATGGAAGGAGGCAGTTCTTCAATATGGGTAACCAGGACTGTCTTTGGATGTGCCCAATTGTTGGTTGTCATAGCTGTGTGTGGAGATAGGCTATAAGTTTGGGACCCCGCCTGCAGTCATCTGACCCAAACTCCAGCTACTTCATTGTGTACGTGACTGGTCGCAAGTGGGCCAGAGTGTGGAGCCATGAGGTCTGGCTTTTGGCATGAAGGTGTGAAAGAATGTAGGTTTATTTGGCTTGCAACAGGAAATAAGACACAGCATGTTATCATAATGTAATCACAGGAGAAAGCATGTGGATATAGAAAGCAGAAAGCAATTTTTCTATACACCCCCTCCCCCGCCCACTGCCAGCTTCGCCACTTTCCTGTCAGAATAAACTTAAAACAGCTCTCTCTCCTTTTTGGCTCCACCTTGGCTGGCTGGCTAATGAGGTGGGCCAGTGACCATCAAACATTATCTTCAACCCCCTGCTGTGTAGCTGACTTTCCCCTAGGCTTGCCAGTCTCTAGGTGGGACCTGGAGATCTCCTGCTGTTACAATTGATGACAGAGATCAGTTCCCCTGGAGAAAATGGCTGCTTTGGAGGGTAGAACCTATGGCATTATCCCCTGCTAAGTCCTTCCATCCCCCCCCCCAATGCTGTCCTCCACAGGATCCTCCCCCCAAATCTCCAGGTATTTCCCTAATCAGAGCTACCAACTGTACTTTCTCCTCAGTGCCTGTTGCCAGGCAACCAGGTTCTGTCAGTAAAAGGCCCTTTCCACACCTATTTTGGCCTTTGGGAGAAAACTCATTGGGGCCAGTCCTGATATGGTTGCCAACTCCAGGTTGGAAATTCCTGGAGATTTGAGGGATGGAGCCTGGACAGGGTAAGGTTTAAGGAGGGGTGGAACCTCAGACAGGTACACTGCCATAGACTCCACCCTCCAAGCCAGCCATTCCCTCCTGGGGAACCACTGTTGCCAATCTCCAGGTGGGGGCTGGAGATCACTCAGAATTACAACTGCTCTCTAGGAGGGAGGGGAAGGAGATGGAAAGCTGAAGCCAGGGACCAGATAACTGTAGATTGACGGTTGGCTGGGAGGGAGATAGGGTTGCCAACTCCAGGTTGGGAAATTCCTAGAGATTTGGGGGGTGGAGCCTGGAGAGGGTGAGGTTTGAGAAGGGGTGGGACCTCAGACAGGTACAATGCCATAGACTCCACTCTCCAAACCAGCCATTCCCTCATGGGGAACCATTGTTGCCAATCTCCAGGGAAGGGATGAAGATCACGCAGAATTACAACTGCTCTTCAGATGGCAGAGATCAGTTCCCCTAGAGAAAATGGTGGACCCTGTGTCATTATACCCTCTTGAGGTTGCCACAGCAAATTGGCGCTGAGTGCCCAAGGCTGGGGCACTCTCCCAGAGCCTCTTTCTAGAGCTCGTTGTATTTATTTCCACAATGGGCCTTATTCCTAGTGTATAAATAATATTCAAAACAGGCACAGCTTTTCTGGATCAAATGCAAAGAAGAAATAGAGTTGGATGTAATTAGCATATTGATGTTAACTCATGCAAATCTCTGTGTCTGGAAGATTCATGTTGATTTTAAAATGGGGGTACAAACAAGATCTATGTAGCACCCCATAAACTATGTAAGAAGAAAATCTCACTGAAAAGACATAGGGTTTTTTTTCAGAGTACTTCAGAAAAGGATGTAGACCTTCCTTTCAAATGATGGCAAATTACACTGGAAAGGAAAAGCCACTAGTACTTAATGAGATTTATGTTCCAGTGTGATTGTTCATCCTTGAAATGCCCAGTTTCTCTTATATACAGTTCAGTCTACATTATTAGTTGCCTTTGAAGGATTATTTCAGTAGTCAGTGACCTGAAGGCTACATCTTTAAGGGGCTATCTAGGCTTAACCAGAAAATGTTATGTAAATATTAAAATGCACTAAAGAATCTGATTAATATTAAGCCTTCTTTTATGGCTTTCTGAGGGATGTGGACATATATTTTATTTTACTGATTAACCTTTCTCATGTTGACTGATCTCAGAATCTTTAAATCTCTTTCCCCTTTCCCGAAATGATCGACCTACAATCCTAAAACCACTTTACTTTGGAGTAGTTTTATTAAATGAAGCAAATGGTGGAAGTGAGGCAACGAGACCTTTTGATAAGATTGAAAAGTGCCATTCTTCATCCTTGTGAGGCTTCTATAAACAGATTATGTCTTCCCACCATTACAGAAGAATCAAAGATTTGCTTAGAGTTAGGCTGCTTATTGTTATAGACTTTTATGTAGAAAAAAGTTACAGACAGTTGGGTGCATTTAAATCCCATTTGTCTCAATGATGTTTTTACTTCTCTAACTCTCTGGGTTACACTATACATGTATAAAACATTTTGTGGAATTCTGCCAATCTAACTATAGTATCTTAAAAGATGCATCCGTGTGTGTGTGTTCTTTCTCATTCACAGCCTTGAAGTTATTGCAAAGCAGGCTCATCAGCCTCACTAAAGCAACAGTGGCAAAACACAACATTGGTCAGGGCATCCAACAAGTGGGCAGATGAATGGGGACAACATTCCAAGGGCCCCAGTGACCCTCGGGCAGGGTTGCCAGGACCCCCCTGGCCACTGGCAGGTTGCCAGATCCAAATCTCCCAGAGATTTAGGGTTGGACCTTGGGGAGGACAGGGACTTCAGTGGGGTACAATGCCATAGAGTCCACCCTCTGAAGCATCCATTTTCTCCAGGGGAACTGATCTTTGCAGTCTGGAGAAGAGCTGTAATTCCAGGGGATCCCCAGGTCCCTCTGGGAGGCTGGCATCCCTACCCTGGGGACCTAGGGAAATGGGCAAGTCATGTGCTTTACATGTATGGCTGTGTTTGGTGTAGGTAATGTGAAGACAAGTCCAACTGGAATCTTTATCTGGGATGTATTTCCTTTATTTATAGTCCATCTTTCTCTCTGAGCCTCAAAGGAAATTACAAAATGTAAACACAATGCAACAGGAACTGTATAAGGCATACAATAAACCATGTAATAAGTTTGGATTACCAATTTTGGAAGCAATGCAATAAAAACAGTATAAAACCTGACATACCATAACAGTGCAAAAAACTGGGTTACAGGAATTAACACAGTAAACACAGGAATTAAAAAAACACAGAAAGCAAGAACCTGTGAGTAGATAAATGGGTACCACTTTGGTGGGAAGGTAACAGTGTTCCATGTGCCTCAGCGTTTAGTTATGCCGGCCACATGACCATAGAGATGTCTTCGGACAATGCTGGCTCTTTGGCTTGGAAACGGAGATGAGTACTGCACCCTAGAGTCAAATTTGACTGGCTTTCAAGCAAGGGAAACCTTTACCTTTAAGTTCCAAATAATGCATACAACAAATAGCGTCTGTTGTTGCTTTATACAAACATCTTCCTGAACTCCATTTTGCTACAGCCCTATTCCCTTAATAAAAATACCCTCCTAAACAATTCCATTTTACATATTCTGCAGAAAGATAGTGAGAGCCTTCCTGACCTCAGGCCAAAGTGGGAGCTAAAACAGAAGTCTTGAGTAACTGCTGCTGCTGATACCTCTTTGCAAGGTAGCATGTTCAGTAGACTTGGTCAGATGAACATGGCTGTTTCACTGAGGCATATGAGGGTCCTAGACCATGTAGGGCTTTGTAAGAGATAGTCAGTACCTTGAATGGAATGGAATTGCTCCAAAAACTAAGTTGTAATGGTAACCAATGGAGTGATTGCCGAACTGGCATAATATGCACACTCTGCCTAGCTCCTGATAATAATGAAGTGGTGGTGTTTTGCACAAACTGGAGTTTCGTATTGTCTTCAAGGGCAGACCCATGAAGAATAGTTTGGTGTAGTTATATAAACATGTAATCTTTTTAAAGCTGTTTGTATGACACCCATTCTTGGGCTTTTAGAGGTTACTTTCCTTTATTCCATAGTTTGTAGACCCTTCGCTTTTTTAATGCAGTGTTTAGTTATAGAAAATGCGATTAAAAAATCCCCTTCAGAGAGCCAAAAAAAGGAAAAAAAGAATACATTACAATAGTCTGGACTTGAGATTACTGGTTCCAAGTGGTGAGGTTTTGGGGAGCATGTTTTCCCACATTTGATGAAGGCTATGGCTTTCAAAGGGAGAACTTTGCAAGAAATTGTATTCAGCTAGTCTAAGCAGAAAACATTTAGTTTACTGATTTTGAAGTACGCATACAAGCAGTAATATGACTACTGAGGAGAAAGAAAGCAATTGCAAGTCTGTTTCCATGCTTATCACCTGGAAAAGCTTTATCACAGAAGCAGAAAGATGCCAGGAGCACAATACATGGGTTCTCCAGCGATTGCAGTGGCCTGTTACCACATTCTAAGTACAATCCAGGAATCTTGTACTAAATTCTGTCCTTTTTGCTTACATCTCATCACTATGGGTCATCCGCTTTCTCCTACGCCTCAGCAGCAATGACCCAGCTTGTCTGTCTGTGAGTGTGTTGGGAAAGAAGAAGAAGAAGAAGTAGTAGTAGTAGTAGTAGTAGTAGTAGTAGTAGTAGTGATCAGGCATTTTGACCAGGGATGGGGAGATGAAGAAGAAAAGTTGGTTTTTATACCCCGCTTTTCTCTACCTTAGAGCTGCGGTGGCTCAAGTGGTTAAGAAGCTGAACTGCAGGCTGTGGAAGGTCGGTAGTTCAGCAGTTTGAGACCCGGGTTGCTGCATGGCGGAGTGAGCTCCCATCTCTAGTTCCAGCTCCTGCCAACCTAGCAGTTCGAAAGCAAGGAATTGCAAGTAGATAAATAGGTACCACTTCGGTGGGAAGGTAACAGCGTTCCGTGCACTTTGGTGTTTAGTCATGCCGGCCACATGACCACAAAAACGTCTTCGGACAGCGCTGGCTCTTCGGCTTTGAAACGGAGATGAGCACCGCAACCCTCGAGTCGGATTCGACTGGCTTTCGAGCAAGGGAACATTTACCTTTACCTTTACCTTTCTCTACCTTAAGGATGCTCAAAGCGGTTTACAATCACCTTCCCTTCCTCTCCCCAGAACAGGCACCTTGTGAGGTAGGTGGGGCTGAAGAGAGTTCTGAGAGAACTGTGACTGCCCCATGGTCACCAAGCAGGCTTCATGTGGAGTAATGGAGAATCAAACCCGGTTCTCCAGATTAGAGTCCGCCACTCTTAACCACTACACCACACTTTCCATGAGTGTGTTCGGAAATAGGAGCATACAGATACATCTAATGGAACTTTCTAGGCATGGGTTCCTTTTTTTCAACTGTTGTGATCGTCAGAATGGCTGAGCCTGTGAAGCAGTTCACGTGCATGAGCCACCATTCCCCCCCTCCATATAATTATGCAGGTGGAGAGTATACAACGAATGGGGAGAAACACTAGTACAAATTGGAAGGTAACTCATGGAAAGAGCTTCACTTTTTGTCATGATCAGCATGGCTGGAAATGGTCAGCCACAACTGCAGAACTGTCAGTTGTTGTCTCTATATACAGCCTGACCAATGAGTCACACTTAACATAGAGCTAAGTACCTGCATGCATACAATCATCTGCATAACTGAACATATATACTGCCCAGTTCTTACACAACCCATTTTACTAGATGTGGACTGAGCATAGACAGAGAAGGAACTTGACTGTAAGGTATCTAATATGCCCATTGACGAGACTATGCCCCATTGAAGTCAATAGGACTTCCAACTAAACATACCTAGGACTGTGCTGTTAGGTACTCAAAATGAAATGGTCAGGTCTATCTGTGAATCAGGTTCAGATTGGAAGACTCGATAGCTGTGGAGACTTTTCAAGTCAGGGTATTATTTGACAATATAGCAATGCATTGTTGTTTGTCCTGGCTTCTGGTGCCTGGAACCACAGGTTGATTGGCTTTTGCATGCATTGCTGATGTAGGTAGCCTATGTGTTTTAAGCTGTGGTTATCCATCTGACATCTTCAGGAAGTTTCCTCTTAGTGTACAAGTGGCCCATCGAACAAGATGTGATTATTCCCCCTGCTCAAGTATTGTGATGTGGAGCCTTATTTAGAAAGAAGACCCTTGAGTGTCCTTCAAGAGACTCTACTACTGCATAATGTTTGTGACATCACAGATAGGTAACAGTGTTCTTTGTCTGCTCTGCTAGATATTAATCCAGGTTACAGCCATAGCTCAATCTGCAAACAGAAAATTCACATAGGAGATGAAATGAAACTGACTTGATTCTTGTCAGTTTCAAGTAAAACACATCTGTGACTTTATCTGGATGGAACTGCTGCTCTGCTGAACAGGACAATAGTACCATCCATTATAAAGTGTGGCCTGAATACATTATTTATAGCCTTGTGTCAGGATTTTCAGGACTAAATATGGCAGGTAGGGATCATTTTGAGCTCAGGGTCTGATTAAAACAAATAGCAAGCAATCATGTTATTACAATAACAACAATAATTTGTTAAGTACCTAAAGCTGTACAAAAATCAAAAGTGAACCTGGCCTTGTCTGCCGGTTTATAATCTTATTGCAGATACATTAGGAAGGAAAAAAGCATGCAAGCGCTGCTTCCATATGAGGATTTACCCTGGTGTTACACTGCATGGCCCTGATGTGTTGGGGAGCTTTTGTACAACATGGTGCTGTTTCTGAGCATGATTTGTGGGGCTCCTGGGCTTCGCTTTTTAAGATGGAGTGAAGAAAACCCTCCTCTGTTCTCACTTGAAGGGGAAACAAAGCAGTGGCTGTGGTCAGAGCTTCCGTGTGAGAGCGTGGCCTGCAGCCAATCTGCGGAAAGGGGGTGGAGCCACTGAACCACTTTCAAAATGGTGGTGCTGGACTCCAGCATTTCTCCCTACTCTGTTTAGCCCTATATCAAGACTTTAAAAAAACCCAACCCTCAGCCATGACTTAGCTGGTAGGG
>NW_015176453.1:1352821-1367847 GCF_001447785.1 Gekko japonicus | reverse complement strand
GAGCTGGTAGGTAAAGGGGGGCTTGCCGGACCACTGGGGGATCCAGCAAAATTCTTATTGAGTTGATGTTTCTGTGCTGTGACACAATAAGGGGGATGAATGTGGGGAGGGGCAGTGCCAGAAGTGAGCGGTGCAGGGATGGGGCATGTGGATGTTGTCCCCCTGCACCTCTATTGCACTTGCTGCTGCTTCCACAGTGTGTGGGGAGGAGTCTTTTCCTGCCTCCCCCACCCCCTTGAAACCAGTTAGTCAGGAAAATGTGTACTGCTGGCCCCGGTCACACGGGAGGATTTGCCCCGCAAGAGGGACGGGTCGGGGGCACATCAAGTGGGTACGATCACACCGCAACATCTGGGAAGCATCATACACCCGCCCCTGATCCGCCTCTTTGGCCTGTAAACGTGCATTAAAAAGGTACTACCCAAAGATCACTACCTTCTGGATGATGCGTGGCAACTCCAGGCACTTGATCGGGGAAGCGCTGGTAGCCCGTTGCAGCCAGCGCCGTTCCCTGTCCCACGGATGTGCACAAACGCACAATGTCCGGTTTGCCGTGCTATGTCTGATCACCTTCCGAAGGCCGGAGCACGGAGCCACGGGGGCATGTCGGATCGCGCTCCCGCAGTTCTTTTTGCTCCAGCTCTACTTTGCCTTCCTTCAGCGGCGCAGTATCTCGCTCGTGTGACCGGAACCGCTGTGTCTTAAAGAAGTACCTTAATGTTGCAATGGGATGAAAACAGTCCAGTGTCAGGATGGCATTCCAGTGATTGGATCAATGAGGGGGAAGCTATGCAGCGAGGGAACAGAGGGGGTAGTAACCTTTGGTTTAGCTGGGAACTGAGGCAACAGTTACTAGAGGAGCCTATGAAGAAAAGGGAGACAATAGGAATAGAGAGTGCATTCTGCTTAGATGTAAGAAAGCAGAAGAAACATGAGCAAAAGAAGAACAAACAAGATCAGGCACAAAATAGTACAGATGTAAGTCTTCAACATAAAGATGGTGAAAGAGCGCATCAAAGGGGGGGGGAATAATAGAACCAAGAGGGAAAATCTAAAAGGAAAAGACAAGAGGACTTGAACTGATCCCACATACAGCACCTTTAAAAAGATGAAGAAACACTAAAAAAACCCACCAACCCTAGTGAGAAAGATGTTATTTAAAGCCTGACAAAACAGGACCTAAGAAGCCTAAAGTAACATTTTGCTTTTAAATCACTGTTGACAGATATGATTGACAAGACTGTTGATCCATACATTTCTTTGTACATGCTGCCTCTCTAAGCCACCTCATGACTTGTATTTATATTTAACAAGAGCAATTAAGATTTTATGTCTATAATTCTTGCCAATTAAAACCATGCAGAGTTGCCAAGATAAAATGACTGAAATGTTGTTCTGCCAACCTTCTTCTGATGGCCAAGATCTATAAATATATAATTAAGATACTTTTATTGCTAGAACAATTATGGCATAAACAAAGATTAGGACCAAATTAACAGCTTTGAATATTTAAACGTCTTTCCAAAACACTTCTGAAATACGGAGGTAGCAGTGCTTGAACTGCACATCATTTTCTTCCAATAAATAATTACAGAGTCTTAAAACTTTTAAACAAGAAGTTCTTAATCTTTGGGAAGCAGTTGGTTCACGGCTCCCCAGAATTTACACGGGATCCTGCCTAGCTTTTTTTAAATATAGGATCAGCTTCTATTAGGGATTTCAGAGTAAAGTGCAGAGTTAAATAAATGCAGCAGAACACTTGTATTAGCCTTTAGACAAAAAAACCTTTCCTTTACTAATAAGGGAGGGTAAACTGGGAGTTAAAAGTAAGAAAAACAATACAGGAAAATCATCTTGTCTAGCTAGTCTCTAACCTACATCTTTTCTTAGACACGTCTATACCTTGTGTGAGAATGAACTAGACAAAAAGGACAATGAGCAATTGTCATGAAAGTGGGTCCTCAGGATCTAAGTATTTGCATTTTCTGTAGAAATGTTAATTCCTAAATTTTGTCTGGATTGTTTCCAAGCTACAAGTACCTTACTAATGAGCAGCTGCAGTTAGTTACCAGTTAGCTTGATAGTGGCCAGCTGTGAGCTGTCAAAGTAGCTGCTTGACAGCAGACAATCTTGACAGTTCAAGATCTAGATCAGTTGACTGATCCTTGTGATTGGTCAGTCAATCAAGAACTGACAGCTGAGCTAGGATAAAGTCAGGAGTCAGGAACTACCAAAGAATGTGAGGGCAAGGATATTCACACAAAAGATGTCAGAGGATGATGGGGGAGAACCTTCTGCAGGAAGAGCTTGTAAACCTGGAGGAAGAGGTTGTCACTTTCTTCCGTGCTTCTGCATCAGTGCTGCTGGGAAAACTTAAGGCACAAGGTCAGTGTTAGTGACTAGTGAGTCAGGTTTATTTTTTTTTCTTCAAGAATTTATTTTTTCAATAATAACTTGTTCATCGCTAGCAACATAATTTAAATACTGAATCAACCATAGCACTATCCTTTTATACATTGAACATAAATAGTATAATTATTTACCCTTTAAGTAATGTTTTCAGCCATTTATACAATTTTGACCAAGTGTCTTCAAAGTTCTTTTCTTCCTTACCTTTTAAAATATTTGTTAATCTATTCATTTCTACTACATTTAACAACTTATACACAAACTCATCTTTACCCGGTGTAGAATCTAATTTCCAATATTTTGCAAACACTATTCTAGCAGCGGTCACACAGTGTAATATAATTATTTTATCACTTTTCACAAAAACCTCTGGAATTAAGTTCAAAAGAAACAGTTCTGGTTTAAAAGGTATCGGGATTAATATGATATCTTGTATCGTTATTTGAATCATTTTCCAAAAAGATTGGGCTTTAGTACAAGACCACCTCATGTGGTAGTAAGATCCAACATTTTGCTTACACTTCCAACAAATATTTGTAAATGACACATTAAATTTTGCTATCTTTGCTGGATATAAATACCATCTATTTACTACTTTATGGCTGCTGCCACACACGCTAAGTAATCCACTTTCAATCAACTTTCAGTGCACTTTCAAAGTGGATTTTGCCAGTTCACACAGTAAAACTCCACTTTGAAAGTGCACTGAAAGTGGATTGAAAGTGGATTATTTAGTGTGTGAGGCAGCAGCCTATATATGTTTTCTTTAAAAGACATAGATCGGGTAACTTTAATATTAGTTTTCCAAATTTTAATCCATTCCTCCCATTCTAAATCATGTCCTAAATCATTTGCCCATAACTTCATAACCAATTTAGAGGGTTCATCTTGCATTTTATCATCCAGTAGAATTATATAAAGTTTTTTTATAAGTTTCTCCCCCAAATTCAACCATATCTTATCCATCTCCGTTGGAGTTTTTTAGAAGCCTACTTTTTCATCCTCTTTAAATCTAGATAACAATTGCCATCTTTCTAACCAGGATAGTATAATACCTTGTTCTTGCAAACTTTCCATTGATTTTAATTTATTATTTGAATCCAATAAATTCTCATAAGCACTTTTTTGTTCTGAATTATATAATATTGGGTTTGTATATGCCTCCACCAGAGAAACCCACCCAGAAATTTTCAAATAGAAATGCTTGACTTCTTTCCATATTTTTAGAAGGGTTCTACGTAAAATATGCTGGTTAAAATACTTCAAGTCTAAGTTATACCATATGGAGGCATGCCAGCCCATCGGTAGGTCATGCCCTTCAAGTTTTAAAAGATGACTATTGCTTAATAACAACCACTCTCTAATCCATACCATCGCTATGGCTTTATAATAGGTATACCAATCTGGTAGGCCGAACCCTCCTTTTTCCGTCCTCTCCTGCATCAATTTAAGCTTAATTCTAGGTTTCTTAGTCTGCCATATGAAATTAGAAATATTTTTTTCTAGTTCGAGGAAAAACTTTTTATTTCTAACTATAGGGATGGTTTGAAAAATATAAATAAGTCGAGGCAAAATGTTCATTTTTATCGCCGCTATACGACCCATCAGAGATAAGCATAACTCTTTCCACTTCACAAGATCCTTTTGAATCTCCCCTAGGATCTTCTTGTAGTTATCTTCATAAAGGGAACTACACCTTTTAGATATTACAATGCCCATATATTTGATATTTTTACATATCTCAATTCCAGTCTTCTCCTGAATATACCTTTCTGTTTCTTGTAAACAATTTTTTGTTATAAACTTAGTTTTTTTGAAAGTTTACCTTCAATCCCACTACGTTACCATATTGTTTTAACAGTACCAGCAGTTCTTCTATGGACTCTGTTGGGTTCTCTAATATAAAAACTAAATTGGGGGGCGGAGCGTCGGCTCGAATGGAAGCGGACGCATAGAGGCAGAGCTCCTCACTAACCTCCCCCAACTCGACAAATAACTGACCCAATTTCAGCTAATCTTTTCCAGGTTATGGGCAAGACCCACGGGAAAAAACGCATGGACGTTTTGGCATCCTCAAAAGTGCTAAAATCTTTCTTAAATGGCGAAAAAACCTTTTGCGCCAAACCGAGGGCCCTTCAGTTCGAGGACAAAATGTCCGCCGGAACTTCTTCTCCAGTCCCACAATCTCAAGATCTACTTACTACAGCAGAGTTTCGGTCTAGTCTAAGCGTTTTTCGGGCGGATATCTTTTCTACTCTGCAGGAAATTATAAAGCCCCTGACCGACCAGATGGAAAATCTTCAATCCACAATTCAAGAAGTCGCGTCAACTGCTGATGCAGCAATGGAGACTGGGCTGGCGAATCAGGACGGCATTAGAAGCCTTGAATCCCATGAAAAATGGGCGAAAGAAAAAATCCTCACCTTGGAAAATAAAATTCGTGAACGCAACTTAAAGCTTCGCGGCTTCGAGGACAAAGTTGAAGAATCAACTGAACTTTCTGTATTTATTGCCTCTTGGATTGCTACATCTATGAAGCTTGAAGACAACGTTGCACCGCTTATACTGAAAGCATACAGGTTAGGCACCAAATTCTCTCATCCTTCGAGAGCGACGAGGGACATCATTATAGAACTTGCTGACTTTCGTACCAAACGTACAATTTTAGAATTTGCCCGTAATGCAGGAGGTTTTAAATATAATGACAAACCCATTCAAATCTTTCCAGACGTCTCCTCTGAGGCATTACAACTCCGGAAAAAACTAAAACCTATCGCCTCTCGTCTCATGGAGGCCAACGTTAGATACAAGTGGCTTCCCACGGGAGCTATGCAGATCAGGCACAATGGCAAAGCCTGGACTATTGAAGATTTGGAAGGTGGTGGTCTGGTCTTAAAATCGCTTCGCCTGCAAATACCAATGGAATGTGAAAGGTCATCTAATAAAAGAAGATGGGAATCCACCTCACCAATGAAGAGTAGTAAAATTCCAGTGCGCTCTTCAGTGGAACAGTCACAACTCCGTTTCAATGAAAGCTAAATTTTTTCCTTTTAACCTGAAAAGGGTCTTGCCGAAATTTTCATCAGGGCTGTGAGCTAAGTTGTTCTGTTTATATAGTTTGGGGGAGGGAAGGTCGAAGAGGTTAGCTCTGTCCCTTAGTCCCCGTTGGTTGTTAGGGACCTCCTCATCAGGAGAAGTCTTCGGGGCTTCGTTTGGGTGGGATGGGCTGCTTGGCTCTTTTTTGCCTAAACCCAAGGGGGGGTACTGTTTCACAGTGCACTATGTTATTCTTGTTCACTTGCAATATGTTTATCTGCACTTGTTTGACCAATTTGTCTTTAGCTGGGCCGGGAGGGGAGGGGGGAGTTGAGTTGGTGGGGGATCGGAGGGTAGTGGGTGGATGGGAGGGGGGACTATTTCTGCTTGATATTTTGGCGGGAGTAGGGGTCAGGGAGGGGAGGGGGGAGTTTTATGGTTATTTGTTACTTTTTTGACTGTTCTTGTTGTACATGTCTTAGACCTAGAACATAAGGTTCCTTTCAACGTTAAGCAGTTTTTATTCAAACTCATTATGGTTGGTTCGCCTGATAATCCAACACCACCTGAACTAAAGTATTGTTCTCCCACTTACTTTTTGTTTTTTGATCTCTTATGGTATCTGTTTTCAAGCTTGCTTATCAATGGCTGAAAGATTGAATGTTACCTCACTGAACTGTAACGGAATAAACAACGTAATCAAGGCTAGGAGAATACATGATTATATTAAATCTCTTAAAACTGACGTAGCATTCATTATAGAATCCCACCTGAAAAATGATAATAACAGACTACTAAAATCAGCCCACTTTCCTTATAAATTTACAGCCCACGGATCTTCCAAAGCGCGAGGTGTGCTTATTTTGATTTCAAAACATAACTCCTTCTCTGTTTTAGACTCGTTTCAGGATCCAAAAGGCCGGTTCCTCATGGTTAAAGGTATCTTAAACGAACGAAAAATCACTCTGGTAGTTGCTTATGCGCCAAATTCAGGCCAACTTAGTTTCGTCCGCGAACTTTTTGAAGCTGTATCCAACTTCCAAGAGGGCTCCCTAATTATGGGATGTGATTTAAATTATATTGTGAATTATTACTTAGACAGGAAACGGCTTAACGTTAAATCAAAACCAGTACAGTCACACCAGTTTTCACATACAAGCTTGAAAACATTACTTCAAAAATTCAACTACATAGATGCATGGAGATTTTTCCACCCACAAGACAAAGACTTCACCTACTATTCAAAACGTTTTTTCTCATACTCCAGAATTGATTACATTATTGTCTCTAAAGACATCTGTAATAATATAATTTCAGCAAGTATAGAACCCAAGTGTTGGTCGGATCACGCGGCCGTATGTTGTCAATTAGACTTGAAACAAGCTTCACATAGAGCATTCTCTTGGAGATTTGATAACTTTCTATTAAAGAATCCTGAGGTTGTTGCTCAAATTAATCAGGAAACGGAAGAATTTTTTAAAATCAATAACACAAACGACTCCCAATTGATTTGGGACACTTATAAAGCTTTTTTAAGAGGCAAACTTATATCTATTTCTGCCGCAATTAACAAAAAAACCAAAGCCTTAAAGCAAACCTTTTAGATGCTATCCATCTATTGGAAATTGAGCACAAAAAAACATGTAACCCTAAAACCTTTAAACAGTTGGAAGCGGAACGACAAAAACTACGTGCCCTTGAAGTAAACTCGATATCCAAACGCCTTCTTTATCTCAAGCAAAACTACTGGAACAACAGTCCTCGTGCGCTTAAATTTTTGAACTGGAGAGTTAAAAAAAGACAGAATGATTAAGGTATTAAAAGCATAAGAGATCATACGGGAAAATTATTAACAACGTCACACACCATTGCTCAAGAATTTATGAATCACTTTTCCAAAATATACTCTTCAACTAATCCATCTTTACAAAACATAGATTCTTTTCTTCAATCCAATCATTCCATTAAGATTTTATCTGACATACACAAAGAGTTTCTTGATCACCCAATTGATGAAACAGAACTAATTCAAGCCATTAAATCTATGAAATTAAACAAATCTCCCGGTGTTGATGGCTATACATCAGAATTTTACAGGAATTTCTCTGCATCTCTCTCTGCTACTCTTTTGAATCTTTTCAATTCAATTTTAGACAACGGCCCCATCCCTAAAACTTGGAACCTTGCTAAGGTAATTCTGATATATAAAAAAGACCGAGACCCAGAATTGGTGGGGTCCTACCGCCCTATATCGTTATTAAATAACGATTACAAACTATTTACTAACATACTTACCAAAAGATTAAACCAAATTATTGCAGATTATGTGAGTATAGACCAGACTGGGTTTATCCCACAAAGGGACATGACGGATAATATTCGCAAAGCGATCAATGTTATTCATTGCTACAAACAAAATTTTAAAGTAGAATCGTGTGCCCTCTCGATTGATATCGAGAGGGCGTTTGATTCGGTCGAACATGCTTATATTTTGAAACTAATGGGCCATATGAATTTCGGTAACAAATTTATCCATGCAATTCGTTCTATCTATAGCTCACCCTTATTCCTTCTCCGCATAAATGGTTTAAATTCTTCTCCTCAGCCTATGACCAGAGGCACCAGACAAGGCTGCCCTCTTTCTCCTCTTTTATTTAATTTAGCCGTTGAACCCTTAGCCCATCTTCTTAGACGTGATTCAAATTGGTCAGGCCTTTCTTCTAATAATAAAGTGGTTAAAATTAGCATGTTTGCGGACGACATAATTTTGTTTATTTCCTGTCCCAAAGAAGCTTTTCACCATATAGAAAAGCATCTCCAACAGTTTGGTCTTATCTCGGGCCTTAAGGTCAACGATGAGAAAACATTACTATTTCCAATACATATAAGACCGGAAACAAAAGCATTTATCCAATCTCACTTTAAATATAAATGGGTTTCCATCTCTTTTAAATACCCTGGTGTCCACATCCCTCTTGATTTGACTCAGCTGCTAACTCTCAATCATTTATCTGTTTCCAATCAAATCTCTGCCCTTCTTAAAAAATGGTCTCAACATTGCTTCACTTTATTAGAACGCATTAAAATCATAAAAGCACTTATTCTCCCTAAAATAATTTTTATTTTTAGAGCACTTCCAATTTGTATTCCAAACTCCTTGATTAAAAAATGGCAAACTGAAATAACTAATTTTATCTGGGCTTACAAGAAACAATGAATTAATTTCTACACCATCACCAGAATAAAGAAGCAAGAAGGCTTAGCTGTGCCCAACATACAACTTACAACCTTATTATGATTCTATAGTTCTTTCCAACTTAATCAAGCAGTATCGCAATGAGTATCTTGCTGATTGGAAAACCTTAGAAGATAGCTATTTTCCAACAAAATCTTTTCACGAAGCACTGTGGAATTATAGACACCATAACGGCTTTAGGAATGTAACCAATCTTTTTATTCCAGCCACTTTTAAGGTTTGGAGTAAATACAACAAACTTCTGGCCCCACCTCCATCGTTACTATCGAACTTTACCGGACAATTCTGGTTCAAACCGGCAAAACATCAAGGTTCCTTCACAACTTGGAGGAAATTACATCTGACTCGGTTTAAAGATATTATGACTCATGGACAACTTAAATCAAAATCTCTTTTGGAAGGGTCGTCTGATCTGAGGATTCCGTGGTTTGAATACTTTCAGGTTAGACATCTTATCAATTCCTCAAAATGTAACAAATTGCGTTTAAAGCTTACGGAATTTGAGCGACTTTTGAATAATGATGCAGATTTTCCAAAAGGCTTGATTTCTTCAGTTTATTCTATATTATTGAATCTGCACCAACCGCATCTTCTAAAGTACCAAAAATCATGGCATAAAGATTTGACATATGAGTTAACTTCTGATCAATGGGATCAGATTTGGAGCTCTTTGGCTCTTACCTCCCCATGTTTGAATATTCAACTTCAGTCTTACAAACTCGTGGCTAGGTGGTATAAAACTCCATTACATCTATCGCACATTACTAACTCAATTTCTCCTTATTGCTGGAAGGGCTGCGGCCAAATTGGAACTTATTTACATCTTTGGTGGACCTGCCCAGTCATAAGACGTTTCTGGAACATAATCATTAAAGAAATAAGTATTATCACGTCGGTGCAAATTCCTCTTGTGCCTACCGTTATTTTGTTAAACTTATGGGAACTTCCACAAATCCCTAAACATATTCATAATCTTATAGTTACACTGTTAGCCGCACTTTTAGCTTCTAAATGGAAATCTACTGCAATCCCTAAGCTTTCTGATTGGTATAACAAATTTTGGAACTATTTTGTTTTTGATAAAATAACGGTGGAACTAGAACATCCTGAAATTGACCGCCGGAAATCTTTTTTCGTTAAAAAATGGTCACCATTTGTTCATAAAATTTTAGGCCATGTGGATTTTTCTAAAATCAATATTGTAAATCCATCTGATGTTACTTTAATTATTTCTGGTTAGATATGTTAGGTTAAACTCTTTAATTACTGCTTTAAACTGTTTGGAAGTGTGCGTCCACTATATCTAAGACAGTACAAATTTAATATTGTGACAGTTAAAGCTGTTAAGGTTTTGTAAGTTACATTTATTATGCAACTTATTGTATGTTTTGGCAATTTTTCCATTAATTTTGTAATTTTATTGCATAATCTTAAATAAAAATTTATTTTTTTAAAAAAAATATATATAAAAACTAAATTGTTTGCATAGGCCGGTAACTTGAATTTTTCTCCTTTTACATTTAGGCCTTTAATAAGGTTATCTTCTCTTACAATATCATTTAAAAGTTCTAAGGCAAAAATAAAAAGTAAAGGGGATAGGGGACAGCCCTGTCTTGTTCCTTTCTGAATTGGCAAAGTATGTGTACTATCTCAATTAAAACAGATTTTTGCTTGTTGCTTATCGTAAATAGCCTTAATTATACTATAAAATATTTCTCCACAGTCCCAATGTAACAATTGCTTTAACAAAAAGTCCCAACTCAAGTTATCAAACGCTTTTTCAGCGTCTAAAAATAACAAAGCAACTTGTTATCTGGGTTAGCTTCATAAAATTCTAATATGTTTATAATCACCCTGACATTATTTCTTAATTGTCTTTGAGGGAGAAATCCCGACTGGTCTTGGTGAATTGTTTGTCTTAAAGTTTTCTTTAATCTCTTGGCTAAAATTGAGGCATATATTTTATAATCGGCATTGAGCAGAGATATGGGCCTATAGTTCTTAATCTCTGAGTTATTACTTTCTTGTGTTGGTATTAAGGTAATTAAGCCCTCTTTCCAAGAGTTTGGAATTTCCCCTTTTTCTATAATGTTTTGAATAACTTTCTTCATGGGAAGTGATATTTGCTCATGGGGGAAACTATGTGTACACTTCATCAGTTTTGCAAATGTGCCAAATAGCATTCCCAGGATCATTTCAGGGAAGTAAAATGGTGTAGAGGGGAAGGCTGAAGCCCCTTCTCCAAGTGTCCCACAGTCATGATACAAATTGGGCACCACATTAATGGGAACTGAGGTCAATGTACAAAGTATGTGTGGTTATTACAGTGGGACGGGGGCTAGATCCAATCTGTGTAATCTGTAATGTGTAATGTGTAAAGAGACCATTATCAGTCTCTCACCTTTGCATGGATACCAAACTGCTTTTCTCTTGAGTCCAGCCCGCACCCAAGTATGTAAGATATGTCTATAGCTAGTGGCCATTGAAACAAACATCTTCTGGTCCAGAGTTCCCCAGATTTTTCAACCCTGTGGGTACCTTTGGCATTTTGACACAGGATGGAGGGAACAGCCATATAATGGCTGCCACATGAGACAGAACCAGCCACAAAATGCCAGGGAGTGTGGTAAAGGATAACTCTAGTTGTAACCCTTCAACATTTCAGGCAGGAGTTTTGTTTAACAGGTTGTCTTTTAAAATGAATATTCTTATGCTCTGGTGACACTGTTTGCTAAAGCAACTTCTTAAATAATCTGCACAGCCAATCAGAAGCTCTGATAGGTAAAAGCCCCACCTGGCCCTGCCCACTTTCTTAAAACACTTAACGGGTGCCAGGAAAGGTGTCAGCAGGCGACCCTTGTTGTAGCCTTTGATGCCCATTAAAGAAATAGCTTTAAATGTACAAAATGCTAGAACACTTGATAGCATCCCAATTGTATCATTCATATATTCTACTTGATTCCTCAGTATTATGGATAAATCCCATGTGTTATATGGCAGAGTGATTTTTTTAAAATGATAAATTGTTTTCTCAACAGGACAAGAGAACATGTGAGGGGACTTTTTTATTAATTTTAAATTGATTTTTGCCATTTTGGCATGCCACTGCACATTTCTATTGGCATGTTATTTTTTTGTTGCAGACAGCCACGGTTCAACCCCCCATTGAGCCATAAAGTCTTCTGGGCGACTTCTGGCCAATCTCTCAGTCACAGTGAGAATAGCATGTTAGTGTGGGGGGATGTACATAGACCTAAACTTCTTGGAGAAAGGCTGGTATAAAATTATGAGAACTAGATAATGGTGATGTTGTTGTTGATTACCTTTTCTGCTTTAAAATACCCAGAGCAGTCAACAACAATCAAACTATCTTAAAAACCATTTAAAAATCATTACGCTCAGATGTTTACAGTACTATTGTGGCTGTCTATCTAGTCTAAACTTCTTTCTCACCCCCAGCTTCCTTGCAAATGCAAAAATGAACCATGTGAATTTCCATTAATCTAGCACAAGAAAAAAAAAATCTAGTCTTCTGTTTTCCCCTCAAAGGGTATAAATGCTAGATTCGTCTTCTGATGTCTGTTGTCTGATGTGACTTCACTCCTAAAGACTATATATGTATATAGCTATGCAGCTATATAGCTATTGTCTGTATCTCAGTTCTGTTATGACTATATGAAACTATGTTTGAAGTGGTATCAGTCAAAGAGATGTGTGTGTATACACACACACAAACACTGTAATGTGCTTCCCTGGATAGTCATTGCTCTGCACACATGTAACAAACAGCTTCACTGTAATCTCTTATTTCCCTTTTTAATGTGCAAGCAGCCGGGGGCAATAGAAGAAAGGGGAGGGGGAGCAAATCATTCAGTGTTTCAACTAATAATGAAGGAACATAAAACAGAATTTTCATGCAAATTGTGTTTCGTTCGTGATAGAAATAATTTTAAAGGCAATACACAAGGAAGCTAAAGTCATAAAAAGAACTAAAACCTTTAATCATCTGGGAAATAAATGAAAATCCTGTGCAAATACAGCAGAACTGCTTGGAGGCATCAGACAATTCATAGCCTGGTCCACCAAGGGGCTGCATGGAAGTCACTTGGACTTGTCAGTTCCAACCACAGTCCCCAAGTCACTTGCTCCTCAGTACCCCCAAGAGTTCTTATAAGATAATATTCAGGAATAAGACTTTTAGGATTGCAGCATTATGTTTGACCTAACCAAACATGCAGCATGATCTATCAATGTTCATTCTGACATCCAAACTGAAAATATCGATGATGCTTATTGTCAAATAAATGTGCATAGGATTGCAACCTCCAACAAATTTTCTATCTATCGGTATCATCCTTGCCTTCCTGGTGATGGTCTTGACTTAGGAAGCCCTAGTTGATGTCCCCCATAAAGAGAGGAATCCAAAGCAGATCTACTCAGACATAAAATGGGTGCTTACTCCCAGGAAAGTATTCTTAGGACTCCAGCCACATTTACATAAAAAGACTTTATTCTGTGTGCACAGATACATCAACACCTTGTGGGGAGAGTGACTTTATGAAAAAGGAAAGAACCCTGGCTTGTAGTAGAGAGATGGGGCAAATAATGGCAGTTAATGGGAAGGAGGCTGTAAAATTAACAGTGCTATGACAAGTTGCAACCATGGGCTAAGGAAACCCCAGCCATAAGGGCATCTTTACTTTTGAGGAATAGTGTGGTTGATGTTTTCCTTGGCTGTATCCCATGCTGCTTTGATAAGAATGTAAAAAGCAGATGGGGAAACAGGATTATATGCAAGGAACCATTTATTTATATCCTGCACTTCATGATGGTATACATGGCAGAACCAGAACTCTTGATACAAGCATGTACCATAAAACAATGTTTTAACTGTTTTTATGTTTTTTGTATATATTTTCATTTTGGTGTTTTAATGATGCTTTTTTGTTGGTTTTAATGGTTTTTAACATGTGATTTAAGAATGTATGCCTTAATTTGTTAGCCTCTTCGTGGGCCTTATGAGTACAGAAGGCAGGCTATTTATCTTGTAAAATAACAAAATAAAAAAAAAAGGATAGAGCTGTGCTGCCCACAAGCACTCTACAGTGGTGTTGAATGGCAGAATACATGTTGGCAGAGTAATTAACACAGCAATGGTGCACAACCTGATTAAAGTGTAGAACATATTTGATAGTAAAGAGGTGATATGTAGGTAGTGTTCCTAACTACATCTCTAGCTGAGAGAGAGAGTAACTGTGGGGACGGCACTCTCTGGAGGCATGCCTGGAGATTTATGTCCTCACAGGGAGATAAGGGAATTAGTGTGCTGGGTACCGGTAAACATCTGCTGAGCTCTGCTGAGCTCACCGTGAGAAGATGGTGGAGTGCAGATAAGAGGTGGTTTGTCTGCAAAACGCATTCCTGTTAGTTTAGTTCTCTGTATGCATGAAGCTTTTGATATACGTAGCAGAGGGAGGGGAAGGAGGGGGGAAGTTTTAATAAAATGCTGCTGGTCCAGGCTGGGTCAGACAGATTCTGCAGAGCTGTGTCTTATGTCATTCTTGAACCCTCAAGCCTTCAAGTGGTGCCTGAACAGGGAGCCCTCCCCACAGGAAAGAATCCATCTCATCAACGCCTGGCATAGGCCCCTGAGTGCACTCCTCGTCGTGTTTTACGACCCCTTCATTGGTGAGTATGGGTGGAAGATTAACACTGCTGCAGCAGAAACATTTGAAAGAACTACAGTTCCTAGCCCAAAAGGCCGGCCGGTCCGTGTCTTCTGCGTCCCTTACCCAACTGCTTTTGGAAATTCAGAAACAATGCCCTTGGTACCCTGTTTTTTTATGTTGAGCTTCAAGCCCACTTTTGCGCTCTCCTCTTTTACCCTGAGCAAGAGGCTCTGTAGGTCCTCTTCAATTTCTGCCATTAGAGTGGTATCGTCTGCATATCTGAGGTTGTTGATCTTTTCCCCAGCAATCTTAATTCCTGCTTGTGATTCATCCAGGCCAGCATTTCGCATGATGTACTCTGCATATATATTAAATAAGCAAGGTGACAATATACATCCTTGTCGTACTCCTTTTCCTATGCTAAACCAATCAGTTGTTCCATATCCGGTTCTAACTGTCGCTTCTTGGCCCTTATACAGGTTTCTCAAGAGACATGTGAGGTGGTCTGGTACTCCCATCTCTTTAAGGACCTGCCATAGTTTGTTGTGATCCACACAGTCAAAAGCTTTAGCATAGTCAATGAAGCAGAAGTAGATATTTTTCTGGTACTCTCTTGCTTTCTCCATAATCCAGCCAATGTTGGCAATTTGATCTCT
>NW_015176453.1:1337652-1351667 GCF_001447785.1 Gekko japonicus | reverse complement strand
TTGCACTCTCTTGTTGACTATAAAAGCCACACCATTTTTTCTACGAGATTCCTGGCCACAGTAGTAGATATAATGATCTTCTGAGTTAAATTCACCCATTCCTGTCCACTTTAGTTCACTGATTCCTAAGATATCGATATTCAGTCTTGCCCTCTCATTTTTGACCACGTCAAGCTTACCTTGATTCATAGATCTTACATTCCAGGTTCCTATGCAGTACTGTTCTTTGCAGCATCGGACTTTCCTTTCACCATCACACACATCCACAACTGAGCATCCTTTCGGCTTTGGCCCAGCTGCTTCACTCTTTCTGGGGTTACTTGTACTTGCCCTCTGCTCTTCCCCAGTAGCATATTGGACACCTTCCGACCTGAGGGGCTCATCTTCTGGCGTGATATCTTTTAACCTTTTGATACTGTCCATGGGGTTTTCTTGGCAAAAATACTGGAGTGGGTTGCCATTTCCTTCTCCAGGGGATCATGCTTCTGCTGTGGCCTGTCCATCCTGGGTGGCCCTCCACAACATAGCCCACAGCCTCATTGAACCACGCAAGCCCCCTCACCACGACAAGGCAGTGATCCATGAGGGGAGGTTCCCAAATACTACCATCAAATCTTAACAAATCTGACAGTATGCTGTCTGATGTTTCTTCTTCAGGCTTATATTTTAACCCCCCAAAGGATCATTTTATTTCTCTTCATAGCAAAATTACAGCCATGCAGAAGGTCAGCCAAACAACGACTAAGCCAATTGCTTCCTTGATCGTTTGTGACTGGCATCATTAACCTTTAGGCATATCTTCTGTTTAAATAGAAGCGCCTATCAAAAAAATGTGAAACAGTAGCATGAATGCTTCTTTTCTACAGCATACCATTTGTTATCACTGTCTTCAGTTTTCATTAAGGCCCATGCCACAAACCATTTTTCCTTTTAGGAGAAAGGAAACATATTAGGGTGCCTAAAGGAAGTCTAGAAAGTAATCCAAGGAGCTTTGCTAAACCAGGGAGTCAGATATTTTCCACTACCTGCTATAGCAGTTGGAAGAGCAGAATGGAGGACACACTAGAACAACAACTTATCCAAAGGAGAATGTATGTGCTGCTCATCTTCAGATCTATGTCTAGCTGCTGTGTTGGAAAGGGAAATGGAAATAGTTAGAGAGCTAGTGTGGGGTAGTGGTTAGAGTGTTGAACTAGAATCTGGGAGACCCAGCTTCAGATCACTGCTCTGCCATGGAAACTCACTGGATAACCTGGACCCCACCATGCACTCTTAGGCTAATCTTGCCCACAGGGTTGTTGTGAGGATAAAATTGAGCAGAGGTGGGGTTGCCAGGTCCCCCTGGTCGCTGGCGGGGGATGGGGGTAGGGTTGCTAGATCTAAGTTGAGGAACTCCTGGAGATTTGGGGATGGAGTCTTGGGGAGGACAGGGACCTCAGTGGGGTACAATGCCCTAGAATGCACCCTCCAAGGCATTTGTTTTCTCCAAGGGAACTGATCTCTGTAGTCTGGAGATGAGCTGTAATCCCAGGGGATCCCTAGGTCCCACCTGGAGGATGGCATTCTATTCCTGATTAGAGAAGAACAATGTAAACTGCTTTTGGTCCCCAAGAAAGGTAGGTTATCCATGGGATAAATGCATAAATAAGAGTCACTTCAATAAATATAAGGCACCTTGATATGTTCATCTGGATACCAATGAAAATTAGGTAACATTGCAACCTTCCCTTGTGCAGCTGCATCTTCCTCAAGCGCCCAAAGGTCTTCTGGTCCCACAGTCTATTGTTTCCTCTTGTGCCTGAAACTCTTCTCCTTTAGTAGTGTCTCTCCTCTTTCCTTCTCTCTTCAACACTAATCTTTACTCTGAAGCTTTTGTCTTAACTCTTCAACTTTAACACCAACTGTGACTAAACCTAATTGCATTTACTCACATCCATCTTGCCTACCCTTTTCTCCTCTGTTTCTTCAGTCATCATCCCCCACTGTCAAACGTTAGACTGAAGCGCCCGGGGGTGGGGTGGGGGGCTTTTTCATTTCTGTTTTGTTTTGCTTTTAAAATTCTGTAAAGCAGTGTTCATTGATTTCTATAAAATACAGCCATCACAACTATGCATGCTGTTTTATTGTAGTTCCTTTGCAGAATTCCCATAATCTCTGAACGTATGTTTAGAAAATGAATATGTTCACCTCCACCCTCATTTAGATATTTATGCTTGTGCTTGTTTGCATGGCTAATCACTATATACTCCAAGAAGCTATGGTTTTAGTAGGGCCCAAATTTCCTTCTGAATGGATGTTATTAGGATCAGAGGAATTCTACATTATCCGATCCATCTCTAATGGTACTTTTGTTCAGTACCAGGCTTCCGTGAAATATTCTGTGCCTCTGAAACATGCTTGGTTGATGTACTGTGAAAAGAGTCGAGGTACAACAAAGCTTTATGTTTCAAAAGATGATCATTCAGGCCCAGTGGCTGTTGGTAAATATGATCCAGATGCCCTTTGTGATTGTAAATGATCTCAGCCCAAAGTGATAGTTACTGGTGGTGTTGCTTTCATGTCAAATCTTTTTTTTCTTCATAAAAGGGCCAAATAATACCTGCTGGTGCTCTTTTATTTATATAAACTATTGATCCCTGCTTTTGTTAATAAATTGCTTATTGAAAGTGATGATTGTGTATGTAACATGTCATTATTTGTGGAATATGTTTCACTGAGACCTATTTTATGGAAGTTAAGAAGGTTGCACACTACAGCACAACACTGTACTGCTTTGGGCAGTGGTTGAATTACTTGGATTAAACAGGGAATTTTAAAGAACAGAATCTATCACTACCAAGAAGGTTTCTCCAAGGGGATTATCTGCAGTCTGGAACTCAGCTGTTATAATGAGTTAATAGCTCAAGGTTCCCATCAGTTGTCACTATTCTTCTCTTTAAGAAGGGGAGTAATTCTTACGTTGTTAGCTCATGTTAAAAGAGGATCTGCTTCCATCACACTTATCTTTTATTTTTTAGGCATTACACATTACATTGCAAAGAATAATGCAATTTTTTTTTTTTACAAAAAAAAGGCTACAACCATGGAGGTATTCACATAGAGCAGCATTCTTAAAAACAGGCTCCCTACTAGGCTTGCCAGCCTCCAGGTGGGGCCTGGAGATCTCCTAGAATTACAGCTGATCTCCACACAACAGAGATCGATTCCCCTGGAGAAAACGGCTGCTCTGGAGGGTGGACTCTATGGCACTGGACCCTGCTGAGGTCCCTCCCCTCCCCAAACCCCGCCCTCCCAGGCTCTACCCCCCAATCTCCAGGAATTTGGCAGCCCTACTCCCTTCCCAACTCATACATATTCCTTTCTTCTGCAAAAAAAAAGATGTCTCCATTTTGACAACATTTGATCTAGCCACCAAACTGTTGGAGATATAATCCTGAAATATGTTGGGTTTTGAACATTCCAAAGGACACTCTCTTTTTCTGATGAGAAGGAACTTGAAATTTAGGTTTGCCAACCTCTATGTGGGGCCTGGAGGTCTCCTGGAATTATAATGGATCTCTAGACTGCAGGGATCTGTTCCCCTGGAGAAAAGGTACAAACAATACAACACCTTTATTGGCATATAAAACAATAAATAAGTTACTTCATCAGGTAGTATTACACCTGTCTTCTTAAAACACATCAATATTTAAAAAAAAAACAAAACTCCTTACTGCCAAGATCTTAGCTAAGAATTCAGCAATCTGTGCAGTAACTTCAGGTGACTTATCTGCTAAAAGGTACCTAATTACGTTTTCAGAGTTAATCCTAGACAGTATGGGCTTAATCCAAAGTAATCAAAGATGTGAGTGGAGGGGGACAGTGTAATAAGATGTGATCTAAGGTGTCAGGTTCTCCAGATGAGCAATTACATTTTGCTTTGGAGAAGAGAAGAGATTGGATTTATACCCCGCCCTTCACTTGGAGTCTCAGAGCGGCTTACAAACTCCTTTCCCTTCCCCTCCCCACAACAGACACCCTGGGAGGTGGGTGGGGCTGAGAGAACTCTGACACAAACTGCTCTTTTTCAAGGACAGCTGTGCCAGAGCTTGTGACTGACCCAAGGTCACATCAGCAGGGGCAAGTGGAGGAGTGGGGAATCAAACCCGGTTCTCCCAGATTAGAGTCCGCACACTTAACCACTACACCAAACTGGCTCTCCATGGCATTCTATCCCACTGAGGTCACTCCCCAGGATCCACTCCTCCAAATCTCCAGGAATTTCCCAACCCAGAGTTGACAACCATTATCTGTTGATCATTCCATTTGGATGTCAGAAAGTCTGATTATCTAGTAGCAAGCAACTCCATGGCTAGACATTTGTCTTTAACAGCACATATAATACTACTAACAGCCTGCGGCTGAGATTCTACACAGAGTTGAAAGTAAGCCTAATTGATATTATTTGTGTCTGATTTGGATGTTGTAGTAACTGACATGAAAATGCCTTGTCCTCATGTAGTGTGCACACTAACAGAGCCCGGTTTTGATCACGGGGGGGGGGGGGGGGGGAGAGAGAGAGTATGGCAGTTTTCAGGAAGTTTGGGATGCAGTCTGACAGGTTTAGATGGGCTAGGGGCAATGTTCCCTCTAAGCTGTGGAGTCTTGTGAGCAAAAAATTCTACTTTGTGAGCTACCGGCATTAAAGTTGTGCGCAAACAATTTGGCTACTGCATCAATTAGTTTGCTCTGGAGCCCTCCTTCCTGAGCGAAGGCAAAAATGTGTGAGGCGGAGGCTAAACAACTGTGAGCTAGCTCACACTAACTCAGCTTAGAGGGAACACTGGCTAGGGGGTGAGTGAATGAAGCCTACCAGGAGATAATAGTCAGAACACTGAATGAAACAGACATTTAAAACTTTCTGGCACAGATTATTTAGTCAACAAAATACCACATACAAAACCTGAGGCAAAACTACTGCACAGATTGGTAAAACATGCGGTTTGGCAACCTTAGTTTTGTCATTCCTAAAAACACTGACTCCTTCCCGCAGTGCAGAATTTTGCTAGCATATGGAGCAGAAGACTCTTAAGGTAACACGGGTGACAGCAGATCCCACATTTGCCTCATTATGATTTGAAAGGGTAAACATGGGCTAGGGCATAGATGTTTGGGAGCTGTCTTTATTTAGTAAACGTCCCAGTATTTTAATGCCATCATCCATCTGGGCAGCAGCAGAACATGCACATTAATCATAAGCGGGCAAATTAGGCAATGAATAGCAACTTTCCCATGTGTGATTTCTAAATAAATGATTCTTTAGTGAAGCATGAAGAGGAGGACGGAAGGCGACAAGCTGTATGATTTGCATGAGAAGCTTGAAGCGGAACACGTACTGATCCCTGCAGCCGCCAACACTACAGCCAGTGGAGAGAAAGCCTTTACTTAGGAATTGTGTCCTGAGCGGGGCCCCATACTATAGGGGGGCGGAGAGAGCAACGCCTGTAGGTGCACTGCTGATGCTTCGTTGCTAGGAGACCGAGAGACGCGGAAGCGCGGTAGATGTTTCGGGGATACTGGAATGGGGTGAGAAGGGGCGCCGCTTGCCTTTGGCACCGAGATCAACCTAGGCAATCAATGGGGCGGGAAAGGCTGCCAAGTACAGCGGGAGACGTAGGGCAGGAGTAAATAGGAGTGAGATGTTAAAACTGTTACATGGAGTGGAACAAACGTCGAGTGTGCCTGGTTTTTCTGCTTCAAGTCATCCTTTGCTCGGTTTTCAGACCTGTTGCTAAAAAGGCGTGGAGCAGATAGGAACCACACAGTGTGTGCAATTATTGTTACCTGTATGACCATTCAGAAAAGAATCTGTGGGTCTTTGATCAGACTCATGTATTTTTGCATGGTCTTTGGCAGCCAAGAAGAATGGGGTTTGGTCATAATGTGGCTTTTATGGATAGACTATGAATTACTTTGTATAGAGTGGGGTTTGGGGGTTGGGTAGTGTAATCTGTGGATTTTTTAATAATCAAGGTGTATATATAGTATATATAGTAAGTGATTTAAAATATTTTTATGGGAACGTTTCAGGGGGGAGTATAAAATGTATAAAATAAATGATGTGGCCAAGTTGAATTTGGGGTGGGTTTTTTTTTTGGAGGGGTGTTGGACGAACTTACCATTTCTAAGGGTGGGGTTTGTAGTCAGTTGAGCATTTAGTACAAAAGTTAAAGGGACTTTTCCTATAAATACAAGTTCAGGGAGATTGATTTGCCAGGGTATAATTCAGTCATATTTTCATCAAGGGAAAATAGATAGGTTTGTTCATTTCAATTCTTCTAGAAGTAGCATACATCAGGGTCCCCAAACTTTTTGAGCCTGCAGGCATTTTTGGAATTCTGACACAGCATGGTGGGCACAGTGACAAATGGCTGCTGGAGGTGGAGCCAGCCATAAAATGGCTGCTGCAGTTTACCTTCAGTCACACAATGAAAATCCTTGTGCAGAGATAACAGCTGCTACCAAAGCAACTTTTTTTAAAAAAAATCAGAACAGCCAATCAATTCTTCAGTGGCCAATCAGAAGCCTTATTGAGCTAAAGCCTCATGTGGCCCTGCCTACTTTCTAAAACCACTTGGTGGGGCCAGGAAAGATGTTGGTGGGTGCCATGTCACACATAGGCACTATGTTGAGGACAACTGCTATACATGTTTGAGCCTTGTGTTGGGAGCCTTGTGCGTCATCTTCCCCTGTACTAATCACATTTATTTTTGTTGTTTTAAAAAGAAACAAAGCATAGTGTAAGTCGTTAGAGGGTTGGCCTGAGATTTCTGCAGCATTGCTCAGACAAAAGCATCACTGTTTTGTTAATTGTTCTGATTACACTCATATGATCTATGGATCTGTTCCCTGTTTATAGTGTTCCATTTACTCAGAAGCAGGTGCTATGAATTCAGTAGGCTGTGTTCTCAAATAAAATGCATCAAGATCGTAACCTGTATTGTATTTTCCTATTCCATTATTTTTAAAAAATGGGGGGGAGAGGTTTTAACTAGTTGTGACTGAATGCCACAGTATTGTGAAACAGGGAACCAAAAAACAAAGTTTTGCCCAGTGTTTCTTAATCAGTTTCGGTTTTGTTTTGTTTTTAAAGTTTTGTTTAGGAGAATTGCATTGATAACCTTGTCAATAGATTTCAGCAAAAATTATTCAGCAAAGAAGACATGGAGCTGCTGATTAGGCAGAAGCTGTCTGATGCTGAGAATTACCAAGGTAGATAATTACAAATTATTATTAGGTATTTATTGGTTTGTATGTATAATGCTAGCTGATATATTTACTCTGTAAATTCAAATGGGTTAGATACTTTTCCATAACAACTTACATGTGAAAGAAAATATCGTGTTTTAGGATTCTTTCTGCTTAAATAAGAAACACACATACCCACACATAGCAAAAGGTCTTACAGTGCCATTCTAAGCAGAGTGCTCCCATCTGAGTCCACTGAAGTCAATGCATAGATGCATAGAAGGACAAAAGTCCATTTTGGATGGCACTGCTACTTTTTTAGACTCACTACTCACTTTAGATTCACTGTTTAGCCCTATAGCTTTGTTCTGAATAGGGCACATATTTCTTCAGGGTATCCAAATGCTTGAAGAAGCTGGTTTTAAGTATACTGAACCAGCTGACACTGGGTCAGGAAATCTCACATATTTTTGTGAAGGTCAGTGGACAAGTTTTGACTCCATAGAATGGTTTCTAAATAACAATGTGCTGACTGTTCTTCAGGAGGCACTGAGGACCCAAAATTGCACTTATTTTTTAGTGGGACCAAGTGTTATGGATTGGTATGGAGTTTAATAATAAGCAGACTGCTGGCAAGAAAATAATAAATACCATACATAAAGTCACACCTAATCAGTCTTGCCTTTTCAACATGCCTTGTAGTAAGTCATCTAGTTTTAGGCTTACCAGGTACTTGCTAATGGTGGGCAAACTCCTGGTAGCTGTTGCTAATGCCTGCCAACCCTCATCTGGTTGGGGGGGGGAAGCAGGTCAGCAAAATGGGAGGGGTGATCTCTCTTGCTGCACGATGACATTCACCATATCTGAAGAAGTGTGCATGCACACGAAAGCGTATACCTTGAATAAAATGTTGTTGTTTTTAAAGGCACCACTGGACTCAAACTTTGTTCTGTTTACATTATAGTCATTAGTCAAAATGAATCTGTTCTCATATGGACTGAAGCCAAATATTATTTCACCTAATTTAAATGTTCTTCTTTTTAAGACACAGAAGCTTTACAAGGCACTTATGAGCTGATAAAATCTGCTAGTGAAGGAAAATCAGCCCTTGATTCCTCAGAAAGTTTCTGCTCTGACTTGTATGTTTTGTGTGCAGAACAAGCACTTCAGGTAACAGTGTGCTCCTTAGGTTGGTGAATAACATTTTCCTTGTTGGATTCTTGTTCATCCGAATTAAACAATGAAATATGTTTAAATCTAGATGGGGTTTCTGGAAATGAGCAGTGATTGTCTACAAATGTATTTTAAAGGAAGACCTCCAGATAACCAGTTTTTGGGTAGAGCATACTTGTGTCAGAGCCAATTATATACTCCCGTGTCTACTGATAACTTGGTGAGCACATGCTGCAAGTTTTGATATTTTTAACTTCAATTGTTTCTTTTAATAGTTGTGAATAAACTATACATTTAAAGGCGACGCTATATGTTACATGGTAAACATAGGGTTCCTAAACCTTTGTTTGTTACAAAGTGCTAATGCCACGGCAGTGCAATTAATTCAAACAAGGGGAAAAGACTAGTGTCACAGGAGTCCCAAATATACAAATTCCACTAGTAGAAAACACCATCAAAGATTGCCAAAACAATATATTAAACAATTATAAAGTTGGTAGTGTCACAACAACATTTATGCATACTGTAACTATAAGGCATAAGATACAATATTTCCTGCACATATTGTAATTAATATATTGTATCTTATTTAAAATATTGTATCTTATGCCTTATTATAGTTACAGTATGCATAAATGTTGTTGTTGTGACACCACCAACTTTATAATTGTTTAATATATTGTTTTGGCAATCTTTGATGGTGTTTTCTACTAGTGGAATTTGCATATTAGGGCAGTGCAATTGGCAGGAGGGCTATTTAACCTTCCTCGTACCTAGTGAATCTCCTCAACAACTGCTTCCCTGGAGTCCCCTCCCCCATCAGATGTATTATGAGACTGAAAAAAAAACTTGGCTGAGTAAAAAATGGTGAACCTAGAGGTGAAGGGAATGCAGGGCAAAGTATAAGTTTTTGTCAGATGATTTTCTTCTACAAAAGCATGCCCCCACCCCAATAACTTTTCTTTGTATGCTCATGTTTGAAAGCACATGTTTACTGAGTAGTTCCACCAAAAAGTTAGGCCATTTTAATAATGTTAACATTTGATGTCTTTTTTCAAATTTGGGAAATTCTTGTTTAAATGATGGAACTTCTCAGCTGTAAAACACTTGTGATCCAATCCATACATTGATCTATGCATTATAAACCCACAGTTCGTGCACATAAAAGACAGTGGCTGCAGTCACACACACTACATAATCCACCTTCATTCCACTTTTAATGCACTTTCAAAGTGGATTTTGCCAGTTCACACAGTAAAAATCCAGTTGGAAAGTGCATTTAAAGAGATTGAAAGTGGATTATTTAGTGCGTGTGACCACAGCCTGTGAAGACAGATTTGCATCTTTCATTCAAAAGGATGGTAAATCTTTTCATGGCAGGCTACTCTATGAGTTTGTAGGAACTCCAGCATTTGTAATAAATTAATTGACTCCGGTGAGTGGTTGTAATAAAAGCTTTTTCTTGCTCTCAGATGAATTGTTTTTTATACTGTTTTAGGAACAATTTGAAAAATTTGTTACGAGCCTGGTGAAAGCAGTAGACTTTGCATTAGGTGATTCAAGGTGAGGCTTTGATAACTGATTTCTATTTTGATCATTCTTTTGAACAAAACATCAGCCTGACTCCATGCCACAGTGTTTCCGGGGAGGGGGGTTATCTTGGATTTGATTAGACAAATAAAAATGTATCACCTTATGGACATGCATGGTTATTTTATCAGAATTTTCATGCAAGCAGCCAAAATTGAAGTCAGTATGACTTTTTATTTTATACTAAGTAGATGTGTTATGCCCTGACCTGGATGACCCAGGCTAGCCTGATTTCTGAAGCTAAGCAGGATGGGCCCTGGCTAGTTACCTGGATGGGATACCAGTGAGGAAGTCCAGGGATGCTATGCAGAGAAATGTTTACCTCTTGCCTTGGGTTCTCCATGACTCAGCTGCAATTTGATGGTACTTTTCACCACCACCAGATGAGTTACTCTGTTGCAGCCAAACAAAAAGTACTTATTTGACTAAGTATGGTCTACCCTCCAAAATTCAAATTACAATATATTTGTTGGTTTTTAAGGTGCTACTTGGATATTTGTGTTTTCATTTATGAAGAGTTGCCCGTGTCTAAAGGATACGAACAAACAGCAAATGGTAGTTTCCCTTGTTTGGAATGGGGGAATGTGAAAATATTGGGGGAAAATGTTTCACATTCTTAAGTTTGAAGATAGGCTGTGTATAGTTCTGCAAGATGGGGAAACTAACAGTGCCATCCTAAGCAGTGTTCCCTCTAAGCTGAGTTAGTGTGAGCTAGCTCAGTTTTTTAGCCTCCAGCTCACAAATTTTTGATTTAGCGCAGGAAGGATGGCTCCAGAGCAAACTAATTTATGCAGTAGCCAAATCGCTGACTCACAACTTTAATGCCAGTTGCTCACAAAGTAGAATTTTTGCTCACAAGACTCCACAGCTTAGAGGGAACATTGATCCTAAGTAGAGTTCCACCTTTCTGTTAATGTCAGGCTGCTGCCACACACGCTAAGTAATCCACTTTCAATCCACTTTCAGTGCACTTTCAAAGTGGATTTTGCCAGTTCACACAGTAAAACTCCACTTTGAAAGTGCACTGAAAGTGGATTGAAAGTGGATTACTTAGCGTGTGTGGCAGCAGCCTCAGTTGGGCTTAGAACGCTGAAACTCTGCTTAGGATGGCACTGTTAGTAGACCACTGATGGCCAGCCATTTTGGCAAGTTGAGTCCTGAGTATGAGAGAATGCCTTTCTAATGTACATGCAGTCCTGTCCCTTGGCGTGGTTTTGCTTCTTTTCTGTTGAGGGAAAGCAATGGTGCAATGTAGGAAGTGCTGGCTGGAGAGCAGGCCTGACCTTTTGCCATAGCCAAATTCTTCCTTTCTAGGTAGGTTTGATGGCCCTGTCCACTTCCCTCCCCCAGAGATTTTTCCTCCATTTTTCTTTCCCTTTACTGACTGAACTGCCCTAGTAATGTGTTTTCTTCTTTGCTGAAGAGCTCTGTGTGTTCCACCCTGTCATAGTATGATATAGATAACTCTGAGGTAAAACAAGTACATGCACACACTTTAGTTCTAATGTTTCAGGCTAATGAGAGTTTCTTAAGCTATTCACATTTACTTAAATCTTCATGTTGAGAGGCTTTTTCTCCAGTGTTTCCCAAACACTCCAGTACCCTTTCTTTGAGTATTCACTGACTCGTTTAGTTTCCAGAAGGCTGGTATACTCTTTCCAGTACCCATACCCCTTCTCCTGAAACATCAGTACTCATCTTGAGTTTTTAACCTACTCTTAAGATTTCTACAGGCAGTTTCTATCCACACCAGATTAGGGATCTTTGCACTCTTCAGAGCTAACTCCCTGTTTGACTGGGTAGGGAATTTTCTTCTCTCACTAGAAGATTTATCCCCTTTCTTTGGCCTGAATGGGAGTCTTTGTTTACTTGCCAACCTTTCTTGCCAACTTTCTCCCAGTTCTTCTGTCTGCGTTAAACTGATCTCAGCTAAGGCTGAAATCAGACTGTCTTGCCTCTGTGAACCGCCCTGAGCCCACTGGGGAGGGCGGGGTATAAGTATGAAAATAAATAAATAAATAAATACTCAACTCAGTCAAGCCAGAAATCTGACTGAATCTCTCCTCAGCATGCAGCTCTCAAGTCTATCTCTGTTCAGCTGATGCTAACCAATCAGATTGCTTGGAGCAGCCTGTTCAAGGCTGTGTGACTCTGTGAAGAATTAACCCTTCACAGTCCTTCAGCTGTTTGTACAGCACATCTAAGCTTTTAAGAGTGCAGTCTGTCACACACCTTCCGTGTGCAACTTGTGGTACCCATGCATCAGGTTGAAGGACTCTGCTGTGTAGTTCAGGGGGAGAGACTAGATATTAAAGTCCAGAGGCCATTCCCTTCCTATTTCTGTTGTAGAAGATGGTAATATCTTAATGTGTACTCTTTTTGCAGGTACTATTTTTTGATATATAATGCTTCAGTTATTTACTGGAGGATTATAAGGCCATTTTTAAAACCCGGGTTCCAGAATTTTCTGATTCCAGGCCTGTCTCGAATTGTGTCTGCACTGCATCATGCTGATGACCAAGACAAGGATTGGACAGCAGAACTCATGATGTAAGTTGGGTTGTCCTGTTTTTTGACCCTCTAAGGCAATTGGTTGGCCACTCTGTCAAACAGGATGCTGGACTAGAGGGACCACTGGTCTGATCTAACAGGGCATCTCTTATGGTCTTAAGCTATTTTAGCGAAAGATTGTTCTGTGGCAACTAGTTATCATTTGGTTGGTATTGGGCTTTGACAACTCCATACATTGTTTTTCCATGGTTTTTCATAAAATAATTAAACTGATAAAATGACATAATTGGACTTGGAGATTATTTTTCAGTGATTTACAAGTGAGAATCATCCTGGCTAAGTAGCAAATGCACTGACTAGCTCAATAATGAACATTATGAAGTAATGATTGATGGGACTCCAGTTTCTCTTCAGAAAAACATTTACAAGAATATTTGAAGCACTTTGCCAAATGCTATGTACACACATGAGTTGCATCAGTATTGTAAGACTTGAATGAGGTAAAGCAACCCTAGATAATGAATAGTATCAAAACAGGTGGATCCAAAACAGTGCCAGTAAAGCTCCTTTACGCATGCTCAGGGGCTTGCTTTTGCGCAGTATGACTTCAAGGGTTCCCCCCCCCATACACAAGTCCCCCCATCATAACCTGCTTATGAATGTTTATTTACTGTATCGTTTATTTAAAATATCTCTATCTGACATTTTTCTTGAAGGTTCAAGGCTCCCCTAGGTTTCAGATGTGGCTTTTCATGTGCTGGGATGGAGGTGGGAGGTAGGGTAAAATTGAAAACCTTACTGAGCACATTGATTTGGTTATGTAGCTGTTTGGCTGCAGGTATAATGACCAGAAGATGCCTATGAATACATTACTACAAGAAAAAGGGGGGGGGGAGAAATGGGAAATGTGTTACTTTATCATTTAAAGCCTAGTTATTAATGTGTATAGTTGTCAGACTAAACATGAAATCTTTAACACTTGGATGTTGGTGATGTTTATTATTTTAAGGTCGTAATCCTAAAGATGCTTGCCTGGGAGTAAGCCCAACTGAATGAAATGGGACTTACTTCTGCATAGATCTGTTTAGGTTTGCTTCCGAAATCACTTTTATGCACTTTCATATTCTTTGTTGAGGGACAACAAATTGCTGGAGCTGTTTTTGCTTATCACTATATCTAATAGCCAAGTTGCCCCCTCCGTGCGGATCGCTATATCTGCACTTTGGGGGCACTTGGGGGGCAGGGGGAGGTTTGTGCACATGTGGGGCAGTGCCCACATGTGCACAAAAATAAAAAAAGTTAAAAAAAATTTCGGGGGGATGTTTAAATCCCCCCGAAAGTGCAAGAGCGTCTCCTGCGCGTGCGCAGGAGACGCTCTGCGACCTACCGGGCTTGCGTGGCGGCGGCGGCAGGGAGGCAGGCAGGGAGGGGAAGGACCGGCCTCGCCGCCGCCGCCGCCTCCTCCTCTTCTTTGGTCGAAGGGGGAGGGCGGGGAAGGACCGGCCCCGCCGCTG
>NW_015176453.1:1315878-1337179 GCF_001447785.1 Gekko japonicus | reverse complement strand
CCTCCCCTCCTCCTGCTGCTCCCCCCCCTGCCCCCCCCCCCCGCGAGTATCGCGGGTCCCCCCTTGTAAATTACTAATCTAGGAGCAGTTGATCTCGGGCTAAATAATAGCACTGCCTCCTGTCTTATTCCGCCCCCCCCCCCCGCATGCCAGTTACTTACTTCTTTTTCAGTGCAGTGCTATGCAGAATGACACCAGTAAGACCATTGGAATAAATGGGCTTGAACTGGTATAAATTTGGATTGCACTGATATTTTGACAGGTTTCACTGGCAATTAAAGAAGTTTACTATATTTATTTATTTATTTTATTGGATTTATAGCCTGCCCTCCCCTGCACAGTAAGGCTCAGGGTGGGTAACAGCAATGTTAAAACAATAATTATAAATTAATCACTAAAAACAGTTTCTTGCAGACATACACTATGCATTTTCCAACTGCAAACTGATTTCTGTCTGCTTTTCTTGTTTTCCCACATTCCTAATCAGTCTGTAGCAACTTGTTCATCCTTCTTACTTTTCTCCTTGACGCACACCTGCTGTGCTCTGGCAGAGATGCCAGCGTCACCCTGGATAGTTTTTCTTTCATTGACCTAAACAGATCAGACATGTTGCTCTTTTGTTGCCAGTCAGATTACTCTTTCAAATGAAGCAGCTGGAGGCTGTGGTGTTGATGGGAAGATCAGGATGATGTCAGGTTTTTGTCTGATGTTAATGATAGCTCTTCCTAGACTAACAGAGCAGTACTGGGAGGGGGCAAATTGGAACAGGGAGCCAACTGACCCCTATGCTGGCAAAACTTGGAGTCACGCTGGAGTAAAGGCAGTTTATGCTAGCTCAGGGCACTAGCAGCACGGCGCCACTGAGTCCCACTGGCACAGGAGCGCCGCAGCCACACACTGGCGGAGCAACGGCACAAACCCCGCTGCAGGTATAGATGTGGGTGTTCCAGGGGACATGGCAGCAGGTAGGTGGCTTCCCGAGTGTTTTCAGTGTGGGACCCCCCCCCCCAAGCAAGCACAAAGTTACATTGGCAAAAATGACATCATAGTCCATTGACAGCCATGGTAACTTCAAATTCACTCTCCCATACACAGCTGCAGCCACACCCACAGGACCCCAAGCAACTCAGGATACCAAATTGGTGTGCACCCAAACAGTACACTCCCCGGCTCTGGCCGCACCTCTCCTTGGGACCCAGTCACAACCCCTGCACCGTACTAATGATTCCAAGAGGTTGCCCCAGATTTCCAGAGGTAGGGCATGCAGCATGGAAAGCTGTCTGACAGCTCCTTGCTATGTGGACTTAGAGCAAGCCCTGATGGCAGGCACAACACAGACAGGGCACCTAGCACCGCTGGGTGAGCATTTGGGAGGACTATACCACAGGGAGAGCAAAGTCCATACCTGGTGGCTGATCTCTTCCAGTTTTCACTCTGCTACAGTACAGCAGGCCCTCCACCAGGAGCTGAAGGGGAAACCGGGTGTGAATAGGTAAACAAGGCTCCCTGACCTGCATCCCTCTCCTGACCCTACCACAGTGGCACTGAGCCACAGTTGACATGGTGTCACCCCCTCCTGAACCTGGGAGCCATGGTGGCAATCAGTGGGCTCCCAGACATAGATGGATGCCGCACACAGGTGGTTAGGTGCATCAAGGCCTGTGTGAGGCAGATACCAAGGGAGGGTTGCCACTGTGACAGCTGTACAGTAGGCTGCTTGCACAGCAATGACAGCCTCCATGGTCCTGTGAGGAGAAGGAGGCGGCGACATAGATGGTGGACTTGACATCTTTGAATGGCAGTGGCCCTGCCCTGGCAAACAGAGAGGGGCAGGGGTGACGGGCAGGGCAGCTGCTGGTGCCCCAGAGGAGGGAGGGGATCCTGGCCCCTTGCCTGGTCCCCAGCCCATCCTGCTCACCCTTTCCTCCATGTGGGCAACAACACAGTGGGAGCCGCTGGAGAGCTGTCGTGAGTGGCAGGAAGACTTTTCCAGGAGGCAGCAATGGATGGAGGGGTTGGCAGCATCTGTAACAGCAGCTGCCAGGCACCTGGAGGAGCTTCTTGTATTAGTGAGGGATGTGGGTGAGGGATAGGGGCTCATAAAAAGGCTGCTGGGGGATCTGTCTGAGTTTCTCCAGGGGCCCAAGCACCCCGCCCCTCCTCTTACTGTGCCTCCAGCAGGGGTGGCACACAGGTTGTCATAGGGATGTCCTCAATGGTGTGGGTGCCTGTCTGGCCACTGCAGCTGGCAGTGAGCGGAGGGCACTCTCACATCTATGCTCTTGTCTGTCATCGCCCTCTGGAGCCTTGTGTGCTCTGTGTGCAGAGCGCCACCATGACATACTGGTGAGGCTGACAGCTGATGCCCCTCCTCCCCACTGACAGGTGGCCGGGGCTTTTTACAGGAGCTGGTCTCTTTAAGGGTGTGTGTGCGCCACAGAAGGAACGTTGCTCCTGTGGCCCACCCCTCTTCACCCCCTGCCAGTGATGGACACTTGGCTTGGCCTCCTCGACTCATGACTCCCATTGGTCTTGCCTGCCATGTCTATTACACTGTTCCTGCCTTGGAAAATGGAATGCTGTGGTGCGATCGGTACACGGCATCTTTTGGGGCACCTTTTTCCCATTCAGCTTTTCCATTCATTTTAGAATGATCTGAAATGTATATCTGACAGTCTGAGTACAAATCTATGAAAGGAGATTGGTGCTTTCATTTTGTTTTCTCATAAACATGACATCTTATTACATAAGCTGATGTGGCTTTAGCCACGCTTCCAGAAAAGAAAATTCATAGAACTGGTTCATCTATATATATAAAAAAGAGAGTCTCCTCACTGATGCCCAGGCCAAACCCCTGGACCTAGAAACATGAAATTCGGGGAGAGCACTCCTGCCATGAAGTAGATGCTCGCTAAGAAGGGGGTCAAAAGGGGTAAATTGTGCTCCCCCCATTGCTTTCTATATGGCTGCCAGGCTGCTGCCTCCTTGCGCCTCCCATTCTCTGATTGGTCAATTGCAGAGCTCAGTGTTCTGAGGTAAAAAACAACAACACAGTTACAGGAGGCTGCAGAGAGCTAATGACAGTTGAGGAAATCAGGAATGGCCAACCACCTGTGAGGTGTAGCAATGCTGCTGGTACAGCCTCTCCAATGGCTTCAAACACGCTCCCCCCACCTCATAAACATGACAGGTGGCTGTCTGTCAGGTGCAACAGTGGGTGCAGGGTGCTTAAAGCCATCAGGGAGCCTGCCCCAGCAGTAACACCTTAGCGATCGTGCCAGCCCAGCCTCCACAATGGCTTGCAATACCCCTCCCCCTCTTACACCACACAGGCGGCTGTCTGTCTGGTGCAGGAGCAAGTGCAGAAGATTTAAAGCCATCGGGGAGGCTGCCCAAGCAGCATTGCCTTAGCAATCCTGCTGGCCCAGCCTCCCCGATGCCTCCAGACACGCTACCCTTCCTAGACCTGATAGACAACTGTCTGTCAAGGGTTGAAAGGGGCATGGAGTCCTTAAAGCCATTGGGGAGGATTGCCTTAGCACTGCTGGTGGCCCAGCCTCCCAAATGCCTTTAACCAAAATCCCTCCCCCTTACACCAGACAGGCGAGTATTTGTCAGGTGTAGGAGCAGGGCCAGGATACTTTAATCCATCAGAGAGGTTGCCCCAGCAGGGTCACCTTAGCAAGGCTGTTGGCCCAGCCTCTCCAGTGGCTTTAGCCACACTCACACCCACTATGAAAATATACCCCAAATTTGTATAAAAGTGGTTTCCTTTATTTGGTTATTTAACTTCTCACAGTGTGTGGTCTAGAAAATTGGTTCATATGAACTTGCTTAATATCTGATTGCTCAGATGCTGTTTTGAATACGTAGTTATGTCCCACTTCTTAATGTAACAGAAATGAGAAGCATTTTAGTAAAAAAGAAAGAAATAAAAGTATTCCCTGCACCACCACCCCCAATTCAATGTCCAGGCCAAACCCCTGCACCAAGAAACCCAAAATGACGGGAGTGCATTCCTACTAAGATGTCAACCCCCACTACAAAGAGATTTCTGAGAAACACAACTCCTAAGGGGGTAAAAAGGGGGTAAAATGTGTTCCCCCAATTGTTTTCCATGTGCCTGGCAGGCTGCTGCTCCTTGCCTCCCCTCCCTGATCAGTCAACTGTGTAGCTCAGAATTCTGAGGTAAAATCTGCCTGCTTGCACCCACCTGCTTTTGATTGCTCAGCTGTGGATCTCAATGTTCTGAGGTAAAAACACATCCCTTCATGCCTGGCCTCAGTAGTGAGGACCCTACCAGAACTAACAGCCAGGATCTACCCTGATATTGCCAGTATTATGGAAAAGTCCATGGACAACCCGTACAAGCATACCCCCATGAACAATAGGGCTACCATCATTAATGAAAATCTACTTAACTCCTTCGAGGGGGCAGAAATGGAGTACAGATCTGTGGACTCAATGGTGCAAATGGATGACATGGTCTACTACCCTCAACCCTCCTGGCTTCCCTGGGGGCTCCAGTGCTGCTGCTGAGGAACTTCAACCCACCCAAACTCTGTAATGGCACCAAATTGCAAGTGAAGGCCCTGCACAGGAACATCATTGAGGCCACACTACACACTGGCAGTGCTTGGGGAGAGTTGGTGCTCATACCACTCATACCATCAGCAAAACCCCTTTGAGTTCAAGAGGCTGCGGTTCCCCCTTAAGGTCTGCTTTGCTATGACCATCAACAAGTCCAAAGGCCAGACACTGAAGGTGGCAGGAATTGACTTAACAGACTACTGCTTCTCACATGGACAGTTCTATGTGTCCTGCTCCAGAGTGAGCTCACTAAGCAGCTTGGTGATCCTAGCACCTGAGGGCAGAGCCACCAGTGTGGTCTACAGAGAGGTCCTTCAGTGGGGGGGGGGGGCAGGGGGGAGGTCCTTCAGTGGGGGGGGGGGGACAGTGCGTATGTCTCACTTCATTCTTTCACTACAGTCTTCTCCATTAGAATCCCTACAACAAATGTTACATTTCAAACTTCACATCATCAATATTATAACCAGATTTATGGAACTTAAAAACTAGCAAAGCACAAGTTGGTTCTGTTCTGGCATAGTGGCAGTATGCATATTTGGAACAGTACTGCCACTATGCAAGAACAGAACCAACTCAGTTCTGAATGAGATATAACTGATGAGAGTTTGAAGATGGGAGTTCCTGGTCGCCGCCGAAGGCAATGGCGGCCAGGGGCTGGTTTGCCGCCGCAGGGAAGGCGGGATGGCAACAGCGTCCCAGTACAGAGTGCTGGGACATGGGGTGGGCGGAGCCAGCCTTGCTAGGCTCTGCTCTGCTCCCGCCCTAGGCCAGTTGCTGTCTCGTGCCTGCCCGCCCGTCCTGTTTTTTTTCTAGTGTAGGCTGAGGCTGGTCGCCCATGGGAGCCAGGTAGGAATTTTTCGCTATTACCCAAGATTGGCAATGGGGTGGTAGTGTTTTCGCCTACCTTACACTGGAACAGTGGAACAACGGGTAGGGGCGTGGCTGTTTAAATAGGTTGGTCACTTTGGCAGAATAGGGCAGAGATAAGGAAGCGGAAAATGGTGAGCACCTTAAAAGCCGTCCCGTGTTTTGGAAACGGGGGGGGGGTCTTCAGGAACGGCCGGCGGGCTATTAAGGCCCTGGGTGCTGAACGAGGATCCCCTCTGGGAGCCTCTTGGGTAAGCTCCTCTCTGCAAGCTGTAAGGTTTCAGGGGTAGGCGCTCCCAGGAGGCTACCTGTGGCTGGGCTGCTGGTCGCAAGCCAGATTAATGGCCCAGCCTGACACCTGCCTTGTCTGTTCCGCTACCTAGGAAGTGCTCCCTTGCCGGTTGCTGTTAATAAATTGTATATAGTTAATAAAGTGGCCCTTGTTTTGATCCAAACTGTTGTCCGTCTCGTTATTCCGGCTGTGGGGGCAGTGGCCAGGGTGAGGCCTGAAGACGCTTCTGCTTGCTTCATTCTCATCCTTTCTGTTCTATTACTGTTTGCTTCTTTCTTGCTTCCATTCTCTTTAATGTCAACAGGATCACACTTCCTCTGTTTCTGTCCCAGCAAAGGTCATCCATCATTCAGTAAGGCAACCAGAGTTCTGAAAGCCAGATTTAAAGCCAACTGAAATGTGTCTAGATTATCTGTTTCCTTGAAATACGTTTGGAATTGCAAAGCCTCCACCTACTTGAACACTTTGCCCTATAGGGATATTTGCACCAGCTGACCGCTGTTAAGTCATTGCTCAGTTTTTTAGAACATTTTAGCTGCTCAAATCCATGAATGTTTACTTCACAATAAGTCCCATGAGAACCAAGAGAATTTGCTTCTGTTTAAGTGTGGGTAGGATTGCAGCCTGAACTTTCTTTAATTGGGTTACATCTAGGGCTGCCAAGCAGGAGACCTTATGCTGACAGCCCTTGCCCCCACCATCATTTGATAGGTTGGCAGGAGGAGGAATTGCAGTTGGCAATGCAGCGATGTCACTGGGTGAACCCTGAAGTGATATCCTCACATCACCATGACACTTTAGGATTCCCTGGAAACTGTCATAAAACCGTAGTGTTTCCACTGTATTCTAGAGCATTGCCATGATGTGATGATGTCACTTCCAGGTTTGTCCCAGAAGTGACATCATAGGGTTGCTAAATGCTACCTGCCATGTCTCCACCTCTCCAATCTCCTGCTAGGTTCCAGCCACCAGCTAGCAAACCTGGTTGTAGCCCTAAATTTTAGATCATGAAATGCAAACAAAACAATATCTTATTAGCTAAGCAAAAAATGTCTCTGGTTCTATGCACAGCTTTGATAAAAGTATTTTAATAAAATAAGGTTGCTCGTGTAATTTTTGAATGCGGTATGTAATGGTTTAATAGTATTTGTAATGTATAGCAATCTTGCAAAATGCTGTGTTTTCATTTGCCTTACAGAGAGTTGCTGGAATGTTTCCTGGATGCTTCCAGATTTGAGGATGCCAAGACATTTTTGTCTACTGCGGAAGAATTCATTAAACAAAATGTTCCAGAGAGATATAAAACAATACTTTCACTAATGGTAACTTTTGAATACTTTGTAAGAACTGTTTAGGAATTAGATCTTCACCTTGATGCTGAAAGCATTTTATGTTGCGATCCTAAACAGTGACACCCTTCTAAGCCCATTCGTTTACAAGGATCTTGATTAGAACTCTATTGTAGTCCAATGTCCTTTGCAGCACCGATCTTACCTAAAACCATTTCTGATCAATATAGGTGATTTATATCTCATAACAAAATGGTAAGTTGCTGCAAGGAAAGTAAAAAATGGGTCATAAAATACCCATAAGATGAGAAATAAAATCAAAGGTATACCAAGGTGATTTGAATACTGCATTGGGCTATGTGACACTAAAGACCATTAAAATACCATGGGTTGGATTCTGTGAATTGCCAGTGGAAAGAGCTGATGGTCCAGGATCTTCCCTACCTTTCCCTCTCCTCTGGAGTTCTTTCCTACCATGGGAAATTTAATACCTGGGTGAAGGGACTCACATACACTAACAGCAGTGCTGGATGAATGGCTGTAGTGAGGAGGGGGAAAGGAATTAGCTCACTGTTTCTGCCTCTTGCTGGAGTGGAGCTCCACTCCTTGGATGGAATCAGCATAGCTAAAATGAAGCCAAATCAGCAGGGATGAGATGCTCATACTGATTGGCCCAGGCCAGCCTCCAATCATTTTGCTTTAACTATTTACCATTTAGCCATCTCTCTGCTGCATGAGGCTAATGACTGTGACCTGCAGCTATTCATTGCAACAACCCTTGTTCTTCATGTTCCCTCCTCTTCATTTAGACTGTGTGGTTGCTTTTACCCCTCCTCCTTGCTAGAACGCAACTGTGCCGATGTTGGAGGACACTTTCAGCTGAATCACAGTGTGAGTCCCATGCTGAAGACTGCTGAAGTTAGTAATGAGCATGGGATGGAGATTGATCCCTATCTTCTTATTGCCATTAAAACAGACATAGCTCTAAAACTATCCAAATATTAATTAGCAACATTAGGAATAGAGTTCTGAATTCTTAAATTTAAAAAAAATAGAACATTCTTATGCTGCCTTTCCACCCTATCAGGCCCCCAAAGACAGCAAACGAGAACATTGAAACATTTCAATTAAAAACATTTACAATTATAAAATAATTTGATACACACACACACATATATAGCATCAGAACCAGAGAGGAGGTCATTATTGAAGTTATTCCAGATGAAACAATAAAGTCTTCAGCTGCTGGCAGGAGACATTGATAGTGGGAGAATACAAGTCAGATGAATGAAAGTCGGATGAGTAAGGGTCAGATAAATTAGGTTACCAGCACTCTTGATCTAGCAAGGCTTCTGTGACTTTGGAAGTTGTACTGACAGAAAGCAGAATCACACGCTGAGCTGTACCTCTTACTGCAGTGTTGCTAATAGATACAGCTGTGCTGTTCAAACAACTGCCTGCGATGGTGCAGGGGCCAGGCTAAAACGAGACAGCTGGAAGCCCACAACAAAGCAGCTAGATACACACGGTTGATTATACTGTAAGCTGAACAGATGGTTGGCACTTCACTGTGAATGGGATGCATCCTATCCTCTGCCTTTGTTAGACAGTTGCCTGGAAAGAACCAAAGGAGACACAAGGACGGTGATTAATAATAGTAATAAGAACAATCACAAGTTGAAGCATTCTGCACATGGTCAAAAAACTGGCACCACTAACATGCTCTTCCGGTTCTTGGATCTCTCTCCTCCCTTGTGGGTTCCCACAAAAGTGAGAGTCACCTGTTGGTGGACATACTGTAGTCACTGTTGCCTTGGAACTCTGTAGTTTCTTTTTGGACTGCTCGACAAGACTCTGATCCTGCAATGTAAGAAAGGTAGCAATAGTTAGAATGGCTTGGAGTCACCCAGTAATGTGTTTGTGGTCTGTGTTTCCTCCACTTAATATGAGGTTTCCATCAGCATTACGTTGTTGCAACTTCATGGTTATGTTATGCCAGCACAGCTTTAAGGGTGGAGGAACCTTCTGAGATATAAGTGTGCTGACCAGGGTATTCTGAACAGATCTTGCAACCATGGGAGTGATCATTCCAGGGTTTGAGGGAGCTGTAGGTATTGGGGGAGGGGCATGAGAAAAGTGTGCCTTCCACACACAGATGGTAGGAAACTACAATTTCTTAGAATGAAGTAGCTGTTGCCGACTGTTTTGATGAACAAGACAGAATTCCTAAAAGCCAGGTTAATTTAATAATTGAGCTGATAGCTGTAAATTGTAACATTTTAGGCCATTTTTCATCCTGCAGTACTAATTCAGAATTCTATTTGTCTTTTACCAAAATACCATTTTTAAACTCAAGGGACTGTACCAGGCAGCTTGGATTACCTGCCTTTCTATAAAGCATTTTAGAACTGTACAGATTAAAGTAAACCAGCACTGTAGAATTCTATTATAGTCTGTCTTGTACATCTTTTGCTTATTATATCGATTACATAAAGGTAATGAATACAACCAACTAAATACTTCTTCATTTCAAGCCCATAGGAAAAATAGATTTTAATTCTCAGAAATAAACCCTGTGTAATGCAGTCATAAGTGAGAGTATTGCAGAAATATCAAATATGTACATGTACAACAGGTTCTTGTACATTTGCGTGATAGCTCTCCTATTATATTTCATTTTCTGTCTTATTTTGCTTCTTTCCATATGACCCTTCCTAGAATAATGGGGAATATATCTTGCATAACATCTCACATAATGAAAAATGTACTGGACTTCCCACAGCTGTAATATTAATAAAGCTGTAAGAGGAAAGAAAACTAGGTCATGTATTATATGCTGCTCAAAAGTACTTTGAGAAAAGTTGCCTCACTGTAGTCTTAAAGTATAATGCCGATTCCTGTGGAGCGTAAAGTATAATGCCGATTCCTGTGGAGCTGTGTGTCTGATATGTTCCACTAATCATTTCTTTAACAATCACCTAATACAGTGGCTTTCAAACAATGGGTTAGGACCTCAAAATGGGTCATGACTTCCTCTCAGGTGAGTTGCGAGGCCAGGAGTCAGATGGAGGAATAGGTGAGCTGGGAGAAAAGTCAATTGCAAATTTTTACCTAGAAATACATCCTGTTGTTCATTAATGCTATGTATTCATAAATACTAAACATTAAATATAAATTGCAAGCAGGGAAGCCTGCAAGGTCTTGTGGAGGGTTCTCATTTCTTCCTGTCCCACTACCTCCTCTTTCCCTTCCCTTGAAGCCCCCATAGCCTCTCCTCTCTTCCTGCTTCTTTTCCTCATTCCCATCCACCAACTAACCTACCTTTATATGCTCTCTGTCTTCAGCTTACCCTTCTTCCCTCCTCTGGCAGCCTTTCCACAGGGCTATGCCTAGCTGTGTGGTGGGGAACCAACAAGGATTTGCAGGGGATACCTCACTTTCCCCTGTATCCCCTTGCTATACTATTTCCTCTCTTTCCCGTCTCCTAGCAGTGCCAATATCCTGCTTCCTTCTCTCCTTTCCACCCACCAACCATAGGCTCCTGTCTTCAGCTATTTTTATTATTTATTTACTTCATTTATATCTTGCCTTTCTCCACATTACTTCATTCTCCTCTCCTCCATTTTATCTTCACAAGCAACCTATGAGGTAGTTTAGGCTGAGAATAAGTGACTGGCCTAAGGTCTCCCAGTGAGCTTTCACGGCAACCTGGCTCCCTCAGATCCTAACCACTATACCACACTGGCTTTCTGGGATATCTGCTGGTGAATAGTAGCCAGCAGCCAGGCCTGGATGAGTTATCTAAGTTGGATGGTAGCCTGGTGGTTGCTGCTGGGCTTGGCCCCACTGAGCCCTCTCTCAAAAACCAGAACAACCCTGGAAAGGGCCCTGCTCCTCCACCCTGTCTTTTACTGGGAGAAAACAAGGCTGGAATCAGCTGGCAATACTGTTATGATTGCCGAGCAATGGCCACTGAAGGCATTCATTTCTTAAAGCTATAGGTGCTCCTGTTATCTTAGAAGTTATAGGTGCTCTTGTTATCATTTGAAGGGGTTAACTCCCCAATGGTTTCTTTTCTTAAGATTTCAGATTGTTCTCAGGGTTCTAGAAAGATCTGTCTTGTTTAGCCATAGCTTCAGATTTAAGTATCCATAGATGGGGCTATGTTGAGAACTTAAGTATATTGATAAACTTGTTCAGTGCTATCTGATGTGAGAAGCCTGCGAGATGAGTGCTCTAGTACTCCTGCAGATCATGTGACTGTGAAACTGGGAGATAGATGTAGGCAAGCAAAGAGGAAATTCTATGTATGATGGAATATCTCTGTTAAAAATGTAAAAATTCATTTTGGAATAGACAAAGAAGTAGAATGTTTAAATTGTTGCATTTCCATTGTGAAAGAGAATACATAGCAGTTTAACATAGATTATTTGATAAATGTTGATATTTGCATTAACTTGCTTGTTTGCCACAGTGGAGGGGGCTATTCCCTATTCAGAAACCAATGAAAGCAGGGGTGTGCTATGTATGCTTGGAATCCCCTGTATTCATATGGGTGTGACTACTGAGGCTAGTTTGCCTGATGTTTATATCTCCTGTTTTGAAGGTTCACCTGTACATAATCTACAGAAAGTCAGGCAATGGCATACAACATCGGTCTCCATGAATTAAAAACTCTAGGGAACTTTTATAAAGGATTTCGACCATAGTTATCTTGCTGTCAGCTGATATGTGCCTGTGCTTGAAGCAGTGATACAGCTATTGTATTTACTTGCAGGTGCGTCACAAACTAGTAGACCCTGTAGATCTAAAAGATTATATTGAAGATTCGGTCAATCTGATGATCATTTATAAAATCCAGACAATTAAAGCGTAAGTATTGTATTTTAATATCTTGAGTCTCCTCTGTATCTCTAGATATAGTTTGGGATCTGAAGGGCCTAGAGTGAAAGGAAAACAACCCCACAAGCGCGGGCTACACTCAGAGACAGAGAGAAGAACTGCCACATACCACTGTAGCCATTTTTCTCTCCCTGATCTACCACTGTATGTGCATCCAACAGTGGTGGCTGGGAAGTTACATGCATGACTTGAATAGTTTTACACTCAGTTGCTATACTTCCTAAGATGAGCAGGTAATGACTTAGTGCAATCTTGATGTACCTGGAGAGAGAATCGTATACCTTCTCTTTCCTTAGCTTCATTTGATACGCACTTATGAAAACTTTTTTTCTTGCATGAGTTATATCTTTTCACTTAACAAGGCCAGATATCTTAACAACTAGAGGAATTGATCCCCAATGTGTGACCCCTGGCCATCAGTGTGGCCGCCTCCTGTCACCCATTTGCTTCTTCAACAAAGCATCTCTTCCCCAAAGTAAAAAGATATTTCTGGCTTTCCTCCATCTTTTTGGAGTAGTAGATGCTTCTGAAGAATTTAAGAGGCATTGCCTTTTGTGTCTGCAGGAGCACTCCTTTATCGTCATAGGAGGATGCTTGAAGTCAAACTTCCCAACAATTTGTGATTGGCTCAGCACCCCATGGCATCCATTTTGTGATTGCCATCACATGGCAGCCATTTTTAGTGGTGCCGACTACCTCAGAATTCCAAACATTCCCTCAGTCTCAGTAAGATTGTAGACCCACTGACTAGAGAAAGAAAAGTGTAATTATTCTGCTTATAGATCACCTTGATGGAGGAGAAATGTGGCAGAATTCACATTCAGCTGTTGATACTTTTTTCATAATTTGTTAAACATTTACATGTACCATGTACTTGCAGAGAGTTGGATGCCAATGAGATTCCAGAAGCCGCTGGTGCAGAGTTGACTCATATATATGACTTTTTGAAGGAGAATAGAAAGAAACTAAGTGCTAATGAAAAGTAAGTTTGATGTGTTAAAGTTCTGGGAGCTCTGTTCATATCCGTTTTAAAAAACATCAATTCACTGTTATTTATCATGGTCGGGCCAAATTGTTAGTTATCATTTGCCTTTTGGGAACTATCACTCTCAGTGCTTAAAGAGGGCTCCTTCTTCTCCTTTATACGTACCTGGAATTCAGCATTTTCATGCTTCTTCTTTCTCTACCCTGTCTTCCTTTATTTATTTATTTCATTTAGGCCCTTTCTCCCCAATGGGGTCCAAAGTAGTTTACATAATTTTCCTGTGTGTTTTATCCTCACAAGAAACCTGTGAGGTACGATAGGCTAAGAGTGTGTGACAGGCCCAAGGTCACCCAGCAAACTTCCATGGTGGAGTGGGAGTGTGAACCTGAATCTCCAAGCTCCTAGTCCAGCACAGTAACTACTACATCACACTGGATCTCTGTCACCATACTACATAGACATTCTACTGTCCAACCCAGGACCTAGAATGCTTTAAACTCAGGTCTTGCATTGAAGAGGGAAGGCTGGATGGAAACTTTGTAATTCTGTCTCTTTTTGTAATTCCATTTTCAGCATTGTTTATCATTTATCTTGTCTGTGTCGTGGATCAGCCAGCCACAGCCAGCTCCAAAGAGGCAGAGGCCTCTGAGGAAGAACAGGCAGGCAAAGGGGCCCCCAGCTCTCAGGTAGCTAAGGACAACCTGCTACAGAAAGCTACCCCAACCCTGCCAAGTAGCAGCTTACAGGCTGACAATAGCTCCCCAGCTTTTCCAGCCCATGGTCCAGAACCAGTGAGCACCCCACCACCCACCTCACCTCCTTCTCTCCAGAGCCAGCTGCTAGAATGTAGACGAAGGAGGGCCTGCCGTGAGATGCAGGAAAAAGACGGAGTGTGTGATTAGCAGCCCAGAGACACCTGGCTCTAGGCAGCAAGGAGGAAAGCACACATCCCTGCATAATGCAACCCAGCTGTGAGACAGGCATCTCTCCTATAAAGGGCAGAGAGAAGGAGAGACGGGGTGTGGTGGAAGCAATGCATCTAATTACTCCTGACCTTGCCGCCACTGTCTGTGCCTCTGGATTGTGATTCTGACTCTTGGACTCTATCTGGACCTTGACTCTCAGATTTGGCCTGAACCTGCTGCTGACTCCATGTATGACCTAGGACTGGACTCTGACCACGCTGCACTGGATTGTGTCTACATGTTGGGTGGCTTGCACCTTGACTGTGCGATGCCACTGTGCGCCCCGCTCACTTCAGGACTGTCTGATACTTTTTTCTTTCTGTGTTCCCGCCCCCTTATTTTTATAATCCTAATCCTATTGCATTGTTTACTGGAAGTTTCACGCTATCTGATTGCTTTGTTTTATACTGTGTGATCCACCTTGAGTTTCAGTGAAAAAAGCAGGGAAAGAAAGAAAGAAAGAAATGTTTCTGAGCAATGAATGCAGTATATATGTTTTCTTAAACCCAGGATTATTGCAGCAGGTTTATATTATGCTGCATTGGTTTTAGCTATAGTAAAATCAATTTTTAAAATGATATTGATCCCAATAGCATTGTGCAGCATGTTTTCAGAAGTGTTGCTAACAACATTATGCTTATATTATGCTGCATTGGTTTTAGCTATAGTAAAATCAATTTTTGAAATGATATTGATCTCAATAGCATTGTGCAGCATGGTTTCAGAAGTGTTGCTAACAACATTTTTTTAGTAGAGGATATGTCATTTGTTAATGTTTATTGATGAAAGTGTAGAGGAGGAGGACATATGCAGATGATGCTGTTGTATTATCCCACACTCAAAAAGGTCTCAAGCACCTCCTACTTATTTTTACAACCTACTTACTTTTACATCCTACTTGGGTGTCCTTTTCCAGTATAACAACTGAATAGCCCAGAGGAAACAAGCATTAAATTCGGTCAAAAGTTGTCTGTCTACAGTCGCTAGGGTTTTTTAATGTACAGGGTAACCAATTGGTTCCTGCAGCTGTGAGAGTTTTCAATGTCAAAGTTTTATCCCAATTACTGTATGGTATCCCTATCTGGATAAACTCATTTAATTCACATGTTGAGCAGCCCATATTTTTGTGATGTATTCTTGGGGTCCCAAACTGTGTAAGTTATGTTGCCATGCGCCCGGGCAGGGTCTTCTTACAAGCTTGGCTTTTGACACTGAAATTTTGGCTACACCTCCATTAGAGGGCAGGGCTTAGTAGTTATATCTCCCTGATGCTGTCAGATTAATTTTCATCTAACTGGCTTCATTCAATCTCAAGAAAAATACAGTCAATTGATATATCCATGGACTCCCTTTTTAATGTTAGATGAACTTCAAGTATTTAGATCCCTGAAACAGAGACTCCTCAACATTGAAAAACAAACCTTCTGGTCTCTTGCAGGTAAAACTTGTTCCCTTCTGCAGTTTACTATAACACTTCCAGCTGCCTATTTTACACAGTTTACAGCCGCTTGATTACGCCGTGCCTTTATGCTTGCATGATGCAATGTCTTCCCATCAGCAGTTCTTCATGGGAGATTTGTGAATCTTACCATGAAAGAATCTGCCCATGCAGTAGTAGGAAACCAGAATCGATTGCTCATATTTTGCTTCAATGTGAATTTTATGTCAAAATACGGGATGCCTTAATTAGCCCTGTTTTGCATAACAGGCATAGCCTCCCAATAGTGAGGCTTGTTTCCCTTCTCTTATCGAATCAGTGTTCCCTATTACCCACTCAGTGGCGAGGTTTCTTCTGATTGCTATGAGGATCAGGGAATATAAGATTAAAGTTCTAAAGAGAAGATTGTTTTGATAGTACTCTGTATATTTAAATACTGGATTTGTTTGATTTTAATTTATGCCAGTAAAGGTACTGACTGACTGACTGATGAAAGTGAAAAGCAGCTAGGCTTGCCAAATGTGCCCGGGGGGCGGGTAACCCCCCGCTTCGGAGCCCCCGATTCCCGCCCCGCCAGAATTGGGGCTCGGGGGAACCCTGCCCCCGAAGCTGCATCACCGGAGGTGACGCAGCCACGTTGCCAACGTTGGGGACGTGGCCGAGCTCGTTGGGGGGGAAAACCATATGTTTCCCCCCCCGACGAGCTCAGCCACACCCCCAACGTCGGTAGCGTCTGACGTCACTTCCGGTGACATCGCGGCGCTGCGTGCGCGCGCACATGCGGACTGCTCCCGGACGGGACGGAGCCTCCCCCGCCGGTGAGTTAAAATTATTTGGCAACCCTAAAAGCAGCCATTTTAAATCTGATAAATATTCTAATCCGTGGGTTGGATCCAGACTAAATTTCCCATCAGTGGAACTTTTAATAAAGTTAGAAAACAGGCTGCTATTTTCTAATGATTACTATAGCATCCAGGTTCTCTGGAGAGGTATCACAGAATTTTTATAAATTAAAAAAATCATTCTGCATCTCAGTTTCAATTCTGAAAGTTTGTATAGCAAACAAAACGTGCCCTTTTTTGTGTTTAGATTTTTTTAAAAAACATACTCATTGCTGAATTTTTCCTTGCTCCAGAAGCCCTTTTCTTTTAAAGATATATATTTGAAAATGACAGCAGAACTGGTTGCAATTTGTGCAAAAATAATTTTTCTACATTTTATGGAATGAAATCCCCAAATGTGAACAATCCACATAAATTCTAAATGTCTGGCAATCACAGTGAAACAAATTGTCTGCCAAACAACTTCTGCAAATTGTTGTACTTCATCCTCTTACCTGATATAACCTTTTCAATCTAGTACAAAAATACAGCACTACAAAGACTTTTGGTTCCTTCATTAAAAAAAATACACTGTTAAGTATATGCTCATAGAGATATGCTGGAATGGAGAGGAGCACAAGAAAATTCCTTGTGCCAGGCCGATATCAGCATATTCTGAGGTGGGGTGACTCCCTAACATGCATACCAGATTTTATTTCAAGTATTCTCTGTTTTATTTACATATTAAGTTAACTAGAAATAAGGCCCGTTGTGGAAATAAATACAACGGGAGCTAGAAAGAGGCTCTGGGAGAGTGCTCTGGCTTTGGGCAAACAGTGTCAGTCTGCTTTTAAAACATGAACCTGAGACCTGCACACCACCAGAATACAGCAGGTTCCATATGCAACTGACATTCCAACTGCCTTGCGGGGGGGGGGGGGTTGAGGTGTGGAATGGAGTGAAGTCCAATCAGCTTCCATATGCAAAAGACCAGGTTGTCGCAGCAGTTGTGGTGTGGGTGGGACCCGGGCTTTGCCTTCTGATTGGTGGCGATATATGCTGAGGAGCAGTGCCATCAGCCATACACTAAGGGAGTGCATTTTAGAATTAGAACTTTGGCACCCACTATTCAATTATATATAAGGAGAGATACACTATCCATCCAGTACATTTTTGTCCCACCTTTCCTCCAAAGAACTCTGTACAACCACCCTGTAAGGTAAGTTCAGAGAGTGTGACAGGCCAAAGGTTACCCAGAAAGAGTGGGGACATGAACCGGGGTGAGAGCCAGTTTGGAGTAGTGGTTAGGAACATGGACTCTAATCTGGGAGAACCAGGTTTGATTCTCCACTCCTCCACATGCAGCTGCTGGTGTGATCTTGGGTCAGTTACACGTTCTTTCAGAGCTGTTCTCTCACAAGCAGTTCTCAAAAGAGCTCTCTCAGTCCCACCTACCTCACAGGGTGTCTGTTGTGGGGAGAGGAAGGGAAAGGAGATTGTAAGCCACTCTGAGACTCTTTTGGGTAGTGAAAGGCGAGGCATAAATCCAATCTCCTCCTCCTCCTCCTAGATCATACTCCATCACTCTATGCACTACACCATGCTAGTTCTCATGTCCTAATTGTTTCTATTTTCCTTTCTGATTTTGCAGATTTTCTTTGCTGATGGAATTGGCTCGTCTCTCTTTGAGATTAGGCTGTGTACCTGTAGCATTTTCATGTCTATCTGATTTACAGAAGTTTAAGATTAAAGTGAGTCTTAGTTCATTCTTCACTGCTGTGTTTTTTAGGAAGTTGTCCTAACTGTAGTACATTTTCTTCCTTTTCTACATGAAACAATATGTACCAAAGTGAAAACAATATATATTGACCAACCAGAGCTATCTCTCATGTTAATTATTATCAGAGATCATGAGATGCACTGCTCCTCAGAAACATGAATTGCAAATACTAAGTAAGGGGGGTACATCTTTGAAAATATAAAAATTTACTCCTAAATGAGGGATCCCTATTTTTAAAGATGGGAAAGTTGTGGTCATGCTCTGCTCATGCTGTGCACAAGAACAAATTGTTACATGCATCTTGAGCTGGATTAGTGAACAGGCCATTAAAATGTTTATTATTTCAAAGAAAATCACATCTCTTCCACAATATGGTTTATTATATGCAGTCATGACTCCACATACCTCTGTCTTTTCACAGAGCCCTCGGTGCTGATCGGTGGCTGACCTGGGAATGGAAGCGCTTCCATTCCATCCTTGAGCTACTTGCCCTATTCCTTTAGCAAAATGGTATTAAAATACATGTTAAGTAACAGCAGAGTAACTACACATTAGTGAAGGCAGCAGGTCTCCTCACCCACATAGCTGTTAATGGGCGATGTCCATACGCATCAGATGGTTGTCAAGGTTGCGGTGATGCAGCTTTAGGTTAGAGTGCTTGTGCAATATAAAAATGTCCACCTGTTTTGCTAACCCAGCCATTTTTCTTAATGCTGGTACTTTTGCTGATGTGTGGAATAAAACCTGTGAGACTGCATGTGACCCCCTTGTTCCTAGAATGACAAATGAAGCACTCAAGAATGAAAACATTTGAGAGCATCAGAACTGAAGTGTGGTCATTTACATTCATTAATGTGACTCTATTTCTGTTATTTAGGACCAAGGAAAACAAATTGAATTAGAATGCTTGGAATGTGACTATGAAGTTCAAAAACTTGGGGATAAAATTACAACTTATTCTAAAAGTGTTGTTGAGGTATGTTTGTTCCTTAATTTGTATTCCTTTAATTGGCACCGCTTCATAGCCTCCTCCTCCATCCCTTTTTCTGAAGCATCAAACATAGTCAAAGGCAAACTAGAAAAATGCTCTAGCTGGAACTTGGGGTCCAGCTACCAGAGGGCAGAGAGGAGGGTGGCATTTCCAAAGGTAGTTTCTAGAGACTGGGAATTCTGTCTTGTAGTGAACTGTCCATGAATAGGGAGCACAGTTCCTTTCACAGTCCACCTGAACACATTATCCCAATTATGTGGTACCCTGTGGATTGGGTCCAAAAATTCTTTCTATGATTAGTGTAAAATATATTTTTCATTCTTGTAGGCTCAACTAAAAGTAATACAGAAACTGGATCTAATTTTGATTCGTGCAATTCGTCTTAAAGATTCAAATGTTATTCAGGCAGTCTGTGCTACTCAGTGGAATCTCTGTTTACCATTGCTGCAACACAACTTGCAACAACATGTACGAAAATCATTGCTTGCTATTGCTGAGATCCTGGAAAAGATTGACAGGTAAATTGGGGCACTGTATGCACTCTCATGTGTTGTTTTACAGAATGAGGTAACCTGTGTATGAACTTCCCTTCATGCAGTTAAGGATTCTGGTCTCCCACAAACCATAATGTCTGAATGAAAGCTCCTAGGTTAACTGGAGTTGGTTCAGTTCCCACAAACCATGATTCTAGATTGGAATCAACCCAAAGAATGGGAGAGCAAACAAACTCCAACTTAGGAAGACCTCCCTGCCTCCCTGTTCTTTTCCTACTGCCACTTGGTGGGGCAGGTGTGGAAAAAATTCCTGGGAAGTTGTGTCACACCAATGGCATGATATCACTTCCTCATATACCCAGAAATGATATCGTTTCACATCACCATGATTTTACCATAGAGTTTCAGTGAATCCTAGAGATGTCATGCCAGTGTGGTGATGTTGTTTTAGCCACTCCCACTCCTTACTCTAGTTTGCCCCAATGCAGTTCACACATCACCAGGAATTGGAGATTGTCTGTAGGTTTCTTAAATTGGGAAACCTTTATCAGGAAAAGTGAGGAGAAGCAAACAAATGTGCCCATTGCAGCAAATCTCAGTTGAATTGTGGTTTTTCATAATATCTAAAATGCAGCCTATACCACTAATACTCTTTGATAAACAGTTCTAGTATTTAAACTCTATGACTCCATCATTACCAGGCAAATTCTAGTATGGAGGAATCCTAATTGTATTATGCCTTTCATGAATATAAAGCTAGGTGTAGAAGTTTTAAAACATTTAAACTGAAAATGGTTATGGTTGTGTTTCTTAGCATGCTGGTTCTATTACGATGTCAAATTCATATGGAAATTGCTCACATTGAAGAAAAGGGAGACAGATTTGAGGCTGCCATGGAACATTTGCAAAAAGCCATCTATCTTGATAACAACGGGCAGTATAGTGAATATCTTAAAATGACATTCCATCGACTTAATTTAAACACCATTTTATACAAGTCCCCAGAACGTGCAGAAGACCAAGCAAGTTTGATGGTTGAACAGGTAACAGCCAGAGATGTTATTGAAGAATATCACATTTAATAAAGTGAGCCACAGCCACTGCGTATTTTAGGGAATTCTTAGACATAACAATAGTCTGTGATATAAATTTACTGTAACTTGATTACAATTATTTATTTGTTTGTTTATTTCTTTTTTTTTTTAAAGTCCCTTGGGTACACTTTTATTAATTTTTCTTTTATAATCTACAACAAACAAATCTACACACTACAAACAGACACTCTACTACACATAACATGTATACCAAGAGTACAGTTACATTATATGCTTATATCCAATTATTTAATTAATAGAAACGCTCTATCACTTTCCATTCTTCTGTCTTCTGTGTTCTCAAGTCCATTGTGCCATAATTGCCTAATCTTCTATTGTACTTACATTATACCAATCATAAAACTTTTTCCATGTTTTTTGAAATGTCCACTCTTTGCTTAATCTCATTTCTAAAGTCAGTTTATCATTTTCTGCTGTTTCAAAAAGTTTATTCACAAACTCCTGTTTTGTTGGTATCACCATAGTTTTCCAATATTTGGCATATAAAATTCTTGCAGCTGTCGTCATATAAACAGTCAAATACCTATTCTCTTTTTCATAGTCATTTGGAAATATATTCAACAGCAAGACCTCTGGAGTAAATGGAATCTTTGCTCTTAGTATCTTCTCCATCAAACTATGGACCCATTTCCAAAACTTTTTTGTAACATCGCATAGCCACCACATATGATAAAATGTGCCCCTTTTACTCTTACATTTCCAGCATTTATCAGAACAGTTAGTATTTTGCTTAGCCAATCTATCAGGTGTAATATACCATCTATAAAACATC